>NC_070604.1:13559400-13860780 GCF_027172205.1 Podarcis raffonei | reverse complement strand
TCTACTGATACTTTTGTTGTTTTATTCTCTTTGTCAACTGCTTTGAGGTTTTGGAGCTTTATTTTACAATCAAGCAGTGTATAAACTTTATGAAATAAATAAAATAGCACATGTTCCTGGGCATCAGGGAATAAAATGCAACATTTAAATACAAGGCAGAAATTAAAAGCATCAACAAGAGCAATAAAATGCAGCATAAAACACCATTTTTGGGCAGATAGAAATACAATTGGTAGCCCAATAAAATAAAACCAAAAGTGAATCTTATAGAACAATTTTATTTTAAAGTTGGCTGTTTTTAAAGAAAGATATCTGCCTGGCACTGAAAAGATAACAAAAGGGCATTAGGCAAGCCTCTTGGGAGACGCTCTTTTCATGGCTAGTATTGCCAGCACCGAGAGGACTCCCCCACCCCAGTACTTTATCATGTTTCGCTGTTACTCCCCTTGGCATGGCAACTGTATGTTGAGAAATGTGCCTGTTGCAGCAAACACTGGTAATACCTGTGTAACCTTAGTAAACCCAGTTACATTAAGGAAGTGCCTCAGGGCAGTTCAATGATTTTTTGTGTTCTATATAATGGAAGAATCTTCAAAGCACAGTACTAGGGTGAGGCCTCCAAAGGAAGGAAAAAATGCATAATAAGGAATTTGAATATGAAGATAGCAGAGAGGACGATGTAGAGTACAATAGGCAAAAAGTAAGACAAATGGAAGGTCCCCTTGAAAAAAAGGAGACATTCACCCAGTGAGATCATGTCATAATCAATGCCCACTTAATTATTATTATTTATTTATTTCTAACCCACCTATCTGGCTGGGTTTCCCCAGGCACTCTGGGCAGCTCCCAGCAGAATATTAAAAGCACGATAAAGCATCAAACATTAAAACCTCCCTAAACAGGGCTGCCTTCAGGTGTCTTCTAAAAGTCAGATAGTTGTTTATTTCCTTAGCATCTGATGGGAGGGCGTACCACAGGGCGGGTGCCACTACCGAGAAGGACCTCTGCCTGGTTCCCTGTAGCTTCACTTCTTACAGCGAGGGAACTGCCAGAAGGTCCTTGGAGCTGGACTTCAGTGTCCAGGCTGAACCATGGGGGTGAAGATGCTCCTTCAGGTATACTAGGTATATTCCTTCAGGTATATTCCAGCCTTGATACAACTTTGCTAATATGGTACATTTCTATGACTAGGGGATATTGTATTTATATATTTTGAAATGGAAACTAAACCGCTCTTCGCTTGTAATCTTTCTGATTAGGATCAAAACATGATATTTATTTATAGATGGTGAGGGTTCGATCTTTCATGACCTAAACCAGACAATTGCAAAGTACATGTTGGCACTTCCAGTTGAAGGCAAAGTAAGGTGACTCCCTCTGTGTGGGGCTGGGGCAACACCTGAACCTTTCTGGGGCCCTGTTCTGGCCTGCTGCTTCAGATTCAGTGAAGGACACTATCCTGTCACCAGTGTTCAGCCCAGCGCGTTTTTGTGCACCGTGTTGTCATTGAGCTTTGAGCAGTGAAAACAGGATGGACCAGGTGGGTTATTAGCCTGATCCAGTACATTTCTCCTTAGACTTTATTTAGATACCAGGTATTGTTAGATACCAGGTATTGTTTCCAAATGCTAAATTGAACACAGAAACTCCTGGCATGCAGGGCTGGCCCAAAGCATTCTCACAGTGGCCAACTAGGTGCTGATGGGAAGCACGAACGCATGAGTTCAACAAGGATAACATACGCAAGACTTATATATGCAGCAATGTTCTTGTTTCTTCATGTTCTTTATTCTTCTTGTTCCTGGTATCTCTTTCGGGCATCTAGTTCTCAACTTTCATGGCGCTAAATGAAAAAGACCCGCTGGTCCAAGTTGCAGGCTGTCAAACCTAGCTCTTGCTTAAGAATTGTTGGGAAGACATTTTTGTGCAGATCAGCTTGTCTAAATTCAGAGTCTCCCTTTTGTCATGGTGAAGCTAAATTAAAAGTCCATTCCATCTTATTGTCAGTAACTGGTATCTTGCTGTTCCTAAACACCAGGCGGCAATGCAGTACTTTTCTCTAACGTTGGAAAGATTTCAATATCTGGATACCCTGGGTCTATTTTTTGGTATACAAGGGGGCAGCATCCAACAATGTACAGTGTATGAAAAAAGGATACCACCAGGACTATTGGTGTATTTGGGCCAAGCCTAGCGTACTCCTTCAAGAGAGAGTGTTTCAACCCTCCTTGATAGATAATCTGAAGCAGTTGTTTTGTTATGCTCTCAATAATTTCATGTATGGCCTAATGATCTAACAAGTGCTTTCCTGGAAAGAAAGTGAAAGGAGAAAAGCATTGTGATGTAGGAATTCATAGAGAAGGACAATGACATGAAAGTGGATGCCAGGTGGATGGGTGCATGGTGATTTTGAATCTGTAAAAGCTGGGGTTTTTACTAGACAAAGCTTGTGCAATTTGTGATTAGGGTTGCCAGATTCTGAGTTCAAAAATTCCAGGTTTTATCCCCAGGGTATCTCAAGACTTGACTAGTGAAGGTGGGACTAATAGCACAAACTATTAATTTTGTGCTTGGTCTAGTTTGTTCTTGAAATTGAATTCTGGTGGACAAGTTGGGCCAGCAACAAATGGTTGTAGTGTTTGGAATGCTCCTATTCAGAATTCCTTCTGGCTATCTCTGCTCTTTTCCTCAGTATTCTATACCACTTATTACTTCGCTTCCTCAGTTTTCTATTTCCTTCCTTCTTCCCCAATAGATGGTCAATATTCTGAAACTACTGACCATGTTTAGTCTTCCTTGTGTTGTTTTGGGGTATCCCCCTGCATTGGGTTTTTTTCACCCTAAAGAAATTCGTACTTCAGAGTAATAAAACATAGGTACAAATTGTGTTGCATAACAGGCACTTTTGCATCAAAATCCAAAATGACTTTTCAGATACCTGTTCTAACAAGAGCAGTGAAAAGCGCTAATCTATTCTTCCAAATAAGACACTTGTATGACATGTTTACATTTGCCACGGCCATCTGTCAACAAGTAATAAAGTATACTTTTACAGACTGGAATATTGAGAAACGTAATTGCAAAATGTAATAGGAATAGAAACTTGTGTTTGAAAGCATCCATTTGTCTTTTATAGCTATGTGGTCAAGTCTTATAAGTTGCAAAAAAAGGGAAAGGAAAAAAGAGGTTTATAGCTCCTTTTCTAGTCAAAAGCCTTGAACTTAAATAAAGGGGCCTAAATATGCCTAAAATATAGTCAAGCTTGAAAGCTGACCACCAGGAGGCCCTGTACCAAAGACTATTTTGTTGCATACTGGGCCCACTAGTTTACTGATAATCTCAAGTTTTTGCAAGAAGGTGCTTAATTAGGGGATTAATACAACCATATCCAGCCAAATAATTCCATGTGCATGTATAATAATGGTTCATTTTTAAATGATACTGGAACAGAGTAGACCAAGAGCAAATTAATAAATTGCCAGTGTTTCCTTCACTGAATTGAAGGTGCTGCTGGCCTGTTGTATTTTTTGAGGAAGGCAAGTTGCTGACTTGGGGTTATACAAATTCTCTTACAAGGGAGAGAAAGGTTGTTCCATAAGCATTTTTTGGGTTTCTGGTTAACTTTGGAAGAGAACAAAACTAGAGAAGAATCCTACACTGGCCAGTGATTTCATCTTGTCTTGGCCCTTGGCTGCTCTTCAGGGAGATGGGTGTGTGTGACCTGCAACCATTTGTAAAAATGTGGAGGAATCTAGATCTTCCTGAACAAACCTCAAGAGCCCTCACAATTAATTTGCCCATTGCTTCATGTGGAAAGTTTTAAACCACACGTAAATCATTTTAGTTTAATACTGAAACAATACTAGAAAAATGCTTACTCCAGAAAGATTTGTGTAATATTGAAGATACATGTTAATTTCATAAACTTGTTTAGGTGTGTATGGGCTCATTTGCCCAATGGGCAAGTCTAAAAATAGCTAGCCAAATACCAAATCTCTGTGTCTCATTATTAGCACAAAACCAAGCTCGTTTTAATGTATGTTGAACACAATTACTTACCTTGAAGATCAACCACTAAAGGCCTCTTAAAGTTCACCTGAAGAGACCCCTTGTTCTTACAAACTTCGTGCTAATATACAGCTTGGGGGAATATGTAATCTACCTGGTTAAGCAAGATTCCTGCCACGCCTGTAGTTGTTACTTTTCATTGGAGTTCTTCTATAAATTAGTTTTTGTCCTAAGCTACATGGCATTATTTATAAATTACCTATGTTGCTCAAAAACAGAGTGCACTCAACAAAACACTCTCACCCCACATATATAGCCTTTCTGGCAAAGTGCATTTATGGAAATAAGCTATCTGACAGGTCAACAGGTGGAATGTACCCCAAGTTTGGGGCTGCTAACCAATTTCAGAGAAAAGCAACAAAGAATTAACCACTTTTCTTCTGTTGGCAGTACACATATTAGTAGCACATACCAACTGGAAAGGATTGGAACATTTGCAAATATCTCACTGGAAACAGAATGTGTGGACAGTTGCTATATCGGGGTGGAAACAAAGACTGCAAGCACTGAACAGTACAAGAGACACAGATGATGTTATTGAAATTTGGCATCCTCTTTTAAAATATTCCATTGATAATCCTGAAGAATGGCATCCACCCAAATCACAAACTGGACTTTGCCAAAACTTAATGGACTGATTTACCCTGAGGGAAGGAGTGGGGTAGATTGGGATGGGAGAATTCTTTGGAATTGTTTTTATACACTGAAAATTAATAAAACCTATTGTAAAAAACAGAAAAGAGTGCACTTGTGTATTTATCTGCATTAATTTACATAAATTTTAGATTATTGGTAGTCAATTGCACTAATAATGCATAAATATTAAGCAGTACTTATTAATATTTATCATTACTATTGCGAGTTTTTCATGGAAGTTGGTCATTTCAGTACCAAATGCTGTTGCCCAAGGTACAAATGGTGGTTGTAAGCATGTGTTTCCAAATACTGGAATACTGTGACAGCTCTGCTCTGCAGTTTGATATGAAGAGGAAGAATGTTCCCAAGCTGCTGTCGTTGGTCATTGGATGCCAGTGTCAATGAACCATTTCCTTGGGCTGATGTATTAAATCCTGCCTTCATTTATAATCATGAAGCAGTACAATAATAATGCTTCAAGGTAGATCTGATTTCTGAGATTACAACATGCTAATAATTATTTCCAAAAGCTTTAGAATCCTCATCTCCCACCCCTTCCCCTTTTGCGCTTATCTCCTTAGTGTAAATGCTAGCTAAAGGCAATACTGCTCTCCTGTGTCCATTAGGCTTTTTCTCACATTATATCTATCAACATAAATAGTAATGCTAGCTGTTTTCCTGGCTAATTATTATGAAAATGTGCTTGAATTTCTCTTTACATTTGATACTGAGGCAGGCCAGTGGTGCATCCAACTCCGGGCTCATCTAGACTTCCTTTTGCATTGGGATTTCCAGATCAGTGTCCAGGCAGTTCTTTTTTTATATATCCTGTCAATTTCCTCGGAAAACCTGGTGTTTAATGCTGAATCAGTACAAATCTCAATCTGCAGAAAACTTGTTTGGCATTTATTCCAATTCATCAGTAAACAGTGGGTTTTCGTTGAGGAAAGCGATGGGACTTGTTCCTGGAAAGCACACAAGTCTTGATGAGACCTCAGCATTGCCTCTCTGATATAACAGGCAGTAGCTATTCAGAGTTGGATGCAGGGCTTTCTCAGCACTGTTTTGAGATGCTGGGAATCAGACCTGGGACCCCTCTGTGTGTTAAGCAGATGTTCTACCACTGAACTTTGGCCTATCCATGATTAACATATTTGCATATTCATAGACCCTTTGTATTTGGGGGGAAAGACAATGCTGATAGAAGGCAAAGGAAGAGTGGGGCAGAGAGGGAGAGAGCAATATAGAGTAAAGTTTCACCAGATTCCATACAGTAAATAAAGGCACATGAACTAGAATATTTGTTTTCACTGAGATGGAGCAACTCCTAAGGAACCCACTCCAGGATGAGTCAGTAAATGTTTAAAACAGTGTGCTCTTTCCTACAGACATGCTATTTTAAACCAACAGAATCAGATTGCTAGATTGTTCCTCCTGGTTCAGACCGCAAGCGCAAATGAAGAGGCAAGCATCAAGTTGGTTCTAGGAAGCAGTAATTTTGTTCCATGCATTTCCACCCATGTTTTTTGGTATAGCAAAAATGGCTCACTCAAGAAGTATACCAACACGCTCAGTCCCATCTAAGTATCTTCTAATATCCCAGCCAAGACTCTTAATTTCAAATGGAGGGCAGGCATGGTTAGACATAGGACAACCAGTGATGTGGCTGAGACTCAGACAATTGATGTATTACTGTGTTTAGAGCAAGATTTGTTTAAGGAACGCTGTAGTTTTATGCCCAAGTGAAATAATTATTGCTATAACTTGCTTTATTTCCATTTTCAGGAAAATGGCGTCTCAAACGGAAGCATCTACAAACGAACATTTAATGAGTCCTTTGAACAAGCACCAATGTATGTGTCTATCCTTACGTATGCGGGTTTTGTCGTAGCGACGTCATTTGGTTACCTGCGAGACTTCTTGAGAGCTTGTGGACTTCAAAAAACTATTGTTGCTGTAGAGCGAGAAGAACAAAAGGTATATAGAATCAAAAACTGGTGAATGCTCTGGTTCCTTCCCAAGCAGGAAGGGAATGTCCAGAACAGGGTTGTAGGTGGAGGATTCGACTGTCACTTGCCCTTCAGATCTCAGGTTCCCATACTGCTTTCCATCCATCCCCCGACATAGGATGTCTCAAGACACATCTGTGGCAGAAGTCTGCATGTGTCAGGCCACAGTTGGAGAGAGATCCCTTACTGACAGTACTGTTTTAGATGCCTGCCTTTTTCATTTTGGAATTTCTATCTAAAATATCAAAGTCATCTGACTAGTGTACTAAATAATGTGGAGCAAGATATAAATGGGTGCAGCCTGCTCTCCACCCTCCCCTGCAAAACAACAACAACCTTAATAGTATTTCAGATTTAGCACATATGATGTGAATATAATGCTTTTTTCTTTAAAATAAAATCTTCCTTAAATTGGATCTTATGAAGGATACAGGTGTGTGCTTGCAAGTTTCCATAAGAATCAGGTGGCACCAAAGTGAAATATTTTCTTGCACTGGTCGATAATTCTGGTGAGGTTCATTCAGAGGTGTTTGGAATCTGGGGGATGGGGAACGATACCTTGGCCTCTGCCAAGTGAGCGCAGACAGTACTGAGTTGGATGAACCAGTGTCCTGAGTCTATGTAAAAGCAGCTACTGATGTTCCTCTTACAGGTAGGTAGCCGTGTTGGTCTGCCATAGTCAAAACAAAATAAAAAAAATCATTCCAGTAGCACCTTAAGGACCAACTAAGTTTGTTATTGGTATGAGCTTTCGTGTGCATGCATACTTCTTCAGATACCAATGATGTTCCTCTGTGATAGGAAAGAACTCTGGCAAAGGTCCTGGAGAGCTGCTTCCAGTTAGAATAAATAATACTTGCTGACTTGGACAAATAGTCTGATCTGGTATATGCAACTTTTTCCCAGTATCCATTCTGCAAATTGACTTAATTTGCATATATCAAGTTCTAGGGGAAAGGCTGTTCAGACATAGACATAAATAAATATGAATGATCAGACTTGTCTTTTGAGTGCCACCCTATGAATGCATATTCATAGCTACATGACTTGCAGATGGATGGTCTCACATGCAGTTTTCAAGAGGTTCTGAATCTCTCAGCAAATAACTTTTTAAGAGATAGGGATAGTTGACACATTCTACGAGAATCTCGCCTCTCACCATGATGAAAATGTAGGTGTGAACCAGTCCTGGAGATGTGTCTGAAAAGCATAGGGTGTATTCCTATTATGCATGTGCTCTTTTCTCTTCTTACCCTTCCTACGCTCACTTACCTCAACCTGAGAAACTGTGTGTTGTCACCTCCAGTTACAGATAGTAAGGATGATCTCTTCTAAAAGACGGCAGAGCACGTTGCATTTTCTTCTGTTTATGTAAGAAAAATGCAACTTAGCATCACTGTCTGAAGCATTATGTTTTTCCTTTTGCAAATTGGTGGATCTGGCAGGGAATGCTTCCAGCACAGGGGGGAAATGCATTGTTGAAGTAGTTTGGTTTCAGGGGGCAGGTATATTATGCAAGGAAGCGGACTTCTTACCAAACATCAAATGCCTGGTTCGAAGTTCATTGTTAATTTGCTTATTAGTCTTCAAATCACTTGTCAGGTAGATGGAATGGCAACCCATTTGATCTAACAGATAGATTATTTTTCAGTGCAAAAGCTTCCCTTTTAAGTACCACATGGCTGGCTGGCTGGCTGGCTGGCAGACACAGAAGTAGACTGTCCCTAAGGTATGGTGTTACAATCTCACAAGAATCACAGAATTGTAGAATTAGAAGGGACCATGAAGACCATCTGGTCCAGCCCCCTGCAATTGAGGAGTCCTCCCCACAGCCATCCCTGAGTGGTCTCAAACCACCAACCTTCTGATTAACAGCCAGACAAACTGACCCATTGCGCCACTGCTAGTGTGCTAAGTCCCCTTTTAATTTTACAAAGTGCTTTTCATTCTTGCCTGTTTTGATAGAGGTATACATGCATACATACATACATACATACATACATACATACCAGAACACCACCAATGAAAGTCTACCTCTTGCCAGTCTAGATCGCACTATATTTATCTTACTAAGACTTACAGCCTTCTCTAGTGTGGCAGACTTGGGGGTCGGTGACAGGCCTAAAACCCCTCCATATAACAACTAAAATGTGCCCATCTTTAATCTCCAACCCCAAAGGCCAAGGAGGTAGATCTTAGAATGTTTCAGAGATGTCAAATTTTTAACTCTGTAGCAGGATGGAATGCTATAACTGGAGGACAATATCAGTTGTGCAGGGTTGTTTTTTTTTAATCCCACCTTTCATCTAAAGAACTTAGAACTACTGTTCTCTTATCATTGTTTTCCCCATCCCCATTTTATCCGTGCAGCAGCCCTGTAGGGTGGGTTAGGCAAAGAGACTGACTAACTGGCCCAACAATATTTGGGAAGCTTTGTGGCAGAGTAGGGATTTCAACCTAGACTTCCTAATCTTACCTTAACACTGTAACTAGCAGACCACATGCAGTCATGTGTACAGCTGTTTTTTTATATATAATAAAAAAGCCTTAGATGATGCATATATCCTTGAGATGTAACTTTGCACACTTCTTTTCCCTTTAAAAAACCTAGGATTTTGTACCACTTTATCAAGATTTTGAAAACTTTTTTACAAGAAACCTCTACGTGAGAATAAGAGACAATTGGAACCGCCCTATCTGCAGCGTTCCTGGACCAAAGTTTGATCTGATGGAACGTGTTTCAGATGATTACAACTGGACATTTAGGTGGGTCAGGCTAGTAAATACAGGTGATGATCGATGAAGAAAAATGTGTCTCTCACTCTCTTTCCATAGCTATCAGTGGAATTTTGTAATTACCTATTTTGTGATACCACAGAAATCATAGAATCACAGAATTGTAGAGTCTGGACAGATCTGTTTGGGAAGTCTTTTTATAAAGATTGTGTGCTTGAATTGTGACTCAAACCTAAAATTATTAATGGTTTCAACATAAGCCCTGTTCCTGTGTTAACTCACTTGCACAGAACTTGCATCTTGAAGCAGGGTTGCATTTCTGCCCTTGATGGTAGCCTGGCTGGCACATTACACCGTGGCCCAGGGCTTATCCCCACCTCCATTTGACCCCCAACTTTTGTCTGGGGGAAACCTGACATTTAGTTCTGAATTGGAACAAACTGCAACTGAGTTTTCCACGGATTGTTGTTTGCTCCGATTTAGCACTAAAGAGTGGGTTTTCAGGGGGAAAGCGGCAGGGCAAAGGCAAAACTGCTCAGACTTGTGCCTAGAAAGCATGGGACAAGCAGAAAACCACTTGTACCCTTTCTTTATAGGCACGGGATAATCAGAAGAGTGGACAAGCCCTTAGTGTAAGCATACACGCTCCCAAAGAAAAGATTGCAATCATTTTGCTGCTGCTTCCCGTTTGTTCTGCTGCTAATTGTGATGTCCAAGCCAGGACTAATCAATTAGATCTCCTGGACAAACCATGAGTTTTAAAACAAATAACAAACCTTCTGCTGACCCCGCCGAACTCTCCAGGGAGCACAGTCAGATACATGTAAAAGCTGGAGGGGGAGAGCTTCTATTTCATTAGCAAGTGCATGTATCATGTATATGCTGAACACCATACCAGCCAGATTAGAGTATCAGGATTGAACTCTGAGCTACCACAAACTTCAAACATAAATGCTATAGGAAATCCATGTTGTTAATCTGGAATTAATCCGAATTCTTTATTTTGATCGCAACAGAGAAAGGAACAGAGTACAAAGGGTATTGATCCTGGTGGCCAATTGCACTGGCTGCCAATTAGCTTCCAGGCCCAATTCAAAGCGCTGTTTTTCACCTATAAAGCCTTAAATGGCTCAGGACCGCAATACCTCAAGGACTGTCTCTTCCCATATAAACTGCCCCAGATTCTGTGTTCATCATCTGAGGCCCTTCTTCATGTGCCTCCTCCACTTGAGGTCTGGAGGATGGCAACATGAGAACGGGCCTTTTCTGCAGTGGCTCCCCATTTGTGAAATATTCTCCCAAGAGAGGTCCGCCTATATATTTTTAGGTGACAGGCAAAAACGTTCCTCTTAAACAGGCCTTTGGCTGATTTATATTCTACAACCTTTTAAATGTGTCTGTGGGAAGGGAGGGGTTTTTGTTGTTGTTGTTTGCTGTTTTGTTTTAATTATTTACTTGTTTTTATCCTGTATTTTGTTTTGTGAACCACCCTGAGATCTTACGACGAAGGGCAACATATAATTCTAATAAATAACAACAACAATAAGGGAAGTAAGAATTGCTTTTGAAAAAAGATTGTAACTTTTATAGATTACTTTTCAAATTTGAGGAACTATCACTGCTTAAGGAAATATAATTTTGCAAAATCCTTTCCAGAATACATTATTCAAATAAATAGACTGAGAGAAAAACACCCATGGAGCTGCTTGTGTGTTTGATGCAGGTGAAAAAGGACTTCATTTGTTGGCTGAAATGTAGTTCCTTGTGCAGAGTTTGCCACTCGCACATATGCTTTACCAATGACCAGATTTATTAAATAAAAGGAAACAAGGGCAAGGTTTATAGGGTCACTTCCATCATATAGTTTTTTCCTGTTGGCCTAACTCAGATCTTCAATTCAGGAGGTTTTAATAATGCCATTTATGTTTTATTACATCAACATTGTGATTTAAATATTGAAATAAGTTTTTTTCCCCCTTGGCTGTAGGTTCACTGGAAAGATAATAAAGAATGTAATCAACATGGGTTCATATAACTACCTCGGCTTTGCAGAAACTGATCCTAGCGCTTTGAAAACTGTGGGCACTATGCTGCATAAATACGGCACAGGCGTATGTAGCACCAGACAGGAAATGGGTAAGGAACAGTTTTTCAGTTACTACCACGATCTTTAGCGTTGGAAGCCCTTTTTTGGAAATGGCTAAAAATCCTATTGAGAATACATTTCTGGCTCCATTTCAAGCCACAAAACCATTTTTAAAAGTAGCCGTCATGCAAATTTATTGTACTTATAAGCTCCTTTAAAAAATCATTCTGTTCTCTCATAATATCAGCTGACAGGATCAGTATAGAACATAACTGTCAGGGAACTGCCATCGGAACGAGAGGAGGAGGAGGGGCTCCACGACGATGCTGGAGAGGGGCCAAGTAGGGAGAGAAGCAGGTCTCCTGTTGGGGAAGAAAATCAGCGCGACACCAGGGATGGAGGGAGGCCAGTGGGGGAAGCGGAGAGCAGGCTCAGAGACTCTTCACTGGACACCAGCGGGGAGAGCACAGGTCCTCCGCTACCCACACCCACCCTGCGCAGAAGGCTTCCGCGCAGGGAGGCTAGGAGGAGACTGGGCGTCAAACAACTTTTATGTTGGAAAAGGTTGAAGAAACGCCCACTGTTGGATTCTGCCAGCGACTGAACAGCCACGAAGTGAGGGGCTGTCCAGTCAGGAAAGGTTTAACCAGGCCACCTAGCCAGGAGTGGCGGCAACTTACGCACGAGCAACCCCATAACCATTATAATAACGTATTTTATATTAGTCACACGCAACATTGGGCAACGGTATCCAGGATTAGTTTATCTGCTCTGGATCAGTTATAATGCCTTCTGTGACGCTGAGGCTTAAGTCTTTCAATATCTCTAAGGAGTATTTGAATAATATGCAAATGCTTCACTGGAGGTATAAAAGTGCAACGGGCACGAAACAGACTAGCAGGGGCACCATTATCCTGGAACATTATCTCAAGAAAAAGCACAGTGACACCGACATAAAATTTTTTCCCATTTGGCGACTGAAGTCTGACCCATACATCAGAATTAATAATAATAATATTTATACCCTGCCCATCTGGCTGGGTTTCCCCAGCCACTCTGGGCAGCTCCCAACAGAATATTAAAAACACAATAAAACATCAAACATTCAAAACTTCCCTAAACAGGGCTGCCTTCAGATGTCTTCTCAAAGTCAGAAAGTTTATTTCCTTGGCATCTGATGGGAGGGTGTTCCACAGGGAGGGTACCACTACTGAGAAGTCCCTCTGCCTGGTTCCCTGTAACCTCACTTCTCACAGGGAGGGAACCACCAGAAGGCCCTTGGAGCTGTACTTCAGGGCCAAGGCCGTTTAGGGCTTTAAAGGTCAGCACCAACACTTTGAATTGTGCTAGAAAACGTACTGGGAGCCAATGTAGGTCTTTCAGGACTGGTGTTACATGGTCTCAGAAGCCACTCCCAGTCACCAGTCTAGCTGCTGCATTCTGGATTAGTTGTAGTTTCCGGGTCACCTTCAAAGATAGCCCCACATAGAGCACATTTCAGTAGTCCAAGCTGGAGATAACCAGAGCATGCACCACCTTCTCAATACTAAGAAAGTACTCTTGAGACAAGAAATTAAGTTTATTCATCTTCTTAATACAATCACACCGCATGGGTTGAATACATCTTTTGATTTGGGCTGTTTCTTGTAGTACCTCCTTAAGAAATCCTCAGTGTTTCAGTCTCTACTAATAAATGTCTACTGGTGGGCTTCCTCTGTGCTCTGCTAGCCAGCAAGCAGCAGTTGTCTCTACTTGTACCCAATGTGGGACCTTATTAACTTCACAGGGTGAGTCAGCCTGCTCATGGCCTGGAATAGTTTACACTACAGTGGAACCTTGGTTGTCGAACACTTCGGAAGCTGAACGCCGATAACCCGGAAGTGAATTCTTCAGTTTTCGAACGAGCCTCAGAAGTCGAACGGCTTCCTAGGCGCGTTTCTCCATTTTTTTTAACGAATTTGCCGGCCGGCAATTGCACCTCGGTTGTTGAACATTTTGGAAGTTGAACAGTCTTCCGGAATGGATTACGTTCAACAACGAGGTTCCACTGCATATAGTCTGGCTTGGGTTGCTACCATATTCTTCTATATTGTCAGCTGAAGAAGGAGTTTCTCTTCGAAACTGGGATCACCGGCCTCCAGTCCTGTTTGCTACAGCTGCTCCACCACTCCCAATAACTCCCTTGCATCAAAGATAATGAAAATATATCATTAATTGTAATATTGTACTTATTTTGACGATTCTGGAGTACTGCTTGCATGTACTGCATGCCTTGTAATAGCGGGTACATTGTGAGAAATACATTCGTGGTACTTTGCTTGCCATATATCGTGTCTTTGTATGCTGGCCTGAACCCCTGTGTTTTCTATTTGTGTATTTTCCTATACAGTGGGTTCCTTATTTTTGTGCTTGGAGTAAGGAAGAGGCAGAGTTTCTCCAAACAATATTTGTGCCTGCCAGCCTAAGCATGTAAATCCCTGCCTAGATTGAGTTAGTTCTATCCTTTTTGCATTAAAAGTTGGGCTTAGAAACATGTTGAAACTGAACTGGGTATTTCATCCCCATCCTGTGTATCTTGTCACAAACCTCCTGGTGATAAGATCTGGTAGGTGCCTCATGGTTTTTCTTGAACACCTCACCTACCACCCACAGAGGTTCCACTCTAATTAGAAATGTGCAAAGCAAAGGGCTGGTCTTGCACACCCTTGCCAGTCAGGTTTGACTTATGCAAAGATGAATCAGGAATTAGTTCTCATTATGTTCTGAGAGCCATTGACATGCAGATGTAGCTGCATGTTAATGTAGCCTGAAACATATCTGTCACACTGGTTTTTGCCCGTAATATGGACGAAGGTGCTTTTGCAACATCATGGAGGTGACCTTGCTAATTGTAGGAAATTGTATTTGGTTAGTTCAGTTGAACAGCCGGGAGTGTTCCATTATCTGATGATTTGTCATAGAGTAATCCAATAGCCATGTCATAATTTCCAATTTATAGTGGTCATCTGTAAAAATTTGGAAGCTATTGTGGGGAGGCGGGAATCTTAAGAGTAAACTTGTGTTACTTGTTTTAAGAATTCATTGGTCTGAATCTAGAGTAGCACTTCTGCAAATGGGCTGCAGTCCCAGAATTTTCCGCTTGCTGTTCCAGAGGGTCCTTCAATCTTCTGGAGCAGATTGTCAGACAGGGGAAATGGGGAATCAGCAAAAACTGACACACACCACATCCTGTGAGCAGAACTTTGCACCTGGGATCTCTGGATCCAACTGAACATAGTAACTGTGTGTGTTATATTTCATGAAAGTACAAAGGTAGAAATACTGTTTGTTTGCTTTTTATTCAAACAATAATTACCAATATTTGGTGCTGGCAAACACCTGTTAGCCCACATATACCTTGGCTTTTGTCAGTTGAGAAGATTTTTTTTTTTTAATTAACTTTACAATACTGCTGTGCCACTTAGCAGCTAGAGCTCACCAGACAGTTCAGAAAACAGAGGTTCAAAATATAAAATGCAAGAACATAACAATAAACGTAACATAAAATCTAAAAACCAGTTAAGACAGCCACAGAATAAAACCAACAGCAGAAACCAGTAGCAGTGCAAGAATCTAAAAATCATCAAAATATATTTAAACCTGAAGGATTAAAATTGTGAGAGGAGAGTGACCTCAGCGGTATCTCAGAAACTTGCATTTTTTGGGTGTTTGTATGTGTTGGACATGGTGGAACAGCCCAGCAAAGCCTAATCATGTTTAGAATACAGACTGACAGTTGGGGGGGCAGGGGAGAAACCAGTTGAAAACCAGGCAAGGGAATGAAATGGAGTATCCTGTCAAAGGGCACGGGGCTGGTTTTCAAAAACCTGGAAGAGGAGCACCCCACGTATTGCAACAGGCTTTATGTAGATACATTAGGCCTGGCATTCAGGGTAAATCCACAATGCCTTCTAAATCAACCACAGGAATGAACTAAAAGTCTTTGCTGTTAGTTCCCAGCCACTCCCAATAATTTCCATAAATAGATAAATAAAATTGAGGAGGGATTCCTGAAGGTGGGAAGAGGAGGGCCTAAAACCATCCAAACCCTTTTGTGGATATTTGCACTCAGCACATGGTTAGATCTACTGACTTTCTGGGTAGAGTAGGGCTGTGGGCAGGGGCATGTATTTAGCCCCGCCCCCAGAGCCACATGACTCCTCTGGTCCCTTTGTATGTTTTTAGTGAACTTTTGCAGTGGGGAAGGAGCCATGGATTAGTTAATCAGAGCTGGTGCGTCTCCATCATCAGATCTTTGGCTTTGTTGGCCTTTTACAGCTCCTACTTCACCTAAGTAAGGGAAAACCGCACTTGAGATTGAACACTTGGATATGTCAGCATATGGGATCTTTTAAATAAAAACATTACGTGTGTGTCAGAGGCTCAGGAGGAGAAGCACAGGGGAGAGAGCAAATAGAGAGCGGAGGAGAGGAATCCGAGGGGAGCGTAGGGGAATATGACAGTGACCCGAGAGATTCCATGAGCTTCTCCAGCGAATCAGAAGATTCCCAGAAGGGGGCGCCTAAGGTAAGGGCGAGGTGGGTCCCAGGGGAGACGCACCAGAAGCAAGGGGCCAGCGGGGACTCCCAAGGGAGCAGCGGAGGATCAGGACCAGCTCCCCCACCAGAGCGCAGTGGGGGGGAAGAGTCACATGAGTCAGGACCAGCCTCTCCTCCAGCGGGGAGAGAAGATGGGTCAGGGATAACCACGCCCCCATCGGAAAGTGGGGAAACGGAGGGAAGGTCAGGTCCAGCTAGCCTCCCCGAAGGAGGGAGCAGTGACACAAGTGTAACGGTCAGAAGGAAAGTGGGAGGCTGCGCGCGCGCGCCAAGTTCAAATGTGCAGGAGCGCGGGACAGCAGAAAACCCAGATTGGGAGCCAGGTCCTAAAGCCCGGAGGAGGGAGGGGGAAGAGTCAGGGGACTCAGCGTCAGAGGAGTCTAGGAAGGGTGAGACCCCGACTAGCAGGTGGACCCAGAGAAGGAAGGAACAGAGGAAGAGGTGGAGTAAGGCTAGAATCTTAAACTGGTGTCAGGGGGGAGGAGATTCAGATGGAGCTTCGGCGGTCTAAGGTTAAAGACGTAGCGTTGCACGCTGCGCGTGTGGAAGTGAAACTGAACTTCAATAAAGACTTTTATACTAAAGAAGGAAGCAGCGTTGGTCTTGTGTGAGCTGGGACCTTGGGCAGCGCTGACAGTACGTTTATTCATTTATTTCTCTCTAGAAATATTTATATGCCGGTACATCACAATAACATATCAGAGCTCTCTGCAACAGTTGAAATAAAACCACACAACAGAAAGATATAAGAAGCTCAAAACCATTCTCATGTAAGATTCGGAGTAATCTGCTGGGTATATCCACTTCTTGCAAACTGTCTGCTTTGATTTTCTTGGGAAGTACTAATGTGATCTGTAAAACTATTTTTAATTGTTTCCAACAGGCAACCTTGACAAACATGTTGAGTTAGAAAATCTGGTGGCAGAATTCCTGGGCGTTGAAGCGGCTATGGCATTTGGTATGGGCTTTGCTACAAATTCTATGAACATCCCTGCATTGGTTGGGAAGGTGAGTGAACGACTTTAGGAATGTCCATATCACAGGAAACTTATGGACCTTGTGGAATGTGATGCCCAGGAAAATGTACCTGAGTCATCCTTGCCAGTTTTAGGTGCCAGGCTAAGACATTTTAATTTATCCAGGCTTTTGATAGTTAAGTTAGCTGCTATTATGCTACTCATCTTTCAGTGTGCTGAGGTAGACTCCATCCTTCTTAATTTATTGTTGGGTGGGCGTTTTAGGAATTTTCTACTGTATGGTGTTTTTAATTTGACTGTTAGTTTATTTTACCTGTCTGTCTTTTATATTGTTAACTCGCTATAATACACTTTTTACAAAATGAATAACAAATGCGATTAACAGTGATAGAGATAATTTTGGGGTGGATGACTCGCTCAGGAAGGAAACATTAGTGGTGATAGTGATTTATGGCAAGTTGAGCAGCAGATTGTAACCCTGAATATTTCAGAACCTTTTAGAAAGTAACCCCCACCCTTTTTAAGAATGAGTGGTTGGAACAAGATGGCTAAACGTTTCTGTGTTCCATTTGTCAAAAAGAAAAATAAACACCTTAGACCACAAAGACAAAAGGCATAACCAAAGTTGTCTGTTTCAGTTCATTCACCCGACGGTCCGAAGATTAAAGTGTTGCTTCCATAAAGATTCATGTTCAGAGCAGGCTTCCCTTGAACCTACTAAAGACCCTTCTTACAATATTTCTCAATCAATAAACATTACAATAAAAGTAAAAAATTGGACATTGATGACAATTGCCAAGCCCAAATAACATATTGTGATTCGTTATTTACTTCCACAGGGAAGTCTTATTTTAAGTGATGAACTGAACCATTCTTCACTTGTTCTCGGTGCAAGGCTCTCAGGTGCTACAATTAGAGTCTTCAGACACAACAGTAAGTATTAATACTGGGTATGTTGGGTAAACTGACTTGTGTACACGCAAGGAAACTTCTGTCAATTGACATATGAGACTATTTCACTATTTCACTGGAGATAAAGCATGTTAAAAGGTGTTTGTACTTCTCATCCATTTAAAAAGAAACACAGCTTGCTGTTTTGCACAAAAGCCCTTAAATTACCCAGGTTGATCTGTGGTATTCAAAACTTTTGGAGGAAACTTTACTGACTCTCTTTGTTGTGAAACAATTCCCATGCTCCAAAGTTATTAGAAAAACTGTACAAATGAGTAACTAAAAATGGCCCATACTTCAGTTGGTGCATCAGTTAAACTTTTATGAGCACACTATATACTATATAGCAAATTACGTGCCTGGCTAACATTGTTTAGGAAAAAGAAACTACCCATATTAGTCTGTTGCGATAAAAAAAAAGTCTTGTGGCACCTTTTTAAAGAATAATGAATTTTAGCATGGTGTAAGCTTTTGTGGATTTGAATCCCTGCCATCAGATGTATGGAATGCTACCACAATCTGGCAGAATATACATGGGTGTTTGTGTTATGAGCAAGCACTGATCTCAACATTTTATATCAAACATGGAATGGTTGGGAAGACAAAATCCAGCTTCAGTATAAAAGATCAGCATTAAGATAGTTGGTTTACTGAAAATTTAATATGGTTGTATTATAAACTAAAAGTATCTTCTACCCCACTGCTCACTCAAGGTAAAATGCACCTCTCACTAATGGATCCAACGTGTTTTGGTTGTTGACTGGGGTTGCTTCTCAGGGTCATGTAAAGCAACAGGCTTATTATGCAGTAGAGAGCTTGGAAGTTTGTAAAACGTAGTAAGACCAACTCACAACTTAACTTGTACGAATTCATGTGTACATGCTTGGCTGAATTTATTTTTTTTAAAGGTGGGCGTCTGGGGGGAAAACATTAGCAGTCTTACCTGCCATTGCACTCAGCTTGGGAGAGAATTCAGAGGTGCAGGCAGAGTGTTTTAACCAATTTTGGCTTTATTCACTATCCCCCACATAAATTGAGAGCTGACTGTGTGTTGCAAGAAGACACCCATAAAAACACACCCCACCATGAACAGTATTCTAAATGATGACATTCTTGTTCAGGAAAGAAGTCACTCAGATGTGTCCTTGAACAATTAAATTGTTCAAATATTTAAAAGGATGAATCCGCTGCTGGTCTCCAATTTTTGAAAAGCACAGACTTTTGTTCCCCAGAGCATGACAGGATTACGGTCTTCCTTATTGGAAGGAGGGATATAAATGTTCTGCAAAGAAATTACATGAATAAATATCTGATGCACTGCTTTCTTGTGTTTTTGTAACCAGATATACAAAGCTTAGAAAAGCTTTTGAAGGAAGCAGTAATACATGGACAACCTCGAAGTCGGAGAGCCTGGAAAAAGATTCTGATTCTTGTGGAAGGCATTTACAGGTATGCAGAAATTGCAAATCCAATGCAAGCACAAGTTGGTTTTCTTCCAACAAACCATAGGTGATGCTGACCACTGTTTAACAGTTCAAGCAGCCAAGAGAATACTGTATCTGAGTGGAAGAATGGTAAGCAACGAAGCTGTGTAAGGTTCTGCCTCCCACCGTCATTTTTCAGATCATATTTGGTATCCCGAAGCAGCTTTTTTATCAGTTTGGGTGCACAAGGAACGTGGTGCTTATATTCTCCCTACAGGCCAAAAATCAATTGTGGGGGCGGGGGCAATTTTGATCTGTAAAATTTAAGGAGGAAGACATAATAATAATAATAATAATAATAATAATAATAATAATAATAATAAAAAATTATTATTATTTATTATTTGTACCCCACCCATCTGGCTGGGTTTTCCCAGCCACTCTGGGCGGCTTCCAACAAAGATGACAGATACACTAAAATGTCACATATTAAAAACTTCCCTGAACAGGGCTGCCTTCAGATGTCTTCTGAATGTCAGGTAGATGTTTATCGCTTTGACATCTGATGGGAGGGCGTTCCACAGGGCGGGCGCCACTACCGAGAAGGCCCTCTGCCTTGTTCCCTGTAACTTGGCCTCTCGCAGTGAGGGAACCGCCAGAAGGCCCTCGGAGCTGGACCTCAGTGTCTGGGCAGAACGATAGGGAGACTTAAGAAGCCTCTTCCCAACCAACATTCTGCTGCACAAGTGCAGTCTGCCCCAGCTTGCTTTGTGGATTGCTTGTTTTAAAAAAAGAGAGAATTTGATGGGACGTGGGTGGCGCGGTGGGTTAAACCCCAGAGCCTAGGACTTGCCAATCAGAAGGTCGGCAGTTTGAATCCCAGCAACGGGGTGAGTTCCCGTTGCTCGGTCTCTGCTCCTGCCAACGTAGCAGTTGAAAAGCACGTCAAAGTGCAAGTAGATAAATAGGTACCGCTCCGGCAGGAAGGTAAACGGCGTTTCCGTGCGCTGCTCTGGTTTGCCAGAAGCGGCTTAGTCGTGCTGGCCACATGACCCAGAACCTGTACGCCGGCTCCCTCGGCCAATAAAGCGAGATGAGCGTCGCAACCCCAGAGTCGGCCACAACTAGACCTAATGGTCAGGGGTCCCTTTACCTTTAATGAGTCATTACCTTCTGTTTTTTCTTTGGTTAGTGGCTGGTCACCATAACTCCAAAGCCTTATTCAGCTGTTAAAAGTAATTTGGAAGCGGAATGTGGAAATGAGGACTAGAACCCTGACTCTGCCTCCTTGTCCCCATTCTCTTTCACTCCCTGCCATGATTTGGAAGACAATGGGTCTGTAGCTTCTAATTCCATAGGCTCCTTGCATTGTGTAGAACCCCCATCTCACAAGAGACCTCCATGAACGTGAAAGGCTCCCCACTGCAGACATGGGAGAGCTGAGCTGGCACCTTTCTTCCTACTCGTGCATTCTGGTTCCAGATTATGGCAATACAGCTCAGGATCTTAAGGGCTGCCTTCCCCCATTCGATCCAACCTGGACCCTGTGCTTGTCATCTGAGGCCCTTCTCTTTGTCCCCCCTCCCTAAGAGGTTTGGAGGATGACAACACAAGAACAGGCCTGTTCTGTGGTGGCTTCCCATCTGTGGAATGCTCTCCCCAGGTGTGCATGGTTCATTCATTCATTCATTCATTCAGCCTTTGTTGGCCTAATGCGTGCCTGGTGTCATTATTACATCATTATGTTAGGATATTTCCGTTCCTCCTTAAAAAGGAAACAGGCTGTTGTGTGTCACATGCCTGTTTACTTCCTGCTCACTGGGAGTTTCCGTTTTGTATATAGCTTTTGTTTCTGGCTGTTTTCCTCGACACGGATGCAAGCAGTCATGTTTTTTCCTTTGTTCTGATCGATGTTGAATAAAGCTGTAAATATGCTCTCCTGGGTGAATCTTCCGTTGTGGAAACTCTGCAGAAAGGGTGTGCACGAGTATTGGAATGTGTCTGAGGCTCATGTCACTAATTGACTGATGCTGTTCCAACGGGAGACCGGAGATCGTCTGGAGACGACGTGGCTGCCTGATTGCCCATGTCTCCCTGGCAGTATCCCAACACACTACACTATCATTTGGATAACAGATGGTATATTAATAATAATAATAATATGCATATGAATAGGGATCATGTAGCATGATTCTTAAAACAATAAAGGATATATATCTGTGAGAAAGACACAGATTGCTTTTGGTATTTTTGGAAGGCTTTTCTTTTTCATAACATGTCATGGATGAAAATCTCTAGAGATCTTTTGTTTGCATAATGAATTGCACTTGGTCTGAATGTTGTGTTGCATACCAAACTGGTCAGTGTTGTAATATTTCTGCAAGGTGTTGGATCTCTTCATCAAAGCAATCATGTTATCTGAATTTAGCAAGTAGAAGGGTGGATGGGAAATAATAGAGCAATGAAATCATGAGTACACCCACACTTCCTGCTTAATGGCATCTGGAAGGTGTCTTCACTGTACTCTTTTCAGTTCCTACTAAAAACGTGTTTTAGACCAGCCTATATGTAATGTTGACATGTTTTAACTAATTATTTTAATTGTTTTTGACTGGATCAAGGAGTCTGTGCAAGATGAAAAATGAGTGGAGACCCCCCTCCCTCAACAGATAAAGCCAGAGTTTAGAGTAGAGAGGTTAGGGAGTGATATGATGCAAAAACAGCAGGCTGGAAAAGCAGAGAGAGAGAGCGCCATGCTGGATCTCCGGCTGAATCCAGGGCTGTGGCTATGGGAGAAACAAAACCCTTTTGGGGTGTTGACGCAGTGAACCTTTCCATCACAGGCTCAGGTTATATACAGGGTGGCCCAAAAGTAGGTATACTGCTTTAGAATCCACTTTCTTTGTTCTTTGACTCAAGAAGTTCTCATCATTCACAATATCGGTAAAGAAAAATAATTGGTTCTTTCTTTGTTTGTTTGTTTTCAAACGTATATCTACTTTTGGACCACCCTGTATGTGTGTAGATAAACTATATATCCTAAAGACACCACCGTCTCCACTTCCCTTTTGGGACACTCCTTTGTTGACACCTAAGGAATAAACAAGAGTCCACAGCTAAGCTACTTTTGGTTTGTTGAACTCTAGTGCTTCTTTGTCTCTTGCTGGTAGCTGCTCGCGAGGACAAACGAGTATACTTAGGTTTTTCTCCACTGTGGCTTGAGCTGCTTGGATGCAATCAATAGCATTATGTCCATATTATGCAACAATAGCTACAGCTGAATCAATTAAGTGCTCATTTCTCAGCTGTTTTCTTTTGTTTCCCACAGTATGGAAGGCTCCATTGTACGCTTGCCGGAGATAATTGCCTTGAAGAAAAAATACAAAGCCTATGTCTACTTGGACGAAGCTCACAGCATAGGTGCCGTTGGCCCAACAGGAAGAGGAGTTGTGGAATACTTTGGAATGGATCCCAATGATGTTGATGTACTGATGGGAACATTCACCAAAAGCTTTGGAGCAGCAGGGGGATACATAGCAGGCAAAAAGGTATTGGCATCAATTGTCAGCATTTGTAGGTGTGTAAAAACTCAAATGCCAGTGATTGCTAACCATTTCAAAAATGGAATAAGACCTAGGTTGCTATAGCAGTCAGGAAGCAGATATCCTATTCTGGTACCTAGAAAATCCTGCCACTGCTCATGTTTTTGCAAGAGTTTTTGCTCCCTTGTGTGTATATTTGCCCTAGGTTTGAAGGGCTTCATGTGGTTCCGTCTGCATCCACGGAACAGAATATTCCAGTTTTGAGGTCCCTCTCTACATGGTTTTACAGAGTTCACATATTTCTGAATGAATATCATGTCACAAATATACAGCTCTTTGGATTCTCCTGTTGACAGTAAACATTGTTTCTGCTGCATTTGATAACTGTGCCAATATTTCATCCCACTATTTGCATGCAGGTTGTTCATAGTAAGCACTTTCTAATTAATGTCATTGAATATGATGATGTAAGGGGGAAATGCAGCAACAATTTGCACACTGGTAACTGAGTTCTCAAATGGTTTTTTGGAATGCCTCTGAATTCCTTTTGTTATTTGATCTTAAGAAAGTTTTAATGATTTCTCTGTACTGGGCACATTACATGTCTTCAGAAGTCATGTGCTTGCTGCAAAAATTGCTCTTTGCTTGGGTAATATTGGGGAAAGGTGCAGTTGCATACAGCTTATATTCAAGTCCTGCCAAAGGCTTGTAGCTAAACATGAATGAATTTTACATTGACTGCATAGTTTCCTTAGGGTTGTGAACTTTCAAGTCTTATGTTGCTTGAGTATAAACAAGTAAAACTGTGAGCATGCTCTGTTTTGTTTTGCTTTGTTTTTGTCTGCAGGGGAAACTGTAGTCAGATTTTTCACTTGAGTCAGCTTAAATTGGCTTCTGTGCTACTCTTTGCATCAGATCCCTATTAGCACTGTCTAATAACCTCACCTCTGAGACCAGAGGTGTGCTCAGTCAGACACACCTTTGAAAAAGACCCAGGTTTCAGGTATTGAATTGCAGATCATTTAATTAGGCATTGCTACTGTGCCAGGACTAATTTAGCATTAAACTAATTTGAAACACTGTTGAAAAATAAATTTCCTGATGTACTTTTCCCTTCAAATATTGTGGGTTTAGGCTGAATAACCTTTTTCTGAATGAGAGAGCTCCGTGCTTCCTTTTAAGGGATTGCAATAGAACAAAACACTGAACCCATAAACAGAGATAGAATAGCAGTTTATTTCTTCTGGGTCCAAGTCCATGGGAAGGACTATCTCTAAAGATAGTGCATTAAAATATCATCCTCTGCTGTCTATCTGTTCTCTCATTACTGGGAAATTTGGAAGCATGATGCTTCTTGCCATGCACTGACTTTTTAAAAGTATGCCCTTTTGACAGTTGCTATAAGAGTACTTGGGGACGCGGTTGGCGCTGTGGGCAAAACCTCAGTGCCTAGGACTTAGCGATCGTATGGTCGGCGGTTCGAATCCCCGCGGCGGGGTCAGCTCCCGTCTTTCGGTCCCAGCTCCTGCCCACCTAGCAGTTCGAAAGCACCCCTAAGTGCAAGTAGATAAATACTTTATAGCGGGAAGGTAAACAGCGTTTCCATGTGCTGCGCTGGTGCTGGCTCGCCAGAACAGCTTCGTCACGCTGGCCACGTGACCCGGAAGTGTCTTTGGACAGCGATGGCTCCCAGCCTCTTAAGTGAGATGAGCGCACAACCCTAGAGTCGAACATGACTGGCCCGTACGGGCAGGGGTACCTTTACCTTTATAAGAGTACTTGAGGTAATCAGTGAAACAAA
The DNA here is from genome assembly GCF_027172205.1 of Podarcis raffonei. Taxonomy (NCBI): domain Eukaryota; kingdom Metazoa; phylum Chordata; class Lepidosauria; order Squamata; family Lacertidae; genus Podarcis; species Podarcis raffonei. The sequence goes on along the minus strand of NC_070604.1, from coordinate 13,835,952 downwards.
TAGTTGATTTAGCCATTGGTTCAAAAGTGAGGTATGTTTCTAAAAGTTTTGCATTTCGGCTTACAGTTGAGTGTGCAGCCAATTCTGGATCTGATTGCTCTTGCCACCTGCAAACTTCTGTTCCAACAGACATAAGGAGGTTTTGGTGTCTGCGCTAAAACTTTATTCTGTTTTTATTCCAGGAACTAGTAGACTACTTACGGGTTCACTCCCATAGTGCTGCATATGCTTCATCTATGGCTGCTCCAATAGTGGAACAAATCATAAGAGCCATGAAATGTGTCATGGGAATAGATGGAACCACAAAAGGTAGGATATTGTGGTGACTGAGAAGATTTCCTTTTATAGTTGTTTGAAATGGGAGGGGGGATAACAGCATTTCACCTTAAGAAAGGCATGCTTGTGGATGAATGCAACTGATCATTTGTGGTCAATGTATGAGCAAAACATAGCATTTGGGGGACTTAATTCCTGGCCTTCATACACCTGCAATCACACTTTGCTTGGAGGATGTTGTTAGACCAATATTGGTGCAGTGATTCTGACTTGGTAGGTGTATGAAGCCAGGAACAAGCATCAGGGATCATGTGCTTCTTCACTCTTGCTGTCTCAAGATCTTTGTTGTAAGCCTAAACTGACACTGAGTTACATTTCCCCATTTTAGATGTAAAGGGAAACTGATTTATTTCATCAGAACTGAAGTGCTGACACTTCAGTGTGCAAGAAGACAAGCACACAGGTCCAACACCCTATTCCTCACGTCATAAAACATGTCTCACTGTGTTGGGCTGTTTGTAAGGCATAATAATTACCTCCTTACATGGTGGAAATGTTAGTCTGAATAAAAGAGTCACTGAACTGTTTCCCATAAACTTCTATATAACATAGAACAAATCATGGTCAGCAGTCCATGGGGTGGCAGTGACCCAAATGTCCAAGTGATTAAAAATTAAATGTTATATTTATGAGTAACCCTGTTAAAAGGAATATTCTTGCAGAATTTTGGGTTTGTTTCCTGTCTTGGATGAAAAAAATGGCAGTTGGGACAAAGGTCTTATCTGCTTATGTGAAATGATGCCCAGGTGGTTTGGGGCCAACAATAAATTAAGTTTTTTTCTGATGTGGTTGAATTTGGCCGACATGTTTGGTGGGGCTTCATATAAATGCATCAAGAGGTGCCCAGATAATTCATATCAGCTTCCCAGTAGCAACCACAACACCAGCATACTGAGAAGCAGGCACAAGTGGCCAGTACTGAAGAACAGTGCCTATGAGATGCTAGCACAGAATGGGTGTACTTTGTCTCTATAGCATTTTAACGCCATAGTGTGTAGAATTGTTATACAGTTTCTAAAGTGGTGTGAAAGAGGGTATGCTTCATCTATAGCAATAAATAAGAGCACACACGTAAAATTCGATTTATGGACTGCTTTTTTGCAAATATACTTGCCAGTGGAGGGCAACATTGCACTGTAGTTTCCCAAAATGATAGTATTCTTTCTGGCTGTAAGAAAGAAACATAAAAGGTTCCATCTGCACTTTTTTTCTTCTTACCTTTTTGAGCTAGTACAGATCCACAGATACAGAAGTTCTCAGAACCTGCAGGTTCAAGGGTTGTTGCATTGCAAGGAGTATAGTAAGGGGAAACTAACTGCAGTGGCTTTGATGCACACTAGCACATTGGGCATCCACTCAAGGTACAAGCTTCTACAGTGGTACCTCAGGTTACATACGCTTCAGGTTACATATGCTTCAGGTTACAGACTCTGCTAACCCAGAAGTAGTGCTTCAGGTTAAGAACTTTGCTTCAGGATGAGAACAGCGTGGCAGCGGCAGGAGGCCCCATTAGCTAAAGTGGTGCTTCAGGTTAAGAACAGTTTCAGGTTAAGAACGGACCTCCGGAACGAATTAAGTATGTAACCAGAGGTACCACTGTACTTTCAGTTGAACTGAGTTAGCTATAGAGCGTGCTTTTGTTTCCATCCCTGCCTCTTAAAAGGATCGCGTCAAAAGCATTTTTAAGGAGTGATTGTTTAAAAACTGCCTTCTTTAGCACTTGCACCTGGTGTAGCATAGTGACAGGCCTATTTCTCAGTAAGGTAGAAAACGTCAGTCTTGAATATACTACCGGTACTTCTCATAAGGGTGGAAGTGGTGGAAGAGATACAAACATGACAAACTAGTATATTGGAGAGAAGACTAGGCTAGGACAATTACGGTATATCCAAATGAGCTTCAAGGGACCCTTTTAAAGGAGTGAGGAAATTGTGCTTCTCCTTTAAGCAGGAAGGTGGCAGCTGTGGCATTCCCTCCCACCCAGCCCCAAAGCTAAATGATCTGAAAGGGCATCATGCTCAATAGCATTAAAGGCCTTTGAGGATAATCTGCAGGCAATTGATAAGTATCTGAGATAAGGAAATAGGATAAAACTCTTCATCTAAGCCTACGCACCTAAAGCTGATTCAGCAGCTTCTTTCTGATCTGCTCAGAAAGCAATAAAGATGACTTCCCACTTCACTAGAATAGAATTGCCCCTTCCATATAAGTGAATGGAGAAGCCTGTTTTGCAAAAGTTCCATGTCCATGCTGGAGTTTCAGTAGAATTCCTCTTTGAAGCCTTGAAAAGGGAACAATGTGAGCAGGATCCTGTTTTTTATAAATCAATAGAACCTCTGTTGTTAGTCCATTGCAAATTATTCTGTTTTAGCGTGCTAAAACAAAACCTGGATGCAGCAGGCTGTTTCAAAGCCTCTGGCTGGGAAAGATTTAACTTCTTAGTGTGCTGAATTCTGCAATATCTAGTAGGTTCAGAAATGAGCTGGAAAGTGGGCTTCTTCCATCTGTGTCAATGGAATGAGTTATTGGACTTTGTCTTCCTTCAGTTTACAGAAAGAGAAGACTTTTAGACAGGGAATGATGAGCTGTGTGCCTTTGCTTCCAGATTTTATGTAAAGTTCATAAGCTGTTGTGAATGGAACACAGGGAAGAGCCAAACTCACTTGGGTTGCTTCTTACCCCAACCAACAGAGTGGCAAAGATTAAATACAAATAATCATTCATTAAAGCTTCAAAATAATCAGTTAGCTTACTGGGCGGGAAAACCAATTCCCAACCCCGGGTGGCTGGTTCACTAACATTTGGGCTCTAGCTTCCATGGTTAAACTAGCCAAAATGATCCAAGTCAGAGAGGGGAAATAGAGTTATTACCATTTTCCTAAAAATATGACTTTTTATCATGTATTGGTGTAACAAGCCAAAGAAAAGAGAAATCCATATGATTTGTTGGGAATATTGTGAGATTTTGATTTATGAATTTGGCAAATTTCCTGGAATATTAGATATTTACCTAGCTAAATGTACTAGTTTTTTAAAATTTCTATTGAATCGTTTTTCCTTCTATCTTTCTTTGTACATTGTTTAATGTACAAAGGGTTCTCTGTACATAGAAAACAAGAATATTCAGGAGTAAGAAGCCTAGGCCAGACGCCTCCTCCCTGACCAGCTAGTCTTTTGTAGGTGCTTTATTTTTTAATAAAGGGACATTATTTTTTCATTATTTTTTAATGAAGGGACGCGGGTGGCGCTGTGGGTAAAACCTCAGCACCTAGGACTTGCCGATCACATGGTCGGCAGTTCGAATCCCCATGGCGGGGTGCGCTCCCGTCGTTCGGTCCCAGCGCCTGCCAACCTAGCAGTTCGAAAGCACCCCCAGGTGCAAGTAGATAAATAGGGACCGCTTACCAGCGGGAAGGTAAACGGCGTTCCGTGTGCTGCGCTGGCTCGCCAGATGCAGCTTGTCACGCTGGCCACGTGACCCAGAAGTGTCTGCGGACAGCGCTGGCTCCCGGCCTCTAGAGTGAGATGAGCGCACAACCCTAGATTCGGACATGACTGGCCCGTACGGGCAGGGGTACCTTTTACCTTTTACCTATTTTTTTAATATTGAGGACCTTTCCATCATGTGTGCACATACAGGCGCACACACAACAACAGTCGAAAGGGATAATGCCCGAACACAGATTTCACCACCTGGGTGAGAATTGTGTCCCACAAAGATGCTTAAGATTTTTAGTGAAAATCTGTGCTAACAATGAGGAAATCCCCATTGCAAATCTACCTATGCCAGGGGTCTGCAACTTTTAAGACAAAAAGAGCCACTTGGACCCGTTTCCGAAGAAAAAAAAACTGGGAGCCGCAAAACCATTGCGACATTTAAAACAAATATAACACTGCATATATTGTTTCTTACCTTAATGTCCGATCTGACAGCGGACGGGAAGGTGACATCGGGATGGTGCGTGACTAACGCACGCACCGCCCCCATGTGACGTCACAGCCAGTACAGCGCCTGCCACAGTGGGGAGTGTCGGGGCGGACAATGCGCCTCCTCCCCTCGCTAGTATCCGCCCCAGAGCCGCGACAAAGGTGTAAAAGAGCCACATGCGGCTCCGGAGCCGCGGGTTGCAGACCCCTGACCTATGCTGACCTACATACCATGGGTGCTGTAAAGCTTATTCAGAACCACCCAGAGTGCTATATTATTGCTAAGTCTATATTACAATATTCAGAAATATTCAAATAAAAATTAAGCGCAATTCTGGGGCAGTAATTGTAGGTCTCTGGAATCATTGATCCCCTCTGTGCCCCTCTCCAGACTATCATTATACTTGCCCTACCTTTGGTCAGTAGTAAGCGGCATTTCATGCTGGCCACATGACCCGGAAGCTGTACGCCAGCTCCCTCGGCCAATAAAGTGAGATGAGCGCTGCAACCCCAGAGTCATTCACGACTGGACCTAACGGTCAGGGGTCCCTTTACCTTTACCTTAAACATAGAATTTAGCACCATCTAGCCTCTGTGTAAGAGGGACATGGGTGGCACTGTGGGTTAAACCACAGAGCCTAGGACTTGCTAATCAGAAGGTCGGCGGTTCGAATCCCCGCGACGGGGTGAGCTCCCGTTGCTCAATCCCTGCTCCTGCCAACCTAGCAGTTCGAAAGCATGTCAAACTGCAGGTAGATAAATAGGTACCGCTCCGGCGGGAAGGTGAACGGCATTTCCGTGCGCTGCTCTGGTTTGCCAGAAGCGGCTTAGTCATGCTGGCCACATGACCCAGAAGCTGCACGCCGGCTCCCTCGGCCAATAAAGCGAGGCCGCAACCCCAGAGTCGGCCACGACTAGACCTAATGGTCAGGGGTCCCTTTACCTTTACCTTTACCTTTACTAGTCTCTGTGTAAGGCTCTTACTGCGGCTGGATTATTGTGTTTAGTAATGGGAATCTTTCATTTTAACAGTCATCCACTCCACCACCATGCTGCTTTTTTTTGCGCATCTATTTAGGCTTTTCAGCAACAGCAAAAAGTATGAGAATGAGTTGAAAGGTCAAAAGATCTGTAGTGGATGAAAGTTGCCAAGGCATCTACCCTGATCTGGAGTGCTGACTTAAATTACATGTGCTACAAATTCCTTAGAAAGCTATCTCCTCCTAGTGTTGCAGCAGTAAAACTGCTAGCACCTTTGCAAAGCTAAGCAGTCTCTGGTATTATTTCAGGTTGAATGGGAGCCTGTTTGTTGAGATTCCTACATTGTAGAGGGTTGGTCTAGATTGACCCTCAGGGTCCCTTCCGACTCTACAACTTTGTTACTCTGTAGCTAAGAAATTAAAACAAGCCATCCTGCTTAACTACCGAAAGTCACACTTTCACAATTTGGTTTAGACAAAACAGTCTTAACCATTTTTGTCCTTTAGAAAGTTACCTTGATTTGATGGTTGAGGAGCCACATCAATCTGCGAGTCTGTAATTGTGTTCAAGCACTGAGGTTTCTCCAAAGTACCTATCACCATAATATCTGTCCTTGTGTGTTAAAATAGCTTGGCAGAACATGTACACAAGGGTTGGGGAGGCAGTCATGCTAGTGTGTGGTCTCTGACCACAAAACACATCATCAGAAATGACAGGAAAGTGCTGAGGCTTGGTAAAGAACAGCTTACACCCTTTCTGTCATCCACTCAAAGTAGGTTTGATACAGCCCAAGACATGCAGATGTGGGTAATGGGACATTTTTATATCTTAAAAGTCAGAATGCAACCCATTACTAAACTCTGGCACATAGGAAGTAAGCTAGCACATGGGACAAAATGATGGGCTGGTTGTGAGTTCTGTTCATGTACACAAATCAGCTTTTGAGGTTTTCCCATTACAGTGGTACCTCGGATTACATACGCTTCAGGTTACAGACTCCGCTAACCCAGAAATAGTGCTTCAGGTTAAGAACTTTGCTTCTGGATGAGAACAGAAATCGTGCTCCAGCGGCCCGGCAGCAACAGGAGGCCCCATTAGCTAAAGTGGCGCTTCAGGATAAGAACAGTTTCAGGTCAAGTATGGACCTCCGGAACGATTTAAGTACTTAACCCGAGGTACCACTGTACAGCCAGGAAAAGGGATCTGTGCTTGAACTAACAATTTTTCTTTTCTTGGATCCTGGTAGAAAACTGGTGGTATTTATTTTTTTTACAGAAAAAAACTTTTTTTTTAATCTGTGCATTAAAAATGGATAGTCCCCAGTTTAATATTAATCATGCTAAACAATGCATTAAGCCTCTAAAAATTTCCTGCAAGCTATTCAAGCCCCCCCTCCCTCATTTTCTTCCGAGTTCTTTTAAAATCTGTTGTGCCAAAAATATTTTTGGAAGTACCCCCAGACTCTTGTTTTTATTAGCAACTGGAAAGCTTTGTAGTAAGATGCTTTTTTGTGTTTTTGATACTCTGGCACAGCTGTTTTTGTTTTAGTGCCACTGGAGAGATGGTTAAGCTATTTGTCGTCCCTCTAACTCAACGGATTTGTCAAATGGAAACTGAATGGCAAACCCAAAGAATAACAGCCAGAATGCCTGTGTGAGCAGATCTGTGTATAAAGGATACTTACAGACTGTACTAGGCTTTTTGTTCCCTTCCCATTCATTCAGCAGGGCACAGGTCATCTCCAAAGCATCTTTTTTGTATAAGAAAATTTCTCACTTGGGAAGTCCATGAGCTCCAAATTACCCTTTATTATGAAGGACAGTCACTGTTCTGGTACTGCCTCCTGTACCACTCCTAGTTTTGTTCAATTCACCACTCCTAGTTTTGTTCAATTTTTTTCCTCTGTAGAATCCCTTGTTAAAATTTTGTTAAGGTAGATTTCTGTCACTTTTCAGGGCCTCTGGAACCAAGAGCCCCACACAATACCTTGCATGCCACTTCGCATTCTTCAGTCTAGTATGGTATATTTTGAACTGTTGCTAACACGTTGTGTGTGTTTTAGGATTGTTGTTGTTTGTCAAGAATAGCAATTTTTTGTCTTTCAAATTCAGTGGAAGACTACTGACTTCTGAGAGGGAAGGGCAGATGGTGATCATCATCAACAACAATAATAATAATAGTACTGCAGGATACATGGGTCTAGTGTGTAACTGTGATGGCTAAGGGGGATGGCTTGTCCTGGCTTATGGGCTAGCCACGCGCAGCCTCTCCTGGGCAAGGAGCTCTTGGGGGCTTTTCCTCAGGGAAAAGCCCCAAAGAGCCCCACACATGCTCCACGCGGCTCTTTAAAGGGAGCGCTGAGCAGAGCCTCCCGCCTGCATTCACTCCATAAGACGCACACACATTTCCCCTTACTTTTTAGGAGGGGGAAATGCATCTTATAGAGCGAAAAATACGGTATATTAGGCTTTTTCATCTGCTGTCTTAGGAAGACCCGTACTTCTCTCTTCATATTTGGGGGACAGGAGGACAGAGGTCCAGAGCTATTCACCACCCTCTTTCCTCTCATATAGGTTCTTTTTACAATCAAGCTGTATATAAGTTTAATGAAATTAAATAAATAATATGTATCTATAAATATGTGTGTTGATAGCTTTGACTTCCCACTCATATTTGTCAGAGAGCATACCATCAAACATAGCTCATTTTTTTAAAAAAATTAAGAAATGAGACGGTGATAGAGAAGGAGGCAGCTTTGCTGTCTCTCTTTTTAAAAGAAAGATATGACTAGATAAGTGTGCTAAAGGTGCCTTAGTTCTCAGACGCTGAAGAAAGTAATGGTTAGATGTATTTTTTAAAATCTAGAGTGTCACAAATGAGGTGCTTATGTAACTGCTGGTCTGTCATGATGTCACAGTTAAGTTCCTGTAATTTCCACACAATCACATTTCTCAGGACAATCACACTAATCACTAAGGTGCTATCTGAGGAAAACATCGTATTTTATTTCTGTGGAAGAAATAGGACAGCCAGCACCTGGAAATCCTTCCAATAATTTTTCAAAATCCTTTGTCAGCTATGTCAGGTATAACAGAGCATACCCAATAAATTCACCTGTGTGGTTCTTTCAAAACTGATGATATGGAAAGTTCCTAAACAGCTGGTCAGAAGAGAAATCCTGCAAGGACACCTGGGTCAGCCCAAAACAGGTTGCCTGTCCACTTTCCCAACTGCTGTGTTCCATCTCCCAAAGCTCTGTGGATTGACAGTTGCTTCTTAACACTGGCACCAGGAAACTGGAGGGCAACATACAGTATTTGCTTAAGGAATACTGGTCATACTGTGCAAACTGCTCTGTTTGCCCACACCTTCCAACATCTGCCTTCTGAGGTGGCTGCCTCACTCTGCCTAATGGTACGGCCATCTCTGAAGGAGACAGTCCTCTGAGATCCAGCGGGGGCAATCTGTGAGAGCAGACTTCAGCATGAGGACCCTCTCTTCATATTTTGAGCGGGGTTTCATGTTTTGAGTGGGGCCTTAAACAGTCTTCTGCCCTACCATATTGCTTCATCAGCTACATGCACAAGAGGTTCTTCTTAACAGCTGTGTGTGTGGATATATCTGTTTGAGATACATTGTCAACATAACATAAAGGATAGAAATAAGCACCAAGAGTTAAATCTATTTGCAGTCCTGTAAGTTCCAACTGTGTGCCAACATAGTGTTCTTTGGGACTCCAAAGAACTGAAATGCCTCATTTCTCAAACCAAATGGGATGAAGGGAAGAATCTCAGGATTATGGTAATTACTGATTTATTTTTTTTGAATATAGGGAAATGCAAAATAGTTCGGCTTGAAGTGGTGCCTAAGAGAAGTGCTAATTACAAAGAACTCCAGAGACATTGTAAAATAATAATAATTCTCGGCGGGGTGGAGCAGGATGTGCCGTAGATAGAATTTCTGGAAAGAGTGAAATGCTGTAATGACAATTGTGATGGTGGCCTCCTTAAAAAAGAAATATGGTGGAGCAGTTAGGCTGTTAAAAAGATCAGAGACGCCACAAGATCTGCTACATTGTGATGTACAAAGATTTGCAAACATGTGCTTTGTGTCTGTCTCCTACCAACTAACATTAGAAGTAATCCAGCGAATACTCCCTTGGCTATTGGGAGATTAAAGAGATCGCAAGGTTATTGCATCATCAGTAAAGACAAGATGTAACAGTCTTGAGTCGGTGAAATATAGAAATGGCTTTGGGTCAACCAGTTTAAATTTTGTTTTGTTCTGTCCGCTCTAAGTTTGTTCTAGATTCTGAACTGTGTTTTTAACTTTTAGTTAAAAAGTGGTTAACTTGTAGTGCTGCAGAAGATGCGGGACTCCAATTCCCATTAGCTCCAACCAAAATGAACTATGGTCAAGGATGATGGAAGTTGGAGTCCAACAACATCTAGAAGGTCAAAGGCTTTGGAGATTGCAAAGTACTGTATACTGAAATGGGTGAAATGTATCTCCCCTTTGCCTTCAAACTCCTCTCTAGCACTCCAAAGAATAGTATTATAATGAGCCCATGGCTATTATCACCTGATTTATTGTTGTTTGTGATCCAGATACAAACCCATTATCTTGACTTAGGAGGAATTTTTGGCAAGTGGAATGAGGACTTGTGTGTCCTTGCACCAGAAAACAGTTCTGGATATTGTTCTCTTTAAACCCATATTGAATGGAGTCCGGGTGGGTTTGCATGGGAGAACAACATTGTACTGTATAACTGTGTTTGTTTATTATACTAAGCAGGGTAGAACAGATGTATTGTAGTCAATCATGGTGTCTTATTGTTCCTCCCAGACATCATAATACCTCCGCTATGCCTTGTTAATAGGGACGCGGGTGGCTCTGTGAGTAAAACCTCAGCGCCTAGGACTTGCCGATCGTATGGTCGGCGGTTCGAATCCCCGCGGCGGGGTGCGCTCCCGTTGCTCGGTCCCAGCGCCTGCCAACCTAGCAGTTCGAAAGCACCCTCGGGTGCAAGTAGATAAATAGGGACCGCTTACTAGCGGGAAGGTAAACGGCGTTTCCGTGTGCGGCTCTGGCTCGCCAGAGTAGCTTCGTCACGCTGGCCACGTGACCCGGAAGTGTCTGCGGACAGCGCTGGCTCCCAGCCTATAGAGTGAGATGAGCGCACAACCCTAGAGTCTGTCAAGACTGGCCCGTACGGGCAGGGGTACCTTTACTTATGCCTTGTTAATGTAACTGAGAAGCTGTGAGTGTTTTGCTTAGAAAGCAAAGAGTGGAGTACAGTGTGTATGGGTCAAACTAAGCATCATCCACATAGCCTCCCTGTTCAGATATTCGGGGGGGGCATCTGTTTTAAAACAGTATTAAAAAAAATTGGGGGGGTACTGAACCTCCTTGCCCCTCTCTTCCCCACCCCAGTTGTTGCTCCAAGCACTTTTATTCCCTTCTGACACCAAAACCAGAAGTAAGTACAGAATGAAGAAGAGTGCCTTGAGCAATAGACTAGTGGGAGGTAAGGCCTGAGATGTGTGGGTTGGGGGAATGTTTAGTGGTGCTCCTTTTACCACTGGTGTAAGAACCTCCTCCATGTGGATGCATGTCTCATTTGGCCCTGTGGGTACTCTTTTATCTTCATAATACTATTATGTACAGTGGTACCTTGGTAGTTGAACGGCTTGGCTCCTGAACAAATCGGCTCTCGAACGCTGCAAACCCAGATGTGAGTGTTCCGGTTTGCGAACGTTGTTCAGAAGCCGAACGTCAAACACGGCTTCCGCGGCTTCCAATTGAGTGCAGGAAGCTCTGGCAGCCAATCAGAAGCCACGCCTTGGTTTTTGAACTGTTCCGGGAGTCAAATGGACTCCCAGAACAGATTAAATTCAAGAACCAAGGTACCACTGTATCAGAAATAATCAGCTGGGGACACATTAACGTTTGAATGTATGTTTGAGGATGTATTGGCTTCTGAAGCCATCTCAGTTAGCTGTTTTACGTGCTGATCAGTCTCTGCAACATTAAAGCTCTAGATCTTTGTTTTGGTCCTGAGGCAGCAGATGTGTGATGTTCCTGCATTCACTGGTTTTCTGGTTCTTATTCCAGGACTTCAGAGAGTCCGCGCGCTAGCAGAGAATACAAGGTACTTCAGACGAAGATTGCATAAACTAGGTTTCATTATTTATGGCAATGAAGATTCTCCTGTTGTCCCTTTGCTCCTTTACTTACCAGGCAAAATTGGGTAAGTTAAGCTCCTCTGCCCCAGGCAGCTATGCAAAGTTTTCAGAATTTTGCTGGTAAACTCAAAAGATTTTATTTCAGAAATGTCTTTTTTATATTTCTACATTAGGGAACATATTCTGACTTGTCTTATATGGCAGCTTCCTTCTATGGCAGCTTCCCTTCTAGTGCTGTCTACTCTGACTGACAACTGTTCTCTGGGTTTATAGGGAAAAGTATGGCCATAAGTACTTAAGAGTGTCAAACTGGTGGATGCTTCCACTCTATGGTGTAATAGACTTAAAAATTGTGCTTGTTAACTAGTTTATTTTTAAAAAAAATACTTTTCTGGGCTTAATTGAATTTAAGAGGCTCTTGGGTTTAAGCAGCCCCCTCCTCTCAATTTTATCAGACATGTATAAAAGACAAGCAGTGCTGTCCTATGCATGCTTACGAGGAAGTCCTGTTTTTTCAGTAGGTCTTACTCCCAAGCAGTGATGTGGGGGTTTTTTTGGGGGGAGGGGGAAATCCCATGCAAATTAGAGTAATCTGTATTGGAAAAATTTTTCAAGCCCTAAAGTGATCCAATTTAGCATGTTTCAATTTTCTTGTATTTAATCAACAAAGAAAAAAAATTGAAACTGCCAGTCTTACCTAATACTGCATTTGCAATTCACATCCATTCATTGTTACTAATGAACTGATTAAGTAGAAAGTTTTCCATGGAAAAATGAAGCACTGGAACAGTTTTGTTGTTTGGGGGGGGGATTCTCCCCCCACTCTGGCCAAAATCACTGCTACCAGCTTAAGGTAGGATTCAGCGAAAGTCCTGTCAGCAGAAGCACTGAATATGAGCTTCCACTTCTGCAATGGGGTCTTGTGTTTACTTCTTTTGTATTTAAACATTGTGCAGTGTGTCAGCAATAATTTCAGTTTTGCCTCATTTTCTTACCCAGGGCTTTTGCAAGGCGCATGCTAGCCAGAAATATCGGGGTGGTGGTGGTCGGCTTTCCAGCTACTCCGATCGCAGAATCCAGAGCTCGGTTTTGTGTGTCAGCTGCTCATACACGGGAGATGTTAGATGCGGTAAGCACAGCAAGCTTGCTTGCAATATCGACTTGACATTGAATGGGAAGGTTCTAGAAGAAGCCTCACACTGCCTCTCCTATTATTATTATTATTATTATTATTATTATTATTATTATTATTATTAACTCTTTGCCTTCCTTGATTGCCCTCACATTATTGCAGAAGGTTTGATTTTGAAAATAAGTAAATACAGTGGACGCTCAGGTTGCGAACGTGATCCGTGCGGGATGCACGTTCGCAACCCGCAGCGGCGCATCTGGGTTTCGATTCAGTGCTTCTGCACATGCGCAAAGCGCGATATAGCGCTTCTGCGCATGCGTGATCGCCGAAACCCAGAAGTAACCCGTTCCGGTACTTCCGGGTTTCGGCACTCCATAACCCAAAAAAAGGCAACCTGAAGCGTCTGTAACCCAAGGTATGACTGTACTTATGTCTATGTGAGAAACATGTAGGCAAATTAATATATTTTACTGGGCCAACTTAGAAGTATGCAAACTTTTGAGTTTCATAGAACAAAGTGGAAAAGCAGCAAAATGTTGGTTGCAATCATATTTTCGGGTTGAGGGCTACGTTGGCACAAGAGGATCACTAACTAAATCTAGACTTTTGATTCTGAAATCAAACAAGAGAATTGACCCGGATGGTAAGACAGCAGTATGCCAAGTTATATCCCCCATGCTGTTGCAAACCTGGGTGAGAAATTGCATCTGTGTTTTGCTTTAATTTTGTATGACTTTGATCTTGTGACAGTGTTAGAGTCCTAACACTGCAACCCATGTTCTGTGCAAAATAGAATGATGGGCTTCAAATACTTGGTTGAACTCTCCTGTTCGGCCACACCTCTTGAATACTGCTTGCTTCTCAAAGCACCACACCCTTGTGGTATTTGGTGGACTTGAGAAATAAAGGGGAGTTATACAGTTTCCTAATTTAATTTTTGGACAAATTAACACAGCAGTGGGAAAGAGTTACAATACCTGCTCAAGGTAAAGGCCATGTGGTTTTAAGACAGGAGAGTGAAGCTTGCTGATTGCAGCTGTATTTTGATAACCTAATATCTGCAGCATCCATAAAGGAAAGTTTGCTTGTAACCAGTTTTTTCCTATATGGTGTTATGGTTTGACACAAAACAATCAGGAAGGAAGGAAGGGGCTGTAATACCATACAAACCAATATGTTGAATGTCCTGATTTGTTTCAACCCATACTTGAAATGGAAAGACATCCCATTACCTTAATCCCAATGACTTTTGTAAGACACGAAAGCATAATAATATATAATTATAATATTCTGTATAATAGTAATATATAATAACCCCAAATCTAGAATAGTGCAAATAAACAAGTGTCATGCACCACAAGACCACATAAGTAATGCACTAAGAATTTTACTGTTGCTGGAGACATTTCAGGCTTGTTTCCTCTCGTAAAAAAAACAAAACCCATAGTTATTTGATAACAAAAGCCATCTGGTTCTTATGCAGATGCTATTTCAATTTAAAATTAATAGCAATATCATCTCACCTTCACACTTCCACTCTGCTAATACTAAATGCTGTTTGTGGAGGAGAAAGAGCACACATATTTAAAGATGTTACCACCACCACCACTGAAATATACTCAGTGGTGGTGGTGGTAACATCTTTAAATATGTTCAGGCAATTGCCATTGTACAAATGCACATCAAGCAGGGGAATGATAAAAAAAAAGTTAGCATGAAACCCACTGTAAAACTGGAGTCTAAAATGGAAAATTATACTGAAATATATCCAGACCAGAAATAAAATAGACAGGGCCACACCAGAATGGAGGGTGGTTTGCAATCTAACAGTCATGATGACAAACTAGAAAAGCAATGGAAGCAGGAAAGGAAAATGAAATTTGGAGTTCAAGTGACTTCATGTTTTAAAATGACCAGGGAGAGGAAATTTGTCTTCAGTTGGGAGGTGGCAAAGAGCAGTTGGTCTTCAACTATAAAAGAGCCTGCCTCCTTCTGACAAGCATTTGGTGGAAATGTATACACTGGATTAACTATTTGGACAAAACATCAGAAACAATGTTCACTTCTTCATTGTTGGCGCCAGGTAATACAAGACGTAGAGTCTGTGACTTTTACATTCGTAATAGTGTTATGAATATGGAATAACACTATGGATTCCACCTGGATTCACCAGTGGTCTTAATTCCTTTTTTTGTTTGAGTGTGAAAACATATATTTGTGTGACTCTTTGTTCTTGATGCTAAGCAGAAGTGAGCGGCGTTTTATATCTTTCTGATATCGTACAATTGTATTTACAGGTCCTTGATGCTCTAGATGAACTGGGAGATTTTTTGCAGCTGAAATATTCCCAGCGCTCCAAGTCATCTCGTCCTGAACTATATGATGAAACATGCTTTGAACTTGAAGATTAAGCTTCCCTCCCATGGAGAAACCATTACGATGTTACAAGAGGGGGGGAGGGAACCTAAACAATAGGAATGTGTTTCTTCTTTTCTAAGGACAGTTTTTGCTTCACAGCTAATTGAACCAAGAAAAGCACTGTGTGTGTTTCACCGGATTGGAATCTGTGTGCAAGAGACTGAAATATGGTTGCTACAGAGCCCTACCAAGAAATACAAGTATTATTATTATTATTAATAATATTATTATTATTATTATTATTTGATGCAAAAGACTTTGTCCCATTAAGTCAATTGCAACTGCGCAGCCTTTGTTTTGAGCCTTTTTATGAGCAGGCTTTTCATAGTTCTTAATTATGATTACAATAAACTTTTCAAAATAGTGGATTGGAATGTAGTATGTTGGTTGAAGGAAAAAATTCACTTGTTAAACTGGCTTTCACTTGCAGAACGGCATACTTCCATTTCAACTTATGTGAATTTTGGCAGAGGAAATTACAGGCAGACGTTTCGTTGATTAACAGGTGTCTTAGTAGGAGACAGTGGTCATTCAGTGCCTTACTTAACATTAACTGTTACTGCCAAAAGTTTTTTGGGGAGGGGAAAGCTACAACTTCTGTTTGCCAGTTGGGTTTTTTGGCAAAAAAAAAAAAAGTTTTAAGGTTTTTTCATCAAACGTGGCAAGAAAGGGTAAGCCACAAAAATGTCTGTTTTTATTCTTACATTGTTGATGCATTGAATACTTAAAATTAATGGTAGAAATTCTTTTCTTTCTTTCTTTCTTTTTTTTACTTGTTTGGTCTGAAAGCAGGTTTATAGGTTTTTCATGCACAATTTTCATAACTAACATTTCTGTTACTCTTGCATACTTTCACATACATACCTTCCCTTGTGGTGCACAAAATATAACTGACATTCAGAAGCCTATTTTCTGTTCTTGAAGTGCCTTACAGGCTTGATAAGCATACTTGGGAGTAAAGAACACTTTGGTTGTGTGTTTCACAGAATAAGATGCACCAGGAACTTGCTGTTTCAGACTCCTGAAACCTCTTTATAGTGCTGTTTCTATGAGGTATAACACAGTTGGAGATAAGTTGGTCAACATTCTTGGTTTTGCTGTGAGAGTTACAGATCTGTGTTTTTTATTACATGTTTACAGTTTTTAACTGGTGTTAGAACATGACCAATGATCTGGAAAGGATAATGGGAGAATAGGTGGATATAGTCCCACTTGCATTGCACCAAATGAATGAAGCCAGAACTAATGGGAAGATATCATCCACTTCCAACTGGGCTGCATGTGAAATGAAGTTCTCCAGTCTCAGCAGTTAAGGAAGGTCTTTGTAGTTTTATGTAGTTTTTTATATAAAAATAAAATAACTGGTTGAAAGTTGTTTCTGTAGCTTTGAGGGAGCTGCAAACCATTCTGGACTATCTGATGGCACTGTAAACACATCCGATCAAGAGATGGTTAGCTTTCTGTTGCACAGATGTACTTTGCTTTCATGTTCTTGAAAGCTGTGGTATCCACTTAACCCACAGCTGCAAAATTAGATTTAAGAACAGAACAATTAAATTGTGGAATAGCAATTACAGTATATGACTCCCCTGCTTGTTAAAGCAGCTTTGAGGATGAAGCAAGGCTGATTAGTTATGAGGTCCCTTTTTGTTGTTCAAGTTAATAAAATTCAATGCTGCTATAATGTTAAGAACGGACCGCAACGCATTCCACAATATCAAATGTCAGCTTCAGAAGTATATTGTGGAGGGGAGTGATTTGTACAGTGTTGTATGATTGTTCACTTTGGCAGATGAACTTGAGAAACACTATAGGGGCCATGTTTGTGCATTATACTAAAACTACTGTATAAAGATTAAAGGATGTTTTTGTTTTTA
Source organism: Podarcis raffonei (assembly GCF_027172205.1). Taxonomy (NCBI): domain Eukaryota; kingdom Metazoa; phylum Chordata; class Lepidosauria; order Squamata; family Lacertidae; genus Podarcis; species Podarcis raffonei. The sequence goes on along the minus strand of NC_070604.1, from coordinate 13,819,096 downwards.
TAATTTTTGAAGTTGACTCCTTTCTTGTTCAGATAACTTTAATTTCCATTTACAGATTTGCATGGAGGGGCATTCATCCATTGAAGAATGGTGGTGGGTTATAGAGGAAGCATCTTAAACCATGATCCACAATTCACAGGATCCACAGAACATCCTGGTTTCAGTGGTCATTTTAAAGGGGGGGGGGAGATATGGCTTCATACCCCCGGGGGCACACTGCCAGATTGATGCTCTGGTGAAAGGGCTTTCTCTAAAGATGCTGCTAGTTCTGCTCTTACAAATAAAATAATTCCTCGCATCTCCATCTCCTCCCCTTCATCATTCCCTTAACAGATGCATTGTTTAGGTAGTATGGTATGGAATGGTACCATATCCTGTGTGCTTCCTCTGCTGCAGAGCTGCATTCCTGTTAGTAGCAGAGCACTGGATCCAGGTCCCACATTTGTCTGTTCATTGGAATAGACACATAAGTGTCTTTGGAACCGAAGCTACCATTCCGCATCACAGATCCCCTGCTGGTGGCTAATAACATCCATATAGAATAATAGTTTCAATGGTATCTTCCAAATCGTATCCAGTCCAAACCATCCCTGTCCACAGGCAAAGCATTCCTCTTTATTCCTCCCATACATCTCCCATGCACAGTTTTGGTTAGTTTTGTAATCTGGGGGGGGGGGGGATCCTGTATGGTAGGTTAATATTTTCTTATAGTGCATAATCAGCAAAAAGAGACTAGAAGGCCTTACCCTATAAAGTACTTTGGAGTTTATGACATAGGAATGATTCGACCTTTGCACTTCATATGTTACTGATTGTCATTGTACCTATACAGAAATGTAAGCCATATGTAAGGACTGGGCTTAGAGCAGAGAAGGTCTCAATAATACTGTGGTGTGTGTTTGTGCCATTAGCCAGTGAGTTGAAAGTTTTGCCTTCTTTTGGTAAGGCAATGTCTGTAAAAGGGCTGTGAACAACTCTACTTACTTTATTTAAGAAGTGAATATTTTCTCTTACTAAAGTCTTGTTGCAGTTCTGATTTCCAGCATACTATGCTTGAGGAAGGGGCTGTAGAGCCTGGGGAGGAACAAATTACATGAAATGGAACAGCAGTAAACAATGACTGATTTTATATTGTTAAAATGGCATGCCTTTTTTAAAAAAAAACAAAAAACACTTTGGGAGCCATTGAACCTTGAAGGAAGCAGGGCCTGCCTACTCTTGAGGCAACCGCCTCGGGCGGCAGAATCCACAGGGGCAGCAAATCCCTATGTAGAACTTGTTGTTGTTGTTGTTGTTTAGTCGTGTCCGACTCTTCATGACCCCATGGACCAGAGCACGCCAGGCACTTCTGTCTTCCACTGCCTCCTGCAGTTTGGTCAAACTCATGCTGGTAGCTTCAAGAACGCCATCCAACCATCTCGTCCTCTGTCGTCCCCTTCTCCTTGTGCCCTCCATCTTTCCCAACATCAGGATCTTTTCGAGGGAGTATTCTCTTCTCATGAGGTGGCCAAAGTACTGGAGCCTCAGTTTCACGATCTGTCCTTCCGGTGAGCACTCAGGGCTGATTTCCTTAAGAATGGATAGGTTTGATCTTCTTGCAGTCCAGGGGACTCTCAAGAGTCTCCTCCAGCACCATAACTCAAAAGCATCAATTCTTCGGCGATCAGCCTTCTTTGTGGTCCAGCTCTTACTTCCATACATTACTACTGGGTAAACCATAGCTTTAACTATACGGACCTTTGTTTGCAAGGTAATGTCTCTGCTTTTTAAGATGCTGTCTAGGTTTGTCATTGCTTTTCTCCCAAGAAGCAGGCGTCTTTTAATTTTGTGACTGGTGTCACCATCTGCAGTGATCATGGAGCCCAAGAAAGTAAAATCTCTCACTGCCTCCATTTCTTCCCCTTCTATTTGCCAGGAGGTGATGGGACCAGTGGCCATGATCTTCGTTTTTTTGATGTTGAGCTTCAGACCATATTTTGCACTCTCCTCTTTCACCCTCATTAAAAGGTTCTTTAATTCCTCCTCACTTTCTGTTTTCAAAGTTGTGTCATCTGCATATCTGAGGTTGTTGATATTTCTTCCGGCAATCTTAATTCCGGCTAGGGATTCATCCAGCCCAGCCTTTCGCATGATGAATTCTGCATATACGTAAGTTAAATAAACAGGGAGACAATATACAGCCTTGTCATACTCCTTTCCCAATTTTGAACCAATCAGTTGTTCCATATCCAGTTCTAACTGTAGCTTCTTGTCCCACATAGAGATTTCTCAGGAGACAGATGAGGTGATCAGGCACTCCCATTTCTTTAAGAACTTGCCATAGTTTGCTGTGGTCGACACAGTCAAAGGCTTTGGCATAGTCAATGAAGCAGAAGTAGATGTCTTTCTGGAACTCTCTAGCTTTCTCCATAATCCAGCGCATGTTTGCAATTTGGTCTCTGGTTCCTCTGCCTCTTCTAAATCCAGCTTGCACTTCTGGGAGTTCTCGGTCCATATACTGCTTGAGCCTTCCTTGTAGAATTTTAAGCATAACCTTGCTAGCGTGTGAAATGAGTGCAATTGTGTGGTAGTTGGAGCATTCTTTGGCACTGCCCTTCTTTGGGATTGGGATGTAGGCTGATCTTCTCCAATCCTCTGGCCACTGCTGAGTTTTCCAAACTTGCTGGCAAATTTAAGTCCAGTTGCTTTCTGGATGGTTTATGATGAATGTTACATAGATCTCAAATAGCATTTATTCCCTAAGATTACTTTACGGATTTTTGCAGAAGGATTGGCCAGGTCTTTTGCAAGTGTTAAGATGCCAAATACCTTCTGATTTCTGTCCAGTTACATCAATTCATACCAGCTGGGAATGAAACTGTCCTACTGTATTCAGGTGGTAGATAACAGTTTTAAGACAATTGCAGGCTAAGCTGCATGACCCAGAAATGCTTATTGGAAAAAGGCTTATGCAATGCACTTTTTGTAACAAACAAATAAAAAACCAAAGATACAGTAAAATAGATAGTAGATAATAATAATAATAATAATTTATTTATTTATTTATTTATTTATTTATACCCCGCCCATCTGGCTGAGTTTCCCCAGCCACTCTGGGCAGCTCCCAATCAAGTCTTAAAAACAATACAGCGTTAAATGTTAAAAACTTCCCTGAACAGGGCTGCCTTCAGATGCTTTTTAAAGATAGGATAGCTGCTTATTTCCTTCACATCTGAAGGGAGGGTGTTCCACAGGGTGGGCGCCACTACTGAGAAGGCCCTCTGTCTGGTTCCCTGTAACCTCACTTCTCGCAATGAGGGAACCGCCAGAAGGCCCTCGGCGCTGGATCTCAGTGTCCGGGCTGAACGATGGGGGTGGAGACGCTCCTTCAGGTATACAGGACTGAGGCCGTTTAGGGCTTTAAAGGTCAGCACCAACACTTTGAATTGTGCTCGGAAACGTACTGGGAGCCAATGCAGATCTCTCAGAACCGGTGTTATGTGGTCCCGGCGGCCACTCCCAGTCACCAGTCTAGCTGCCACATTCTGGATTAATTGCAGTTTCCGGGTCACCTTCAAAGGTCGCCCCACATAGAGCGCGTTGCAGTAGTCCAAGCAGGAGATAACTAGAGCATGCACCACTCTGGTGAGACAGTCTGCGGGCAGGTAGGGTCTTAGCCTGCGTACCAGGTGGAGCTAGATAAATAGGTACCGCTCCAGCAGTAAGGTAAACGGCGTTTCCGTGCGCTGCTCTGGTTTCGCCAGAAGCGGCTTACTCATGCTGGCCACATGAGCCGGAAAAACTGTCTGCAGACAAACGTCGGCTCCCTTGGCCAGTAAAGCGAAATGAGCTCCGCAACCCCAGAGTTGTTCATGACTGGACTTAACTGTCAGGGGTTCTTTACCTTTTTACATTCACGAAAGCATTTTACATTGGTTAATCACTCCAATTAAAAGAGCCACAAATAAAACACACACACCCTTCCTAAATGGCTAAAACTGTTCTTGAAGCACAATGGTTTAAAAAGTAAGAAGGTACCAGTTTATGGTGGGGTGCACACTTTGGGAAGCAGAAACTTGTTTTAAAATAATTGCAATGCTTCAGTTACCTGGCTCAACTTACAAATTTAAGTCCAGTTGCTTTCAAGAGATTACGAACTTGCCTTTGGAAAGGTCTGAACCCAGTAATCCTTTGTGTCTGCCAATCATGGCCAATCACTGTCACTTCCAGTTTTATTGCAACAAAGCTGAGTAAAGAGCCTGACGATCTGGTCTTAAACTCATGTCAGCAGGTAAAGGTAAAAGGTGAAGGAAAAGGTACTTTCCCAGCATTCCTCACTGCTCTCCCCAACAATCCTGACCAATATTGGCTCAAAGTATAGTCTGCCACAGGGAGCTCCTGGCAACAGGGCATTCATGGTGGTCGCATCCCAAACAGCAGAGTAGTCTCCCTAGAAAAACTCATCAGGCATCTACTTTAATGTCATTTCCGTTCCAGCTCAGTGTTATTATGGGGGGTTTTTTAATTTCCCCAGCTTGTTATATTGAACTATTTTTTATTTCTACTGAGGGTTCTATTGCGGCATTGTGTGTGTATCTCATTACCTTTTTCCAAGCTGCTTTTTGAAAACTGTTGACATTTTAATTTGCATTTACTGTCATCATGCCTCTTTTGTAAGCTGCCCTTGGAACTTGTTGGAAGGGCAGAGCATAAATTCCTAAAATAAGAAAGACATACGCATACGATAGGTGAAAATGAGCACACGTGGCTGGAGGCTGTGGGGGAAATATATGGAATTAGAGAGAGACGTTTTGAATTCTAGAACCTTCCTAAGATGGAGAGGCACATACTGAGACTCTTTTGAAGGGATGTATATAAATCAAATAAATAAATAAATACATTTAGGGTTAGAATCTCCCTTCAGACCTTTTTGCTGAAAGAGCAAACTTCAGGAATGAAGGGTGTTGGTGATGTGCAAGATTATGGGGTCAGGACTGACAGGTGTAGCCCCTGTTTATGTCCTCACATGTTCAGCTGAAGTTGCATAATGGATACAAACAGTGGAAAGAACCGTGTTCTTCAAAAGGGGGCAGGGGAGAAAACCTACAAAAACTTGGATGTGTTATTAGTCAGTGCTATGATGTCCACATCTTGGCTTCAGACACTGACAAGCATGCCCAGAAATTTCCACCAGTGGAAAAAAGCCAAATCAGGAAGGAAGTATGGCCAAGCGACTTTTGGTTGCGAAAATAAGAAACTGCTGTTTGACTTGAGTGGATTTACTAGGAAAACTGGTCCAACCAGAATGAACCTTCTTCCAGGGGTGTTGCTGTGGGTCCTTTAAAAGTCTTTGGGCACATGCAAATTTGCAAGTGTGTAGACACAGATTTAGATTGATTTTCAGAGAGAAAGACACTCTATAAGCAACATTCAGTTTTTTAAAGGGTTTTTAAAGGAGGCCAGGCATTGCAAAACACATTGCCCCTACTTTCTCCTAATCCACTTCCCATTCTGAAGATCTTGGATAACCTTCCCTTCTGGCTCCCTATAAATTAATATTTTCATTGACACCAGATGTCTGGGGGTCCACAATGGAGACTTAGGGACCAGTGACTTCTACCATGTGAGTAATGGGAAGAACAGACTGGAGGAACAAGGGTAACTCCACTCCAAAAAGAACGTCTGTGTCAAACTGTTGGGCTGTTGCCCAATCTTACATAAAGGAATAATAAGAGAAATGCTGCTTTTGAACATGTCCAGAGTGCATTTCCCCGCAGCCTGGCAATCCAAGCCAGTCCTTGTTTCCGTACCTCCACATATGGATATGTCCTTTGCTGGGATGTGATGGGGGAGATGAAGGAATGCTCCCTTTCCACATATTTTCGCAAGGCTATCCTCACGACACGGTCCCTTTCACACAAGCAGATGACAACAGCCAAGCTCGTTTGGCCTCTTAATTAGTTTTGCACACACCGCCGCGACTGCTCTGCCAGCGGAGCGCTTTCTTGTTGGAAGCCCTTTATGGGACTGTCTGTCTCCCAAAGCGCTTCTCCCCCAGCTGCAGTTCTTGTGTTCCCCAGGCAGGAAAGGACTCTGCATCGCCTTTCATTGTGGGATCCACATCAGTTAGCATCCAGTCAGGAGGTCTGTTGGGGATGAAAAGAATATTGGATTGTGCGAGTTACATTTCTTTCAAGAGAGGGAAACGTCTTTCTTTTCAAAGTGCTTCTACTTAGCTTTCGTTTCCTGTGCACAGACTAGCTTTGTCTTGAGCAGGATAATTAAGTTGTTGACCTTCCGCAGAGGTCAGACAGAGCTTCCTCTAGGAAAAAGATTTTTTTAAAAATCAAAAAACTGTGCTCTAGATAGGTGACATTGTCATAATTTGCAATGAATGCATCTTCTTCTTAAGGCAATGTGAATGAGTCTCCAACAAGCCAGCTCGCAAATTGTGATACAGAGTTTTCATTTAGGATAAAATCCCACCCGGTTTTGGTTTGTCCCTCCCCTCTTCCCCCTGACAAGTCTCCTCTCATTGTAACATGATTAGGGGGCTTGCTTGAGAAGTGAGATTTTAATCTTCCACAATTCAATTGTCTGTTTGCAGGGCATTTTATATATATATATCTATATAGTCAAAGAATTGGCCAGAGCTGAAATGCTACTGCAAAGGTTCCAAACACTTTTCCTAAGTGGGAACTTTTCGATTTCTTGAATAATTAATCCCAACGCGTTGAAAATCAAAGTTACAACTGCATCTGAGAGCCAATGTATTGCACTTGATCTTTCTCAAGTGTTTTTTTTTTTTTTAAATCCACTTAAAATCTTCAGCCATGCTTTATCTTTTGGCATTTACTCTTTCCAAACAATAGCTTAGGGTATATTTATTTATTTATTTATTTATTTATTTATTTATACATTTTTATAGGCCATCCATTAACCAAGTTCACAAAACCCTATCAAAATGACACTTTTTTTCCACTCAGCTCATGGCTACACTTTGCCCCACTCTTGTGAGTGGAAAATAAATAGTTTTTGGATGTGACTACAAGAAAATCAAATGATCATAAGAGGAGAAGGAACCGCCAGATGTGATGGGTGTTGCTGACTGCTAAATATCCAGGGAATGGGTACATTGCAGACCCCAAATCTTCACTGGCAAGACAAAAATCTTCTAAGAATCCATCACACTAGGGTTATCCCATACCTGGAGCTTCGTTCTTCAGCCAGCACCTTATCCTTCATGATCTGTCGGTTGTGACCATTTTTTCTGAGGAAAGACCTACCTGATGGGTCTAACATTGACACAAACTGGCCTTCATGCAAGCCCTTTTGATTTCACATAGGTTAAGGGTCACCAAACTTATTAAGCCCGTGGGCATGTTTGAATTTTTGAGCAAGTTTTGTGGGTACTGCCTCCTCTTTGCCGCCACATGCAAGTCTGAACATGTGTACGCACACACTTTGATTTATCCAAGAGATCTGTGTAAAAGTCATATACAGTAGAACTGTTCTGAGCCTTGAAAAAGTGTATAGAGATGGAAGAGGAAGTGGGAAAGAAGGGCAGTCTTCCAACTTCCTCCTTCAGCCCAATGTTCTTTTCAAGGGTGAAACAGGCAATAATTTGTTGCCCTACCAACCTTTTGGACTCTTTACCGCAGCCAGCATGGTCAAGTGGATGAGAGATGTGTAGTGCAAAATGTTGGGGTGTTAGGGGAAGTCCCTGCAGAGACTGTTTTATAAAAAAAGGATCAAACGACAGGCAATTGTATGGCATGCTAGCTATAAGAGTTCTCTGGGTTTTCAGTCAAACTTGGTCAAGCAGATGAAGGAGTTCTGTTTCCAATAAAGCTTTAAAATATTTCTGAATGACCCTCCATGTGCTTTCCTATTAAATGGCATTAAGCTTCAAAAATCCAGCCAAATAGAGACCTTTTCAACATTCCACTATTTTATATTCTCCCACTCTTAAACCCACCACTGAATTCAAAAGGGAGGGGAAATCCCTTTATATGTTACCAAACATCCTCTTGAGCCATCTATAATCCCAAGGCAGCCCACAAAACGATTTAAGCAGTTCAAGCTGAGTGTTTTGGTATGTTCCTGGCAGGATTGCATGTTGTCAAAAGCACTCTTAAACAGGAACTCATCAAAAGTCAATATGAAGAGGATGGTGGAAAGATTTGGGTACAAATTAGAGAAGGAAAAGGGAGAAGTTATTGATGAATTTTCATACAAAAAAATTAATGTACTACTCAGTACTGGTGATTTAATTCACCAACTAAAATTGGAGAATGGTATGGAGGAACAATATGTGTATACAAGTTGGACCTGCAACAAAATGTTGCTGCATGGAGATCTCTTGCTCTGAATAGCCCATTCCATTCACCCTCCTTCCTAGTTTTCATTTCCTCACAAACCCAGTCAGCCAGCATTCTATGCCTACCAAGCATGCCTGGTCCTCCTTTGGCTGTTTGGGGGAAAAGCTCCCCTCTGCCATTTTCTTTTAATGTTTTCTTATTCTTCTGCACCACTTGAGGCTCCTGCTAGCCTGCTGATACCTCCCTGGTGCATGGATGGTGCAATTTAAAGCTATGGTTTCCCAGTAGTGATGTATGGAACTGAGAGCTGGACCATAAAGAAGGCTGATCGCCGAAGAATTGATGCTTTTGAATTATGGTGCTGGAGGAGAGTCCCATGGACTGCAAGAAGATCAAACCTCTCCATTCTTAAGGAAATCAGCCCTGAGTGCTCACTGGAAGGACAGATCCTGAAGCTGAGGCTCCAATACTTTGTCCACCTCAGGAGAAGAGAAGACTCCCTGGAAAAGACCCTGATGTTGGGAAAGATGGAGGGCACAAGGAGAAGGGGACAACAGAGGACGAGATGGTTGGATAGTGTTCTCGAAGCTACCAGCATGAGTTTGACCAAACTGCGGGAGGCAGTGGAAGACAGGAGTGCCTGGCGTGCTCTGGTCCATAGGGTCACGAAGAGTCGGACACGACTAAACAACAACAACAACAACAAAAAGGCACTCTGAGTTTGTTATAAGTATACATGATCTCCTGAATATCTGACAAAGGGTCTTGCAGCACTTCAAAGACTAACCAAGTCATTACGGCATAAGTTTTCAAAGACTGGACTTGTGCTATGTGTGTGGAAGCTAGTTTGGTGACATGTCAGTAAGGCAGGGGCGGGGGGTGGGGAACCAGCAAAGAATAAGATGCACTTCATCTCATACCCAGAAACAAATATTTTTTCACCTCCTTTCCCACTGACTTCAGATGTCTTTGAGAGACCTAGGGACTTGGCATTCATCAGGGATCCTGGAAGTGATTTTGAAAGCCTGGTGTCAAAAGCACTTCTTAGTTCGATTCAACATTTTTGCTTTGACTTTTTAAGCCTTTGCCGTAAAAGGGAAGCTCTCCTCATACTGTCACACTTGGGCATAGCTGTCAACTTTTCCCTGTTCTTGCGAGGAATCCTATTCAGAATAAGGGGATTTCCCTTTAAAAAAGGGAAACATTGACAGCTATGCACTTGGGCCTTGTGATCATCCACAGAGACCTTATCAGTAATACCATCAGCAGGTGAGATTCCTGGTTTTGTAGCTCACAGGAAAGCTGCCTCAGCTGCAGCATTCCACCTTTTGAACAGCTCACTCCTGAGGTTTAGTTGGTACCAACATTTTGCACCTTTTGGACTTTCCCTCCAGCCTTTGGGTTATTTTAAGACCTGTACAGTAAAATACAGAGAGATGGATCACCTTGAAATCTTTATGAAATTGTCGAGATTGACTTGAACAGCCCTGTTTTTATACCTTGGTTTATGTATTTTGAATGTCGTTATCGGCTCCAAGGTCTCTTGATGAAGGCCTGGATATAACTCTTATGAGTAAATGGAAATTAAAACATAAACGAATGATAGGCATATCACTTCATTTTGCATAGACATGTTTGATTATAAGCCCCAGCGGGTAGACAAGCACTACCCAATTTGCCATTTTTATTTTGTAATAAAGATCATGCTTTTGTGGTCTAGGACATTGTATTGCTCACCTCCTGGTTTCTAAGCACCTGTTGCCATGGCATTTCCCCATCGAGTTCTTCAGCCAGGAGGACTAAACATGTGTTTGCCTCTAATGAAACCCGAAAGCCTTGCTGTGTGGATTTGGCCTTGCTGCAGGTTAGAGCCAGCAAGTCAAACAGAGCTATGCACCTCTGCCCAACACGTCAAGAAAACTGATCTCCCCCACTAACCTCCATAGCTTCTAAGATGCTGAACGCTGGGTAAAAAGAATGCCTAGCCCACAATGCAGTGACATAGCCCTGGGGTTTGGATGCTCATGGAATGATTACATGATGCCACTCCTACAGATCCATAGGCTATTCAAGGCCTAGTTTCCATTCAGCAAGCAAGGCCAATGGCCATCTCATGGGCCAAAGGTTGACCACACCTGGTCTACAGTGACTGTTCTGCAAGGTTTGAGTTGGAAGATCTCAACTAGCCCCGCCTAGAGAAGCCATGAACCTAGGAACTTTTGCATGCAAAGAAGATGCTGTACCAATTGAACTACTGTAGGGGAAGGTTGTGATGTATCAGTAGTGATGTATGGAAGTGAGAGCTGGACCATAAAGAAGGCTGATCGCCGAAGAATTGATGCTTTTGGATTATGTTGCTGAAGGAGACTCTTGAGAGTCCCATGGACTGCAAGAAGATCAAACCTATCCATTCTGAAGGAAATCAGCCCTGAGTGCTCACTGGAAGGACAGATCGTGAAGCTGAGGCTCCAATACTTTGGCCACCTCATGAGAAGAGAAGACTCCCTGGAAAAGACCCTGATGCTGGGAAAGATGGAGGGCACAAGGGGAAGGGGACGACAGAGGATGAGATGGTCTGGTCCATGGGGTCACAAAGAGTCAGACACGACTAAACGACTAAACAACAACAGGGGAAGGTTGGGCATTCAGTTACGTGAGCCCCCACTGGAAATTGAACATGGTATCATGTAGGCACAGATCTACTACCTTAGTGAGATAAACTCAAGACTTACTATCTCCATGCATGTCCTCAAAAAGCAGCAAAAGAGGACTGGAGTTTAACAGAATGGGAGGAAATAGCCAGACTGGTCTAATAAAAGGTATCGTCTCACTTGCTGTGTGTTTTTCATTCTGTGGGACCAATGCAACTACGAAACCCTCTGATCTTTAGGCAGAAAGAATTCCACAAATCGTTAAGACTTCAAACAAGCAAAGGAAAATATTTACAAAACAACACTGGAACTTTGCACACTTCAAAACTTCCCAAACCACTTTCCTCGAATGCTCTTAACACCCATTGCTCTCTTTTTCCTTATAACACTTTCATCATTTTCCTTCATTTTAAGAAGCGGAATCTCTTCATTCCAAACATCTGGTGCACAAATGAAGCACTTTAAAACAATATTAGAGGCTTTATTGTTGCAAAAATCTCCCAGCCAGGACCTGCTCCTTGAGAGGAAAGCATTTTAGTCCATTTTCAAGAGGCTGGCAGACATACACTTTGCCTTGAACGTTATTGTTGCATGCTATATGTTGTGGTGAAGCAACTCACTGTAATAAATAATAATAATTTAAAAAAAACATTTATGCAGCAACTTTGGTTACTTGTAATTTCTCCACAGAAAGTAGCACCTTGGGGGGTTCTATTTAAAGGGTTGTTTCACATACACAGCAATTAAACAGTGCCAGTTCTCTCACTGTATTGAATCCAATATAAGGCTAAGCATCTGTTACTGCAAGGATTTACGATGGTGCAACAGAACTCTCCCCCTGCCTCTCATCCCCATACAGGCCCCCTAAATCTGTTCTGGGGTTCCCCCAGCCCTCTGGAGCAGATTTGGGGAGGGCACAAGGAGAGGAAATGGGGCAAACCTCTACTGCACAATAATAAATCCTTGCAGTAACAGAACAAATACCCTGCATACTGCCCATGGTCAGGGCCAGATTTAGGATTGATGAGGCCCTAAGCTACTGAAGGTAATGGGACCCTTTATATGTCCAGCTGTCCTTTGTCAACAACAAATTGTCACTGTTTTTTGTGTTGGATATATGCTATAGGGTAATTTATGGACCTAACAGGTATCTAAAGCCATTTGCACATAACAAAATATATATTTCATCAAAGTAATTGTTGAACTGAAATACAATTAAGAAGTATATTACTAGTGAAATACAATTAAGAAGAAGTATATTAACCAAGCGTGCCTTGGTTTTGGAACGCTTTGGTTTTGGAACAGACTTCTGGAACAGATTAAGTTTGAGAACCAAGGTACCACTGTATATAGAAATGAGCAAACCAGTGATATTTTAGGGAGCAGGCTAGCATCATAGGAACCTACACAACACAAAACACTGTTGCTGTATGTAGGTTTTATTTTATTTGTTTTTAATCTTATATTTTTGGAAATGTACATCCAGTTTTTTTCCTTTAATTATTTTTTTTGGGGGGGCCCAAGAGAGTGGGGCCCTAAGCTATGGCTTGTTTAGCTTATATGTAAATCCGGCACTGCCCATGGTCCAGTCCTGCTACTTTTGGAATTATTTTTTTACCATAAGTGTTTGAAAAGATGTTCCTTGCTCAACAGGCCCAGCCAAAAGCATTTTTCCAGCGAGTAAGTCCCACTGAACTCAAGCTGGGTTTAAGATTTGACTTTTGGGCCAATCTATCATTTCTGCTTATAACCCAGATATAACATTCATCTTTCCCTTGTGGTTTTTAACTCCAGGGCAGGAGGTTAATGCGACTGGACAGCTGATCTGTGTGCCACCTTTAATGAACAACATTGCACAGCAAAAGAGGGCACTTCTTACGCTTTTGAATTGTGTTAATCATGTGACCGGAGCTCCATCTGATGGAAGGGGCTATGGCACCTCCCTGCCTCTGAAGTCCATGCATGAAGCATGAGCATCTTCGGGGGGAGCTATAAGATGTGCAGAGACCCCTATGTGAGTTGGAACGATCTTGATCACACAGCTGATCCACCTGGGTCTCTCTCTGTCCCACACCTTGTTAAGTTGTGGGTGAACATATCAGACGACACAGCGATTCTTCAAACAGCTCTTGTTTATTCACAGGCCAGAACAGAACTGAACTGAAGGGTTCAGTCAGCCTGCTTATATAGAGCTCCAGTACAACGTAACTGTAACAACTTTCTGTAACTATCCAATCACTGAACGTCACTTTCGATCCTTTATTTGCATATGTTGACCTGAGTAAAAACTATCTACAGTATCCCCCTCCTGGCCCAGGGTGAGAACTTCAGTACATAACACACCTGATGTCACATACGATGTCATGCAATTGGGGGAAACAGCCTCACAGGCCGTATTAGCACGCCAAGCCAAATTTGTCCCACAAGCCGGAGGTTCCCTACTCCTGTAAATCACTGCAATCAAAGAGCAAAGCCTGAAGTTTAGTGGATAACATTTGCCTCTGCTGATACTAACGAATGAGAGAAACAAGGACAAGGCCAAACAATTTTTACTGACAGGATATCTGTTTCAAAGTTTTATAGAATTACTTTTGAAAGGCTCTTTCTATGCAATATTTCATACAGGCAAGACTTAGCAAGAAGACATGGCATATTAAATAGTTATTGACAATAGCTTTTAAGAAAATAAAAAATCCTTTGCAAAATGGAAGACCAAAGGCCTGTCTAAGGATGGGCAAATTTGCTGATTTTTGTTTCTCTCAGTTTATCACTTTTCCAATCAAGTTCAGGTCTCCACATTTCCACATCAGTGTGCAATTTTTTAAAGTCGTCATGAGAATTCATTGGTTTTGTTTGTTTGTTTTGCAAAATTTTCCTAATCTTTTTTTAATGCAATTTTGCCTAATATCCAGATTTTGCAAAGCAATTTTCCTCAATACAATACATTCTTGTATGTTTTTTTAAAATAATAAATACAATTTTATACATATATGCAGTGCTTTTTTTCCTTTTTCTTTTTAAAAAAAGTTTAGGGGTATTTTCATTTTCCTACTCGTATTGAACAACTGCCCCTCACTGAAGCCAAACTTATGTTTAGGGGTTTGCGTACTCCTGCATACCCCTAGAAAAAAGCACTGCATATATGCATTTTTGTCTGGGTGATTTGGCTTACTAGAAAACTGCACTGAAGAACCCAGAAAGGTGGTTATTTTGAAGGATGGCTCTTATTTGGTTTGATTGGATTGACTTGATGGGTTTTTGATTTAATGATGAGAGAGTCAACAATTATTTCCTGAGGGGGAAAACTTTGTTAGCTTTTAAGGTCTTGGCTTGACATGGAACTGGTGACTGGTGGACTGAACTTTATTTTAACATCTGGGTGATATAAAGACACTGGCATTCCCTCATACTTTTCTTTAACGAATGACATATCCTTGCATCTCCAGAATTCTGCCCACCACCAAAAAAAAAACCCCACTCCCCAAAAAACCAAGAAGCTGAATAAGAACCCCAGTTTAATTTGTATGCAAAGAATAGCATATTTGTATACCTTTTATCAGCTTGCACAATTTATTTCTCTTATAAACATCCAAGTGTACTGTACCATGCAGTTCTAGAATCTAGAGTATTGTCCATACTATTTGAGGCCATAGTTCACAGAGGCAGCCAGAGCACAGAGGAGAGGAGAGGAGTCAAAAAGATACCTCAGACTGGTAATAATGAAATGAGGAAGCATAAAGTGAGCTTTGTTGCCTTCAGAGTCAGATTACTTTCAAGTCCCTGTGTGTCTGCCTGTTATGTTTGTGTACACTTTTGTATGTCAACAGCTATACAGCTTGACGTTAATCTGTCCTTCTGTTTCCTATCTGCTAGAGGGAGATGAGGAGACAGCAGGCATTAAGTTCCACACATGGGATTCAGACAAATAATATTTTGTGATGATAAGCGTCCGAAACAATAAGATGAACACAAAGGAGAAGGGATAAAGGACAAGTAAGGAAGAAGGAAGAAATAGAGGAGGAGAGGTTAAACCTTCTGTTTCACTGCATATGTGTTGTCCACCAAAATCTGAGAAACAACTGCAAAGAAACAAAAACAAAATTGTCATCCCTTCAGAACATGGGGATTCATTTGGGGGATTTTCAGTGCCCCACAAAATGCGCAGCTCCCTAGTTTCTTCAAAGAAGGCACTACAGTTAAAACCAGTTTAAAATTGAGACAGACACATTTGCTTGGGTGTTGCACAATTTTATTCTATGTATAAATCGTACACCAGATCTTATGTGCACCTCTGGGCAGCATGAACATTATGGAGTACCGGTGTTCTCATTTTCCTTGCAGCCAGCTTCCTAGTTTGAACACTAGGAAAACAGAACAAAGGAATAATGAACAAGAAGTAATAATTCTACAGCTTTCAGTTGCTTACCAGAAACGCCTCACTACTTAACCTTTGCGGCCTGAGATCATTCCTGCTTAAAACCTCACCCCTGCTATACTTTTAGTATAATTGTGCTTTTGGAAATTTTTGTTTGCTGGTTTTGCATTTTATTTAATTTAGTCAGTGGTGTGCACGTTTAGTTCTGTTGCAAAATCACCTGTATTTGAGCTATGAAATGTTGTAGGTTTATTTTTTAAAAAGAAAGAAAGAAATTGCATGAAGTTGGTTGAAAACTTAAGAGCTGGTACTGGTGCTAGGAGATTTTCCTTCCTTAACCAATAGTACTTTCAAGAAAGATCTGCAAGTGGGAAACAGTTCCCACTCATTATTCTTTCTATGAAGTCCATTTTATCTAGATTCCATCAATAAATGTTTTTCCTGTATAGTCGTCTATAGGAGATATCGGTAGTGTAAGAGGAAAGACTGATGTCACGAGGTGAGGAAGGAATATTCTTGATGGCTACTTGGAGCCTAGCATTCAGAAGGAAAATGCAGTTAACCTGTAATACATTTTCAAGCTCTGTTTATTTTATTATACCAGGATTAAAACGTGCTTAACTTTATCTGAATTGCATCTTCCTTCTCGAAGTCTGCATGCCTGTAGGGGCACTTACCCAAGAAGATCCGTCTGCAGACAGATTAGTTACCCCTTTGGTGCTGAGCTTCTGGTCCAGATGTTCAGAATGGTCTTCCCCATGCGGTGTTATCAGAAAGTGATTCAGTCACATGGAGAATGTGAACTGAGCTGCCCCCCCCCTTCTGGAGTTCCAGCTTTATCTTCAACCTCCTTGAGTAGCTTTTCATATGTCTACGTTTTGTAGCTTGCTTTGCACTTCAGATACGTTCAGCTCAAAGCACCCCGTTCAAGTGTAACTTAAGTGCACGTACTGAGTTTATCCAAGCATTCACTTAGCTATCCATGTGTTTTGGATGTCTCAGTTCCACTCATTTAAATGACTCATACACTTAAGTAATCATAGAGAGAGAAAATAAACAAAGAGTTTTATAGTCAACAATAATATTGCTTTCATCATCCTTCTTCTCTTGGGGCTAGGTTCCAAAGACATTTACTTCTGTCTTCTTTCAGCGAGGAGTGGGGAGCAAAATGCGAGCTTTCCTAGTAAGATACATTTATGAATCCATTGCAGAAGGATATTCAACCGAGTGGGGATTTCCCCGCTCTCTGTGAAGTGTTAGAGCCGCTTCATGCATTATACAAAATGATAAACTGTGGTAACAATGTCTTTAGAGTGTACTGCTTCAGATTGCAGGTAGGAGTGTATGTTGCATATTTCAACAGCATTACGTTAGAAACTCCTTGCGTATATTTAAAAAAGGTAAAGGTAAAGGACCCCTGGACAGTTAAGTTTAGTCAAAGGTGACTATGGGGTGCGGCGCTCATCTCGCTTTCAGGTCAAGGGAGCCGGCATTTGTCCACAGACAGCTTTCCAGGTCATGTGGCCAGCATGACTAAACCACTTCTGGAGCAACAGAACACCATGATGGAAACCAGAGCGCACGGAAACGCCATTTATCTTCCCGCCACAGTGGTACCTATTTATCTACTTGCACTGGTGAACTTTCAAACTGCTAAGTTGGCAGAAGCTGGGACAGAGCAATGGGAGATCACCCCATTGCGTGGATTTGAACTGCTAACCTTCCGCTCAGCAAGCACAAGAGGCCCAGTGGTTTAGACCACAGCGCCACCCACTCCCATATTAAACTAGCACAAAACGGGGAAGTGGCATTCACAAACATAGGCCTGGTCTAAACTCAGAGCGGGGCTCTCATCCACACTTCTGCTTGCTCCTCTGAGGAAATCTGCTCTTTACCACTGAATCGGATCAAACATCAATCGGGTTTTCTCCAGATTGACGTTTGCTCTGATTTAGCGCTAAAGAGTTGGTTTTCTGGGGGGAAACAGCAGGGCAAAGCAGAACCACTCAGACCCATACCTAGAAGCACACAAGTGGAAAACTGCCCAGACTCATGCTTTCCAGTCACGGAACAAGAGGAAGTGTGGACGAGCCCCAAAATGAGGTGGAAATGACCAAAGCACTTTCTGCCCCTTCTCTCTGCCACCCATCTCACACACAGTACCCAATATGTTTTTAATGTGTTAAAACATTTTTTTTAAAAAAAATGGTGCTTTCCCATCTGTAATCTCAACTGGTACAGTCCACCTGACTACTTCATGCTTTCCTCACTTCATTTGGCTCCAGATTTAACCTAGGCCATATTATAGAACAATTGCAAATGAAGGTCATCCTAGCTTGTATAATTTAATTATTCTAATCCAAAGAGAATGTCTTCCCACCTTTTAACTTAAACCAGTTCCTGCTAACCAACCCCCAAGTAATATATGAACACAAATCAAAACAACTTCTTTTCCTTCTTAGAATTTATATACCGGCCAGAGGTCTCAGGCCACTTCACAGAACAAATTCAAAATATAAAACCACAAAATATGAGTGGCTGGGGAAACCCAGCCAGATGGACAGGCTATAAATAATAAATTGTTGTTGTTGTTGTTGTTTGTTGTTCTTGTTATAACATAAATGAACATGATCTAGATCCTCTGCAAATATTTGTGGTGACACAAGCATAGCCCCTCTCTTAATTAAGGATCACATTTTTGCACAGAAAGAATATTCAACAGGCATCTTTCACTGAAATGATGGTGTGGGTTGCTGATGCAGCAAGCTGCTGTATTTGCAGGTATTTTGTTGCTACAGACTATGGCCTAGTTCAGACGTCATGGAAAACCATACTTCCCCACTCTGTGAATGAGCTGGCCGCGGCTTGCCCCCCACCATGGTCTTCCCTCTTTTGCAGCTTTGAGCAAGGAAGCTTTGGCATTTGCTTTTAAACAAATGACTGTTCCCTATAACATCCAAAATGGGGAAACTGTGGTTTGTTTAAAACAGGGGTAGCCGATATGATGCCCTCCAAATGTCATTGGACTCCACCTCCCATCAGCCTCAGTCAGCATGGTCAATAGTAAGGAATGATGGGAGCTGGAGTCCAACAACATCAGGGGGTTGGTAGGGAACCAGGTTGGTTGTCCCTTGTTTAAGCAATGGCTTCATAGGAACCCATAATCTGACACCGTGCTTTGATCATGGCTTGATCATGGTGGCAGCATGAAATGTGTAAAGATCCGCAAACCTCTTTAATCTAGAAAGCTCACAGCTTAGTGTGTCCAAAAGTAATACAGGCAGTGTAACTAGGGACATTAGAACACGTGGATTTATCTTAATTTAATCCAAGGTGCTGGACTACAACTCCCATCACCCCTGACCATTGCACATGCCTGCTGGAGCTGATGGGAGTTGGAGTCCCACAGCATTTGGAGAGCAACAGACCCCTCATCCCTTTACTCCCATTGCTTTAAGAGTCAAATGAAAGGTGACGTTATGCAAGTCTTTGGATCCTGTGCTTGGGATTCCTCTGCTCAAACAAATAAGTAAAGTAACAGGAGCCGCAGAGAGCCATTGCGGGTCAGGGCTGCTACACCAGGGGACGTTTACTCATCCCTGAACCTGGTATTCACTGCAAAACTGCTTCAATCCAATACTCCACTTTAACTGGCACACAGATTGCAGCTGCAAAGAATCAGCTAAACTAAAGCAGAGTGTCTCTTGGTTTTCGTTTTGTTTTGGGGTTGTTGTCCCCACCCCCCACCCCCACACGCCAGGAGCAAAGGGGCACAACTCCTTTAAACAACGGTCTCTGGTCCATCGATTTGTGTCAATGAACTCATCTGGTGTGTGGCTTTTGATTCCGAGTCAAAAGCCACCATGTGTGGGCTTTGCAATCGGCAACAGAGCAGGCTTTGACTGTTTATGCTGTGTCTTGTTGCCTAAGTGCTTTTCCATTTCTCCCCAGTCAACCTTGCAACGCCGCTGGCACTGCATCTACAAGAGAACTCTTTTTAAAAAACCCATATATGCATATAATAACAATAATGCTTTTGAAACAATGTGAAGTCATTCTTTTCCCGATCATAAGAGAATCCCGTTTCAAACTGCCTGCTTGTCACTGCCAGCAGTAGGGCTCCTTTACTGCTGTTGCACAACATCTTGACACATAAAAGTTAATGTTGCATCCGGAAGTGCACGCCAAATACAGGCCTGCCTCAGATGGATTAAAGATTTTATTTTTAAAAAAAAAAAAACAACCATGGCATCATGGTGAACTTACATTACCCAGAACCCAGCTGCAGCTCATATGTGTGAGGTTTCTTTCTTTTTATTTCACCATGCTGTCACTTAAGCTGGTGTGCTTTAGGCTCTTTCCATCATCCCTACCCACCAATTTGTAGCCTTAAAATAAAACGTAACACATACCGAATTGTTTCCCCTCCCCGCCCAAGAACTCAAAAAAAAATCTACCTTTTACACTTTCAGAAAAGACCTTCCTCAAGGGTTCCTTTCTGGCATGGTCTGTTTCATGGCCAAAGTACAGCTATTTTGCCACTCCACAAAATTATGGAGAGCTCAGTTGGCTACAGTGTGGCGCTCATAATGCCAAGGTTGAAGGTTCAATCCCTGTATGGGACAACTCTAGAATTCTACGGTTCTATGATCTCGGAGCCCTTTGGCACTAAATTCAAGAGTTGGCACTTTTGCTTCATTGCACAATGTTCAGAAGTTCCACGCTCTAGCCCAGCCTTTCTCAACCTGTGGGTCCCCAGATGTTGTTGAACTACAACTCCCATCACCCCTAGCTAGAAAGGCCAGAGCTCAGGGATGATGGGAGTTGTAGTCCAACAACCTCTGAGGACCCACAGGTTGAGAACCGCTGCTAGTCTAAAGTAGAGGTGGGAAGCCTTTTTGAGGGCTGTATTCAATTGGGAAAAGGTGATCTGGGGCTGCGTATTGGTGATGGATGTGACCCAAAGCAAAACATGGGCAAGGCTAAAGTGAAAAGTGGACAGTCTCTCTCTCTCATATATCCAGAGTGTTTTTTCTGGGGGACACACAGAGGTACGCATACTCCATACCATTTTGTGAATCTAACTTTGGCCTCATTGAGCGGCAGTATTTCAATATGAGTAGGAAAATGACAGTACCCCTAAACATTTTTTCAGGAAAAAGCACTGTATATATCCACCCTCTCTCTTAAGTCTCTCTCTCACACTAGCTAGCTAGCTAGCCTCCCTCTGAGACCCTCAACATCTCTCCTTTATTCATCCATCACCCATATTTGTATAATTCGTATTCTTTGTGTCACTCACAGACACACACAGAGAGATTCACACAAGCACTACATGGGGTTCTCTCCCCAGCCAGCCAGCTCAACTCCTGCCTGCCTTCTTCCCTCCCTCCACAGAAGACACAGGCTGGCTACCAGTGGACTAAATTGGGCTCTCTGTGGCTGGCCCTCCAAAGGTGATCTGAGAATGGTTGAAAAGGCATGGAAGTATGTGATTGATTGGATGCCGGTGGCTTAACAAATCAGATTCCAAGAACTAATAGTGGAAAATGTTGTTTCGTAGCCAGTCCGTTGTCTTTCATTCTACGTCAATCCACTGACTGACCTTTTTTCTGGATCTTATTTATATCAGTGAGAGGACAATGAACTACAGAAGCTTCATCCCTAAACCTCAAATTCATTAAAAAAAAAAAGACACAATGCTTTGAATTGGGCTTGCATACAATTGAGTTTTTTAAGGCCTGTGTCCTTTTCAGAACCAACACAGATGCTTTTTAAGCTGCCAGTGGAGCCATGTGTAATTTCTGTTATAAAACTTAACTCAGTCACTCAACTCTAACTGCATTTGCTGGTTCACATTAATATCTAAACATGTTAGATATTAACCACAAAGTAGATTATTTTTACTCCTCCAAATCAAAGCTTTCAAAGGAACGGTAACATACACTGTGATCTCAATGGCTTACAGGTCTTATGTACCACAGTGCAGTAAAGATTTACTGCTGGTGCCACGAGGATTCAAAAAGCCTGGCCTGCTATCGATAGCTGCATTGTCAACACCATTCACACCCATGCAGCCTAATCTTGTTCATATTTACTCAGAATTAAACCCCACAGGCTTAAACGGTATTTATTTCCATTCTGGGTGGGCATCTGTAAGGTTGACCTGTGAGGCAGACATGTAAGCAACTCACACGGCTCTCTCTGACCCCAGGTCTGGCCTGATGAACACAACCTGGGATGACCATAGTCAGCAATGAGCACAAGTGCAATATCGCACACAGCAGTGGCATCTCTAGTTAAAAGGAGCAGGGAGCTCCTTTTATTTTTCACTTTGAAATATAGATTATTCTTTTCTACCCCGCTCTTCCATTATTGGTCAGCAAGGCAGAAACTGCACATGCTATAGAGGAAAATGAGGGGAAGAGGCTCATCGACCTGTGAACGTTGCCCACCTAGAAGAAGGAAAACTCTGGTCTGAAATCTTCGCTGCCTTGCGGCTATACTCAGTCATGAGAAAGGCTTCGGGAGTAAACCCCGAGGAAAACCCACACCCACGGCCTTATGGGACAGATTTGGGGGAAGAAAAGACAGCAAATTCGGAGTGGAGTCCCAAAGGCAGTTGGATAGCACCTTGTACTTCTGGCAGCTCATGCAGCCAAGCTGGTGCCAAGCATATTGCTCTGCTTTCCTTTAGAGCACACCAGCAAGGATGGGCAGCCCAAGACCTCCCTACACGCTGCCCAGTCTTATGCCCTGGGGAGCTACATCAATGTTGCTAACACAGCGAAAACAATGCAAGAGGCAGCAGCTATGAATTACCGGTCTCTGCAGCCACAGCAGGCGCTGTGATTCTCCAGCAGTTTGGTTTCATCCCTGAGGGCACAATCCACTGTCTCTTGAGGCAGGTGAATGCCAACAATAAACCCCACTCTCCACAATGGTCTCATTCCCAAGTAAATACCTTTAGCATCAGGGCAACAGAAGTAAACTCCATTTTGTTCCAGTCGTCATGACAGTGCTGCAATTCAAGTGAGTCTTTAAAATGCAAAACTGCAAAAGTTCTGAGTGTTTCTTTGTGTGTGTTCTAACATACATGAGGAATGTAGAATCAACTGTAAAGCACGGGATGGTGATGTAGGGGAGGGAGATATGTTAATTGTGTGATTCACAACAAAAGTAATACACATGGCTGGCTAAAGATGAGCTCCTGTAAGACCAAAACCCTAAGGCATCAAGCTACCCAGCTGCACCATGGCTGAGACCAACCATGTGGAATTACTGGTAGTCAGAGCAGATGGACAAGGCAAATTCCTATGTGCCTACCTTCTCTTCACACTTTCTGTGGTAACCACCGGAGGCCACATTTTGTGTGAAGAAGCCCTCCCTGAACGCACTTAAAACGGATACAAAGTCATTTGAGTGACTTTGGTTTTCACTTGTACATCTGTAAATAGCTCTTGAACTTTCTGTTGACATGTCATTTCGGGAAAATCGTATTTTCTCAGGAAACAAAAGGCGAAATAAGAGCTTGTTCTTAACATTTAATGGTGTCAGACAAAGGGGATGTAAACATGACCATTCTGAATTGTTACTGTTTAAGGAGAAATGTCTTTGGTGGGGAAAACTGGTTTCTGGTTTGTTTACGGGGAGGTTAGATGATGGTTCAAAATCAAGTGCCCTCCCACATTTTCAAGTGCATTTGCCCATCATGTTCTTTATCGCAAAAAGCCTAATATTTTGGGGAAGTAAGTGTGTTGCACAAGACCTTTCAGCAACCTGAATTTGCACGAGGAGAAAGAAAGAAAGGGGACATCTGGATTAAATGAAGGGGGAGATATGGGGCAGCAATTTTGATGAAGCCGATGTCATGTGGATGCTGCGAAAAACTTGTACACACAAGCAGTGCCAATTCCACAATAAACTGCTGTCTCCAAGCACCCATAAGGCATTTCCAGGCTGTCATTGTTTTCATGTGGGATTCAATCTGGGGCAGCAAACCCACTTCCCCCAAATGTGAGCCTTTTGCAAGAAGGAGTGAAGAGAAAATGCAAGGCAAAAGTGCGGGCTAAGGTTGCTTTGAGGCAACATTATCTAACATCGCCACCGCCCTGCAAACCTATCAGAATGAATGCTCAACAAAAGCCTGTGTTTTCTGATGTCTAACACCGACTTAGAGTGTCTAGTTCCATATGACAATGGTTTGCTTGGTCCGGGGTCTTCTGTCCACAGGCAACAACCTACTTCATGAAATACAGGAAAGCTACTAGGGCATCGGCGTCCGCTGCTGTACTGGCCTGTAATTATCCAAGTTGGCAGTTAGGGGCAAGTAAACAGCAACAGGGAGTTAAGCAAGGAAGGAGGGGGGGGGGAGAAGCTGCTCTGACGAGATCAGAAGAAATAAAACTTTACGAGGAGGGGGGGTTGGGGAGGGAGAGAGACAGCAGCCATGCAGAGGAGGGAAAGAGCGCGGTATAAAAGCATGAGACCCACGCAATGAGAAAGCCTGGCGGGACGGGGAAGAGAGACAGCCTCTTGCAAGCGGAGACACACCGGCCAGCAGACGGGGTGGATTCGCACACAAACTCTCCGCCTTTGCCGTCTTAGGACCGGGGACAAGTTCTCCTGCGAGTTGCCCCTCAAAGACTTGGACGTTTCCTGGTTTCCCTCCGAGAGGATTTTACCCCCAGGAAGGGAAGAGGTTCGGGAGCCAAGCCGAAGACCCCGGGGAAGACCTTTAGCCTGCAAGAGGCGCAGAAGCCCCGAGGGGGCGGCCGGAGCAGCCCCCACCCGCACCCCTCTGACAGCACCCAGCCCAGCCCGGCTCATGGGCTGAAGAAAACAGGCGCCCGCCGACCGTCCCGGGAGCCCTCGGGTGGGCTGGAGAGCCCCGTAGGCGCCCCTGCGAAGGCGCCCGGTGGTGGGCACGGTGGGGAGCACCTGGGGGGCTGGAGAGAGGAGGAGAAGTCGCCTTTCCCGGCCTTGGGGGCAGCAGTAGCCCGAGCTAGAGACGAGAGAGGAGAGCCCTCTGAGCGGGGCGCTCCCTCCGGCCGCCAGCAGGGGCGGACGCCGCCCCCGCCTCGCATGCTGCCTTCGAAGGCAGGCCGGGCACCTCCAGCGCAAGGCGCGCTCCCTCTCCACCTCCTCCTCCTCCTCGCCTTCGTCGTCCGCAGGCGCAGCGCCGACGGCTCTCGGCTGCGCTGCGCCACGAGGGCTGCCCCGCCGCCGCCGCTGCTCCGGCTGCTTCGGAAGCGCGCTCGGGGCCCGACGAGGCGGCGGTGGGCGGGCGAGAGGCCGGCGGCAGCTGCCTCCCGGTGCGCTCCTGCCGGCGGGCGCGACCCCATGCGGGCGCCGGGCTGCCGGAGGAGCAGCGAGAGCAGCGCCCCCTGCAGCCGGACCCGCTCCCTGCCACGGCCCCGCTGCCGTCGGGCGGGCGCCCGCAGCCTCCTCGCGCCGCCGCCTCGGAAGCCGCCTCCCGCCCCGAAGTGGCTCCGCCGGGGTGGTGGCGGTGCGGCAGCGGCGCGGGCTGCAGCAGCAGCAGCAGCTCCTCCTCCTCCTGCTCCCCGTCGTCGTCGTCTGCCGGCCCGGTTGATCCCGAGAGCGGCGCAGGGAATCCGGCTGCTGCCCCACTAGACGCCGCCGGCGCGGCCGGAGCTCCTGCTGCTGCTGCTCCTGCCGCCGCCGCGGCTCCTCCTCTCGCTGCTGCCGCTGCTGTGCCGTCGCCGTCGCGGAGCCCTAAAGCCGCCCGCTGCAAGAGGATGGTGCGCCTGGCGGCCGAGCTACTCCTGCTGCTGGGACTCCTCCTGCTCACCTTGCACATCACGGTGCTGCGGGGCAGCGAGCCCGACGCCGCCACGGGAAACCACAGCCAGCGCCAACCGGTGAGCGAGCACCCTTGCAGGATCCTTCGCGGTTACCGGCGAAAGTTGCGGGTTTACATTCTGGGGTGGGAAGGGAGAGGATTTACCAAGGAACCAAGGCGTCCCTCTGCTAGCCACCCTCTTAATTCGCTCCCCTACCCCCCTCTCTTCTTTTACTTCCACCCACCGGGATCGCTGCATATGTTGGTGCAAATATGCCTGAAGTTGCTCATAGAAGGTACCCCGGGGGTCATCTAGTCCAGCCCCCTGCAATCTTTCACCCAGTGTGGAACTCGAACCCACAACCCTGAGATTAAGAGTCTCATGTTCTATCAACCGGAGCTATCAGGTTGTTAGTTCAGATAGTGTTCCTCTCACCTGGTTCCCAAGATGCTATTGCACTACAACTATAATCCCTAGCAAATAGGACCAGTGGTCAGGAATGATGGGAGTTGTAGTCCCACAACTGAGGATCAAATCTGAGAAACACTGCAGGGAGAAGAAGGGTTGTGGCTCAATGACAGAGCATCTGCTTTGCATGCAGGAGGACCCAGGTTCAGCCCCTGGCATTGGTTGGGATGCCCCCCCCAAAAAAACCAGGAGAACTGCTGCCAGTCAGTGTATAACCAGTGCTAAGCTAGATGGATCCAGTGGTCGTGAGGCGTATAAGGCAGCTTATTAGGCTCCCCCGGACTGGGACTGGCTCTTCATTGTCTTGGGTGGAGAAAGGTCTTGCCCATCCCTTCTCGTCTTCTTGGAGGAGCACACACTCTGGATGCCAAAGTTCCCAAATTCGGTCCTCAGCATCTCCAGGTAGGACTGGGAATGCCTTCCCTCGCCTGAAACCCCGGAGAGGCTCTGCCACTCCACATAAACAATACTGTACTGAGCCAGGTAGAAAAAACCTCCGAAGAAATACAAGCGTGTTCTGTGCTTCTCCTTTTAATTAGAGATCCTGGGGATTGAACTCAAGAACGTCCGCATGCAAAGCTTGTGTTTTTCAATAAGTTATGTTATTTCGGCTTAACTAAGGGTGTGTTCATGTTGCCGCTTTAGAGCACAAAGAAGTTGCCGCTAAGTGTTCACACTAGGGATGAATTAGGAATGGTCCAAGGACTTGGCAGTTTGGATAGCGTTGTGTGAGCATGGATTAAAAACTCAGCGCAACAGAAATGCAGCGAGTGCACACAGCAAACAGGAGTCCTGAAAAAAAATGCCTTGCAGTGTATCCCGTGTGTGATTTCAGGCTATTTCCACCATCGTTTTAGAAGACGGGGTTGGTCCTCCAGATTTTGCTGTACTTTTAACTCCCAGCACCCCTGGCCCGCGGACGGTCCGGGAATCAGTGTGTTTTTACATGAGTAGAATGTGTCCTTTTATTTAAAACGCATCTCTGGGTTATTTGTGGGGCATAGGAATTCGTTCATTCCCCCCCCCCAAAAAAAAAATATAGTCCATCCCACCACATGGTTTGAGGGACGGTGGACCGGATCACGGCTGAAAAAGGTTGCTGACCCCTGATCTGGAGGTTCCCCATCTCTGCTTTAGAACTTGTACATTTGGCTCCTTTCATTCTTTCAGTGCCTGCATGAAGAGGAGTAGGATCATGTGTGAGGTCTCTGCTCCAGACTTCCACATGTTCTTCCAAAGGTCTGGATGGAACCTACATGCATAGGCTTTGGGGACCTACCTCTTTTGCTAGGTCTCCAGTTTTTACAGCCTACCTGCTGGAGCAGAGACGCCAGGTCTTGATCCTGATCTTCTCATGCTGGCCCCAAGATGTTGTGCACCCTGCAGCGGATCTCAACCCATTCATCTCCACCACTTTAAAATACTTGCTGCATCATTCAAACACCAATTGCCATTACACTGTTGCATGGGAGGTTGTTTCAGCCCGCTGCCCAGCAAGGTGTGCTCTGTGCTCCTCCCCACCCACACCTCCAGTGAATGTTGCAAAAGGTCTCTCTGTCTTTCCCCTGTGTGGTATTTAAACTTGCATGAACACACATCCTGCCAAGTCCTTTTCCCAGTCCAGGTATGATAGGCCTGTATATTTTTCACATGTCCTATGAGCATCTCTAAACCAGTGTGGACTTGGGAGTCTGAAGAATAGAATATATCCCTCTGCCCACAACAATAATAGTAATATTCTTGCAAATATTCTGGGTGACAGCAGGTGTGCTCCATCCCAAATTCTAGAACTACCCCCCCCCTCTTCTCTACTGAACTGGAAACATTGTGGGAAATGCTAAGGAAGAATGGAGTGGAAAAGTGGACCAGTGTGTAGGGATAAGATAATTATCATGTGCATGGATTTGTAGTAATGCTTCTTAGCATTTTCTGATAGTGTTTAACAGTTCTACTGCACGGGGGTTCAGAGGGCTTCCAATAAAGTATCTTGTCCTCCTTACAACACCCCTGTGAGGTTGGCCGGTGTTGCCATGTTTCAGATGTCAGAGAGAGAGAGAATGAGAACCTATGGCCAGCTAGTAAATTCATGGCAGTAGTAAGATTCAAGATGGGGACTAACTGGTTTGTAGTTAGATTTTTAGCCATGATGTTAAGGGCCACATTCCCTCTTGGGGAACTTTCCAGGGGCCACATGCCATTGGTGGACATGCCCAGGGGGCAAAGGTGGGCAAAGCAGTACAGCAGACCACATTCCATCTGTTCAGAGGCTCCATCCACGTAAGCAAAAGGCATTTTCACAGTTCCAGCCAGGCGAAAGCACTTGTAGGAGCACAGAGCAGGGCTGGTGAGAAATGTGGTCTGGAGAAGCTAGCATGGCTTAAGGAAAATTGATTTATATTTATCGGATTTGTATACCACCCTTTATCCGAAGATCTCAGGGCAGAAAGTAGGAATCACCTGTGTGAGTGACAGGTGTTGCATAGATACTGTGGTGAGAATTTCTCTTCTTATTATAGTCTCTCCATACATCTGTGGATAGGGAATTTTGGAAATTCCCAAATACTTTCCCAGATACTTTACTATTTTGATTTCTTTCCAGTCCTTACAGTTTCGGGATAGTTTATGACATTTTAAAAACCAGCCTCAAAAACCATGTGGACGATTCAGTGTTTTCTAAACTAATAATGTATGCTTCATCTAGGAGCAAGCAAGTTTTAAGTTCTCCCCATCCAAGTTGATCTCGCCCCTCCTTTGAAACCAATAAATGCTGTCCTCATTTTGCTTTTTTCAAATTCCGGGTAGGTGTGACTGAGTTTGTGCAGATGGGATGCAGGAAGGCCACATTTATGTTGCAAAGTTTCAGCCTTCAGAACAGAATAATGTGCTGGGACAATGACAGCTGCACCCTGAGTATTGGGGGAAAGTACCTTTCTTTCTCTCCACCCCCCCCCCAGCTTCTTCTTAATAGAAGGCTGCATAGTTTCCACAACTGGTGTTTCTGCGAGGGTGCTTATTAATCTAAACGTGCATGGCTGCAACTTGAAATTAGGGTATTAAAATGGGAGCTTCCCCTTGTTTGTAAGGACGTAAAAGCCCTGCCTGCTTACAGGAGGTTGAGATAGCTGAATGGCATGAGGACTTAACCTCAGTGTAGCTTTAAAGCATGAAACCAAATTTAGGATGCCCTTCTGCATGAAGTGACATGGGAAAGAAATATATGGGGAATGGTGACACTTAGGGAGGGTTCTACTGGGCTGCCCAACAGCTGAATTCCTATTTTAAGCTGCTTCCTTATTGTTAGTCCAGCCTAAAGTTGCTCCAGGGAGGCCAAGCAGATACAAAATCCCCACCACCACGGCCAAGATGAAGAGGGAGAAAGAGGGTTTGTTAGGAGGGAGCTTGAACGATGTAAGAAACTGGGGAACCTGCTGACTCCAACTCCCATAAGCCCCAGCCAGGATGGCCAGTGGTGAGGGATTATGGGAGCTGTAGTCCAGCAACATCTGGAGGGCCGTTGGACTGTGTTCTGACTGACAAGAGCCATCATTTGACCCATTTCTTGTAGGCTAGCCTTGTAGAACAACTTTCGCTCTTGCTAACAATATCTTCAAGATGCCTAGCTATAACTTTCTTTATATGAACGATGCTTTCTTTCCTTGTGGGACCCTTCTGTAGAACAGTAAATCTGAGAAGGATTTTGTTGTTGTTTTATGAGGCGTTTGGTACCACTGGAATAACCCTGAATTTGCCTCTCTTTAAAGGCCAGTAACATAATGAGGGAAACAGCTGGGCAAATGAAAATCTAGGTGAAACTAATTCCCAGCGGAGTTATTTATATGCTACTGAATTGAGGGGGTGGGAGTGACTTATCTGGGTTTTAAAAAAATAAAATAAGGCAAAAGGCAGATTCTGTTTAACAGCGGCTTATGTGTTTGTATATGGACTGCTGATTTCATGAAATCTCACCATTCCTCATAAAACGATCTGTTAAATTAAGTTTCTGCATTTGAGAAACACTGCAGAACAAGAGCTTCAGTAGATCTTTTTCATAGATTCTGCCGTGTGTAGCAATACAAAGTTATATACTTCCTAACTCAATTGATTTTGCAGCTCTGGGATTTGGGAGAGCAGAATCCTGCAGACATTAAAGGCAAAGAGTATATCAGATGTCGCGCTAAGCATTTAAACAGATGGAAACATAAGTTGCAAATTTACTTATTCTCTAGCCAAAATTATAGTAACCTGCCTCCGCTGTACATTTCAAAGCACAAGTAAACTGATGCTTTGGGGCCTCTGAAATGTTTGCTAGCTCCCAGTTTTCTAATATTTCCAGGGAGGATTCTGAATTCTCTTAAATCTATCCTATGTTCTTATTCCTTTTAAAAAAAGGAAGGAAAATTGCATGGAAAAGGAGATTTATTGGATGTGCTGTAAACAAACAAAAGTAAACCAGGTGGCTGATGGTTTTAGCTGGCTGGCAAATATCTGCATCTAATATTGCAGACAGTTTGGTTTTCATAGCATTTGGGATTACATACCTCTTGCAGCATTTCTGAGGGGTTGTGTGAATGGGTGGCAGGTGCTCAGAAATACTCCAGAGCTTCTTGTTTTCAGGGTGTGCCCACAGTGTCATTGTTTGCAACCGCAGGAATGTCTTGACTTTTGCAGCCCATTGCTTTTCAGGTTATGATCGCTTATGGGGTTATGATTGCTCCAATGTAAGCTCCCCTGTGTTCAATGGAGCTCACTCCCAAATAACTGCATAGTAAATGAAGTTATAATCTCAATCAACAAATCACCAGCCAACTGGTGTTTCAAGGCATGTTTGGCAACTTTCATATTAGTTCTGCTGGGCAACTGCTGCTGGATGAGAAAACTCCAGGAGAAACAGAGGGGCTGTCCTTTAAATTTGGCCTCCACAATCAAAATGCAAAAAGTGGAAGAAACCTGGGGGGGGGGGGTTGATAACTGAATCCCAGGAGGCTACTCCTAGAATATGACTCCTAGTAAATCTTTTTATTCTAATCCATCCCAGTGTGGGAACTGTAGATGCCTTCCTCTGTTGTAGAAGTAGGAAACGCCCCCCCCCCATCAGATGTCAAGGAAATAAACAACTATCTGACTTTTAGAAGACATCTGAAGGCAACCCTGTTTAGGGAAGTTTATAATGTTTGATCATGTTTTTAATATTCTGTTGGGAGCTGCCCAGAGTGGCTGGGGAAACCCAGTCAGATGGGTAGGGTGTAAATATATTATTATTATTATTATTATTATTATTATTATTATTATTATTATTGCTACTAGTTTCACAACAGAGAAAGATTAAGAGGATACTAGGAGCAGATATTTGTGCTTTTCTCTTCGCCTGAGGAATATAATTCTGACATGGTTTATGACTTTGCATGTAACACACCCATGGCTGACTTCTTCTGAGCACTGGAAGAAAAATAAAGAGACGTTAAAAGTGTCAGAACTCTCATTTGTATAGTGATGATTTAACGTAGGAAATAGATTGTGATGATGATGTAAATACAAATTATGGAGAAAATACGGCTGTAAAGATGACCTAACCAAATGGACAGAATGCAAGATCTCTGTGTAGACAAAATACACGCAACCACTTAATGAGACACTTTTGAAAAAAATTATATTTATAGGACTATTTTATTCTGTCTCTGAGCCCTCTCTATGTAGCTTACATCATTAGTTAAAAACAATGGGTTGTTTCAACAGTTGTTCTCCTCTGAAGGCTTCAGTCACCAGAAGAAGAAGGAAAGCAATTTTCAGTGATTCCTCCTCTGTTGCCCCTGTGCTTCCCTAAATCTGCTCTGGAGGCTCCCCCCGCCCCATCCTCTGGAGCACATTTAGGAGGGGAATCATTGAAAATTGCTTTCCTAGTGATGGATGCCTTACTGTCAGCTGAGCGACACCATTGGATAGAATCCAATACAACTGACAAAATGTGAAGACATCTCCCTCTTTAGCACAAACTCCCTCCATCTGTTCAGAAAAGCTGAGCATCTATTTTTCGGGGGGACGGGGACGACTTAAAAGTATGTATTTTATCATACAGATTTTCAATGCAGCTGACAAAGTAGGCAGAACAGCAGTAACAACCACAATTAAAATACAGTTGCTACAAAAATCAAAGTCATAAACAATAATAGCAGTTTTAAAAAGCAAAGAAACAAGCAGGCCACAAATTTCTCAGCCAGCAGCAACATGGTAACTAATAATTCTAAGGCCTGGGCAGTTGAAATAGTCTTACCTAAAACTTATTAGGCAAGATGCCAGGAAAGCATCCCAAAGCTGAGGTACCACCATAGGAAAAGGTCCTTCTCCCTAGTCATCACTACCTGCTAAAGCTCTGGCAGCAGGAGTACCTAGAGAAAGGGCCTCTGATGATAAAGCCACAGCCCTGCTCTATGGCTCTCTCTGCTGCTTTTCTCCTTTCATAGCCAGTGCTGAGCTGAAAACATGCAGATCAAATCCACTCTGAAGTTCCTGCGAAACAAACTATTTTGCCCCAACACCCAGAAGGAAGTACAGGGCACCATAAATGCAATTAAGAGCCGGAACTCAGTTTTGGCACCTCACAGGTAGGTGCTATGGCCGTTATAAGAGAACAAGGGAGGTGTCCATGGTGAGTTCCAGCACCTCTTTTTCTAGAAAAATAGCACAGATTACATGCTACCTTGGCTCCAAGCACTGGATGATATTATTATTATTATTATTATTATTATTATTATTATTATTATTATTATTGTCAGAGCTGCCCAAGGTCCCAGCTCACAAAGGACCAACGCCGCTTCGTTGTTAAGTATAAAAGTCTTTATTGAAGTTCAGTTTCACTTTCACAGCCGCAGCGTGCAGCCCTACGTCTCAAACTCTAGACCGCTGAAGCTCCGTCTGAATCTCCTCCCCCCAGACACCAGTTTAAGACTCTAGCCTTGCTCCACCTCTTCCTCTGCTCTTTCCTCCTCTGGTTCCGCCTGTCCGTCGGGGTCTCGCCCTTCCTAGACTCTTCTGACGCTGAGTCCCCTGAATCTTCCCCCTCCCTCCGGCGGGCTTTAGGACCTGGTTCCCAATCCGGGTTTCCTGCTGTCCCGCGCGCCTGTACATTTGAACTTGGCGAGCGCGCCCAACCTGCGACCTTCCTCCTAACCGTTGCACTGCTCCTGTCACTGCTCCCCCCTTCGGGGAGGCTAGCTGGAACTGACCTCCCCTCCGTTCCCCCACTCTCCGATGGAGGCGTGGTCAGCCCTGACTCATCTTCTCTCCCCGCTGGAGGAGACGCTGGTCCTGACACATGTGACTCTTCCCCCCCACTACGCTCTGGTGGGGAAGCTGGTCCTGATCCCCTGCTGCTGCTTTGGGAGTCCCCGCTCGCCCCTTGTTTCTGGTGCGTCCCCCCTGGGACCCCCCTTGCCCTGACCATCGGCGCCCCCTTCTGGGAATCTTCTGATTCGCTGGAGAAGCTCATGGAATCTCTCGGGTCACTGTCATACTCCCCTACGCTGCCCTCGGATTCCTCCCCTTCGCTCTCCATTTCCTCTCTCCCCTGTGCTTCTGCTCCTGAGCCCCTGACAATTATTATTATTATTATTATTATTATTATTATTATTATTATTATTCTGCCACTTTCCTCACAGTAGTGACCCAAAGTGACTTACAAACACAATATAAACATTCAAACCAATTATGGCAAACACAACAAATAAAACTATTATCTGATATTATCTAAGCCCCTCTTTGCCAGCCCTCCAAATTATGAGCTGAGGGAGCTTTGCCACCATCACCAACCCCTACTGTCTGACATTGGGAAGGGTGAAACCTACGGGGCCCAAAGGATGCCTCCCTCCCCCCCTTTGAAAGGGTTGGGGAAAAGGGGTCTATTAGGCGGCACCCTATCACCCTCCTTGAGGGTGCTCACTGTGGCAGCCTGTTCCCTTTCCTCACCACTTGCTCATTGTGGCCAGATTCAAACATCAGGTAGCCAAGTAAATAAGCAATGAGACTAGAGAGCAATGAAGTAGAAAAACACACAAAGTACACCCTTGGGCAGTCATGAGAGGCATTTTAAAAAAAAACCTCTTAGCCAACACTAAATGGGCATTTCCCCAGTTCTTATTTGCCACTTTACTGCTAGAAGAATCAGACATAAATATCAAAAAGATGTATTTTTGTACAAGTTATATATACCTGTTTTTAAAAAGCTGCCTTGATTCTGGTTTGTGTGGTGGGCAGTCTTACTCTTAAACCAGCTCAGGCAGTGAATACCAACAAAATTTTGATCTACTTTGGGGGCCCATCTGAAACTTCTGCAAAGCATCTTTGCTATTTTGCCTTAGTACCCACAGCTGCCAGTCTTGGTGACTCACCCAAAAGTCTCACCCGATGACCAATAACTGAGGAATTCCTGCCTTTAAAAAAAAAAAAGGATATCTGGCAACCCAGTCTACCCTGGCATAAATTGTTACTACATTTTGTTCTCTCACACCCTGTTTGGAATTCCAGGGACAAAAATGTCCTCGCTCGTTCTCCGGTGATGCATTCTGACACAAATGACAGATGAATGAGTGGGCGTTCTGTTCTGGAATTCCAAGTCTCCATTTTAATCCCAGGAATTGGGACATTATGGAGCCCTTATATACATATGTGCTGATTCAGTCACTTCAGTCTGTGGAAGTTGCACACCACACAGAGCTTGTTCCAAGTTTGTAAGGAGTCGTTCCTTTAGTGTGCGCTTTGGAACTCCCTGCCTGTTGACATTAGGGAGACACTATCCCTGTACATGGGACACAGCTGGCGCTGTGGGTTAAACCACAGAGCCTTGGACTTGCCGATCAGAAGGTCGGCAGTTCGAATCCCCGCAATGGGGTGAGCTCCCATTGCTTGGTCCCAGCTCCTGCCAACCTAGCAGTTCGAAAGCATGTCAAAGTGCAAGTAGATAAATAGGTATCTCTCCGGCGGGAAGGTAAACGGCACTTCCGTGCACTGCTCTGGTTCTCCAGAAGCGGCTTAGTCAATGACAGCGCATCCTCTTTCAAGCCCTGTTCTTTAAGGAGATGCAGGCTGAATTTTTTTTTGAAAAGGTATACACTGTCACTACTATGCCTTTGAAGCAAATAAAAGTACAGTGGAACCTTGGTTGTCAAATACTTTGGAAGCTGAACGTTTCGGCTTTCAAACGCCAGCAACCCGGAAGTGAATGCTTCTGTTTTTGAACGCGCCTCAGAAGTTGAATGGCTTCCAAGGCGTGTTTCTCCATTTTTTCAATGGATTTTGCTGACCTGCAATTGAGCCTCGGTTGTCGAATGTTCTGGAAGTCAAACGGTCGTGTGGAATGGATTACATTTGACAACCGAGGTTCCACTATATTACATTGCAGGTTTTGACTGATACTTTCAGGTCTCTTAGGAATGCAAGTGTTTTTCTGCATCTACAAAGAATAAAACTATACAGTGGTACCTCGGGTTAAGTACTTAATTCGTTCCAGAGGTCTGTTCTTAACCTGAAACTGTTCTTAACCTGAAGCACTACTTTAGCTAATGGGGCCTCCTGCTGCTGCCGTGGCACTGGAGCACGATTTCTGTTCTCATCCTGAAGCAAAGTTCTTAACCTGAAGCACTGTTTCTGAGCTAGTGGAGTCTGTAACCTGAAGCATATGTAACCTGAAGCGTATGTAACACGAGGTACCACTGTACATATTTTTATCTAGTCCTTCAGAATGGGCGCATGTTCCTCAGCAGTCCTTCACCTCTCCAGCATGAATTCCTCCCCCTGCCTCCCTTCTAACGCTCAACTGTGATTTATTATGACACCTTCCTCAGAAGGAACCATGGTTATCACTGACTTAGAGCTTGATGGAAGAGTCTGAAATGTGTTTGCATGTCCTGGTTAAGAGGGACCTAGTTTGCGCAACCTCATTTAAGGCTGATGATAGAATAGAGGAGAATTTGTCGGCGGGGCAGGAAACAGGAGGAGCCATTCCTGAGGTTTGCTGCTGGTTTGCAATCCTAGTTTATAACTGTTGTTCAGCATGCCTGACTTCTTCCTAATGAGCAATATCTGCTTACCTAAAGCTTGGTTAGTTCTAATAAGAATTAGCCCTTTATTTCCAAGGAGCAAAAGAGTTCTGGGGAGGAATGGTTTAAACATAATACTTGCTCAGGGGGAAACCATTGGAGCATGATATGACTTGTGAACCACAGCAGGGTTTCACCACTGGTGTATCTCTAGAAGGTCTGGGGAGAAATTTGGTTCAGTTTTCAGTTCTAGGTGAAGCTACCTAATTTGCACTTTGTGAAACAATATGCAAACCAAAACCCACCCGTCCTTGGAAATATGCCCTTCTCTGAATTTTGCAATGCAGTTCTCCAACCAAAGGAATGGGACTTCTTTGCTCAATCTAATGGATACTAGAACTTCTGTTCCTGTTGCTGCAACCAGATTAGCCTTAGTCTACTTCCTCCTTAACTTCACCATTATCCTTCTCAGATGTATTGAGCCAAGACGATCAGCCCATTAGTCTCTGAGATCTCGGTTATTTTCTACTGTAGGAAACCATTCAGGCCAGACCACTGAGACGTACTTCACCCAAGGCCACCTGGCTCACCAGGGCAGAAGAGTCAGAGGCATGCCAGTTTCCATGAAACACAAAGGAACAATCTCGCCCACGCTTCCTTGTGTTTTCCATTAAGACAAGGGGTTGCAAACATTTGAAATTCATCAGCTGAGACGTGCTTTGGAGGTCTGTTCCTTGAGGTATTTAGAGCAGGCTCTGATGTAAAATATTTATTACGTGCCTGAAGCATCTAGGCATGTACAAGATCTTTTTTATAAAAGAGGTCCCGTCCTCTGATGCCAAAATCTAACCGTTGCGCACTCCTGTGCATTTTCTCAGTGCCTTATAGCAGACGTAGGTGTGTGTGGTGAAGATCCACAAGCTGAATGTACAATCACTGTATCCATATCTACAGAGAAGCACTGTGAGCGGAATGGGGAATTGACTATTCAAAGAGCACCTTTTCTTCAGCAACTTCTGAAGCTACTCTTGGTTATGGCCATATTATATAAACCTGTGGCTTTTGAGCTGCATGCAGGAGAACCTGGAGGTTCCTTGGAAGCTTGCCAAGGGATCCTTGAAGTCAGCTTGCTTGCCACTGCCCATCCATCTATCCAATACAGGGCAGTGAGCTCCCTGTTAACTTGGGCAATGGCAGGTGCTCCCAGGATCTTCTCCAATAGATGAGTTCTGCAGACTATTTGGTGACGCAAAAGGAGTTCTACGAAGGTACAATGTCTTAAAACTTCTGATCTAAGTCATGTCATGGTGCCGTTCTCTTACAAGAACAAGCGGACTGCTTCTTTGGAACAAGGGCACAAAGATCTGCCAAGCAATGCAGGAATGTCATGATTAATCCTAAAAACGTCTCTCTCGCACAAACATGCCCAGTGATGCTTAAAAGAAGAAGAAGAAGTATTGGACTAAGAAGTCAGAAAATGACAGCCCAACTTCAATTTCAGGTATAAACATCTCAGAAACAGCAGATGACTAATAACACTTTTTGGAAGTTTATTCTACCCTACTGGCAGTTTTGTGCAATACTGATGGGTAATTTTTCATTTATGCATAACTACATGCAGACTATCTTCTGGTAACATTTGAAGTTGTTGTTTTGTGGGTTTTGGCATTTTGTAAAATAGGGTCTAAGCACATTATATTTTAAAACAAAGAGCACTTTTGTTTTTTAAGACTGTTTGCCGGGGCCTCTTCCTGTTCTTCTTTTCCTGTATATACCCAGCTTTCATTTCACAAAGGCTAAGGCTGCCATGATACACTTCCAAGGGAGGGACAATTTGCAAGAGATGAAGGAAAGTATTTCATCCCTGCAGGTAGATAAGTTGTATCTTGGAGAATAGCAAGTCATGTTCACAATTTGCATCCTTAGTAATTAGCCCTCCCTGGAATGAAGCCACAATAGGTTACTTTCAGTTTTTAGTATTAACAGCATTGAACAAAATTGCTAATATATGTAGCTGTTTAATTTTTAGAGTAGTAGCATGTGAAAATTAATGGCACATCCACCCAGTATGTAAGTTCCCCTGTGTAGATTTTGTTGAGAACAACATTTGAATAGAAACAGCTTCTTACGAACCTCAATAGTGGAATCCATGGGTGGAATAGTGTGGAGTATGTGTGCAGAGAACACGTGTTTTAATGGTTTTATTGTATACCGCCTTGATATATTTTATGAGCTGGTGGTTTAGAAATATTCTTAAAAATAAACCAACTCTTTCCTCTTTTTCATATTGAGTTGCCTGGAACCAAAACTGGAGCTGACTCAAAACCCAGGGGGTATTATGGGTATTTCCTGTTTGTGGGTTTCACCTGCTGTAAACCTGCAGCTATTTTGCATGTGCTGAAGAATTAGAAGATTTCTTCCTTTCCTGGAGTTCTTTCATGTGGTCAGCTAAGGCAGGCATGCCTTGCCCAAACTCATGTCTACGGATATCATTGCATATTGCTTCACAAAATTCTCTTCCTCCCAACAAAATATGAACCAGCTAGATAAATGGACGTCCCATATTGTTTTACTTGGAGGTGCTTTTAAAGCTATTTGGGCTGCATGAATGTGAAAGGCATGTGCAAATTTTGTTCAGACATTACATGTATTATTTGCTACTGGTATCGATGCTTAACTCTTAGGATGGCATTTGAATACTGTAACGATAGATGAAGATTTGGAGGTGATCTGCATTTGAGCTCTGTCTTCCTACCGAAGAAACAACCCCCACCCCACTTGTATTTGTATATTCCTGTCTTAGCGAGAGAGGTTTTGAGAGGGCTCCTGCAGTATGTGCTGCACATATTAATTACAATTCACTTCTGTTCTGGAGCCAATGTATCCAGATATCCTCTCTGAAGACTACATTTGGCTCTGACTGGAAAAGTATTGCACTTTTACTAGTGCAAGCAGCACATTGTTTCAAGGGCATCACAATATCACAAGTCCTTTTTAGATTGGAACCCACTTATAAAACTGAATCGTGAATTGTGCAGCCCACTCTCTTTCTCACACTTGTTCGCCACTCCTGCCACTAGACTGCCACCACTGCAGGTTAGGGACATTAACTTTTTAAAATATTTATATTTTATTAAGGTGATTTCAGTTAAAAGAAATAAAGTGATACAGGGGGGGAAAGAAGGAAAAGTGAGGAGAGGGGGGAAAACACACAGATGCATATAAAAATGAAAATATACCCCCCAAAAAAGAGCAATATACGATATTCCCATACATTATTATATAAATTGGTATCGTGCTATTGTCCTAGTGCTTATGTAAATGCTAATAGCCTAATAAGTTAAGGATATGAGCTTGTGGACAATCATCTTTCTCCTGGGAGAAAATTAGCTTGTTCAGATTATGTGATTTTTAGAACAACAAGGCTCCCATTTCTGTTGAGCAAGTCAGTCTAGCCGTAGGAAATCTAGGGCTTAATTGGCTGGCTATGTGCCAGTTCCAATATCCATTGGATGATCCTGCTGTTGAGACACAAACTACTGCAAACTAAATGTGAAGGAATTCTATGAAATCTGGTTCATCTGGGCAGAAGATTAGTATCTTATTCTTCATAAGGAACCTAAAAAAAACACCCACAAAAAACCCCTCAGTTTAAGCACCTGAATTTTTTGACCTCCCCCCCACCCACCTAGCCAGCCAATGGTGCTCTCTCAGGATTTTTGGTTGGTTGGTTTTCCTCTCAAGCTTTTCTTCCCAAGGGTGGCACGAGACGTCATACTATTGTGTGATTCTCATTTGTCTCAGGCACTCTTAAGTGTGGTGCCTTCCGTACCATTTACTGCACTCAAATGCACTTGCCTACAGGGCAGCAAAGCCACGTCCACCTCACCTGGAAATGCCACACCTGTCTTCACTCTTACATCATGGCAATGTAACATCTCCATTGCTCTTCCATCTCCCCCACATCCCGCTTTGCATAACGTCCAGCTTAAGGAAGAGCTCTGGAGAAGATGAAAGCTTGCTCACTTACCTTGTGCCGTTTTAGTTGGGCCTCATGAAGGCATTGCCCGACCGTGATTTTTAGATAATTATTTTTCCCAAGTGAACCAGCACAGCTGCCTACACCCCATGGTGCTAAAGGAGGTGAGTGGGACCCTCTTCCTGTTTTCCTTGGCTTTCCTGTTCCTGCATGTGCCTCTTCCATGGCCCTTGAAGCATGTTATAGCCCCCATTTTTAACATTGCTGTAGCATCTGCAAATGCTAAAATAGCTCCATAACAAGGATGGATTAAATTTCCCATAGTGAATGGAGATTTAGGTTCTGGCAGCATAATGTGTAACTGATCTTAGGCTTTATTTGAACCAAGTAGCCTTCAAAACATCCACTACTCAAGACTGGAAACAAAATAGTTTTAATAGAGATGTGGATTCCCCCCGCCCCCCCCCCCCACATTTATTATTTTTTAGTTCAATTAGATAAGTCGCGATGAAGCATTCGTTTTGGGAGGAGGGAGAAATCTTTTTCTGAAGTGGGTAGATTTATGGGAACCTATCTATGGCGAAGAACCCAGCAAGAAGTATTGCCATTTTGCTACATTCCTAATGTTTGGGGCAATCAAGTTTAAATATATATAATTTTCAGAGCGTAAAACATGTGAAGTTATAGCCTAGCTAAAATATAATTCAGTTAGTCAGTTAAACAATAATATATCATCAAAGAGCTTTGAACTATGGCCAGAGTGTACCAAGCATTTAAAAACTGGTAACCACAGAGATATTTCTATAAGGAATGTTCACCTCATGGGGATTCTTTAAAGGTGCTTCATGTTGTTAGTTTCTTTCTCTTTTTTACAAAGTTATAGCTCTGCTTTATTGTACATGATGTCCTATAAAGAAGATCTATGTCTGCGATACCTCTTTGAAAGAGGACCACGGTGCTATCCGTTTAAAAGAGAACGCAGTCAAGCAGTAAATTTAGGGGGCCATCTCTTTTCATATTGACTGTATCTGAGCCAGCAGTGGGTCTTTGATGTTGTAACAATAGCGCATAGGCCAAGAGGAGTATTAGGGCTTGAACAATGTCGAAATGAAGCTGCATTCATTAGTTTCAAAGAGAGAGGCTTCTAATGTGTAGCAGAACTTTATTTCTGCATGCTTCCTTGCTTCTTGCAGGAAGAGATTGTGCGGCGTCTGTCATATAGTTTTTGTACAATTTCAGCCTGGAGTCTCTTGCATTTATCATTTTTAATTATAAACCAGGTGCTGTGGAAACTTGCATTGTACACTAGGTGCTTTACTAGTTACATAAAGGCATCAAGACATTTCTTTCACCCCACGGGCCTCTCAAACCCACCAGCTTAGGCTACATAGCATAGAAGAAAACACTAACCGGTTCAGATAGTTTAGTGTCAGCAACATTTGAAAACTAGGCATGTTATTAGTTTCACAGTCCAGCTAATTCTAGGCCTTAAATAGTCAGATGCTTATTAAAGACAATGTTGTTTTGTTCTCAGAAATTATTCTGAATAACCATTAGCATTCCTGGTAGTTCCCACGCTTTACATATTCCAGACTCGAAACAAAATAAAAAAATTCCTTCCAGTAGCACCTTAGAGACCAACTAAGTTTGTCATTGGTATGAGCTTTCGTGTGCATGCACACTTCTTCAGATGCACTGAAACAGAAGTCACCAGACCCTTATATATAGTGGGAGGGTGGGGAGGGGTATTACTCAGAAGGGTGGTGGGAATGGGTGATTGGCTGATAGGTGTGGTAAACCTGTTGACGACTGTTAACGACAGCAATTGGTCTTACAGGAAAAAACAAGGGGTGAGATGGCTAAAAATAGCTTTATCATGTATAATGAGATAAGAATCCAATGTCTCTATTCAGACCAGGTCTCTCCATGGTTTTAAGTTTGGTAGTAAATTGCAATACAGCTACTTCTCTTTCCAGTCTATTTCTGAAATTCTTTTGTAATAAGACAGCTACTTTGAGATCTTGTACAGAAGGTCCTGGGAGACTGAAGTGTTCTCCTACTAGTTTCTCTGTCTCGTGA
Organism: Podarcis raffonei; assembly: GCF_027172205.1. Classification (NCBI taxonomy): domain Eukaryota; kingdom Metazoa; phylum Chordata; class Lepidosauria; order Squamata; family Lacertidae; genus Podarcis; species Podarcis raffonei. Next base: position 13,777,413 of record NC_070604.1, on the reverse strand, counting down.
TTTCCTGAGGTCAGATTTATGTCCATTTATCCTATGGCATAGGGTATTCCAGACTGTATCATTCAAAACACTAAACGATTCTCATTCTACGTAACAAGGGTGCTTGCAGCATAAACTGGGTGTCTGGAGCAGCAAACACTAAGATGGAAACATGCTTTTTGTGGGCACACCTGGAGGGAACATATACCAGGAAGGCCCAACGAATGTACTTTCAGCACCTTTGTCACATAAAGTGAAAACCAACTTGCAGTTGACAACATATGATTGACATACAGCAACCAGAGAAGAATTTGGGGCTTTGAATGCTCACATCTCCTTTTGAGCATTACCAAGCCCACAGAGATTGTTTCTGAGTCAAACTCTGGCAAATGCCATTGACGCTTTCACAAATGAAGTAAAGAGACCACAGGTGCAATTCCCTTGACACCCAGGGCATTTGCTTCTATAAACAAGAGCCCCAAACATCTTTTGTTTAAATAGATTGCCTCTCCCCAGATGACCCTGCTTTTTCAAATATAACACCCTTCTGTTACAGTCAGAAGTTAAAGCCCCAGGAGGACGCAGTGGGCAAGCGTTATATTTGAAAAGACAAGGTTCATCCTGGGAGAGGCATCTGAGAGAGATGTTTTTTGGTCTTTGAATCTCTGGTGAAATCCTTGTTGCTTGTGAGCCATGTCGACAAAATGCTTTCAAGACACCAAGGGAAACACCATTTGACAGGCGATGGCTACACATATATATTTAGCAAGGAGATGGTGAATGATTTTGGGGAGTGGGCAGGAGGAGAGGCAAAGAGCAGAGAGCAGCTGCCTGCTGGAAACTACAGACAGCTCTGAGAACCTGCATGCTTTTAAAGCTGCAGGGTTTTTCTACCATGTTGCAAGAATTGAAGACCCACTTGAAGTCAACCTGAAAAGGAGATTATCTAGATATAGCAATTAACAACTCCCTGCAGACCTTAGTGTGGAGTAGTGGCTAGAGTCTCAGACTAGGACCTGTGACATCCAGGTTGAAAATCTTATTTAGGGCCTTTCTACGCTTTCCATTTTTATAGCATAATGGTTGCTGGGTTTTTCAGATTTTTTGACACATTGCTGCATGACGTCAGCATGCATATTCCAGCTAGTATTCCAGAATAATGTACTTGGAAATCTGCTGCTTCTTATACCGTAAGGAATCCAACTTGGTGAAAGATCCAGAATGGATCCTCAATATTTTTAGTTGTGTGGCATGGGGGACAAGCATTGTCCTGTTCTTTGCGTGAAGGGTGGTGGGGGTCAGCGGCAATAGTTTGGAAGACGTCCGTTTCGTGCTGCTTCCCTTGGACCACTGCGAGCTGTTGGTTTGAGAGCTGAGTTCAGAGGAGAGTTGTGGCAGATAGAGATGATGGTACCGAGTCAACATCTGATCCATGACAACCATCATTAGCTGCAGACAAAATTTTGCCTCAAAAACCAGGTTTGCAAGAAGCGTACTTCCTCTTCCAATTTCCTATACAGTGGTACCTCGGGTTACATACGCTTCAGGTTACAGACTCCGCTAACCCAGAAATAGTGCTTCAGGTTAAGAACTTTGTTTCTGGATGAGAACAGAAATTGGGCTCCGGCGGCACGACAGCAGCAGGAGGCCCCATTAGCTAAGGTTAAGAACAGTTTCAGGTTAAGAACGGACCTCCAGAACGAATTAAGTACTTAACCTGAGGTACCACTGTACTTCCACAAGGTCAATATTCTGGGGTACTAGGCATTAAAAATAAATAAATTAAAAGGGGCTGGCCCCCTCAGCATGCTGATATTTAATGGCTAGAGGAACACAAGGACACTTTAGGAGTGTGAATGTAACCACTGAACTTTTCTCAGTTTGGGCAAAGCTCACTATTACCGTGGAAAGGAAAACCCTGCGCTCACTCTCTTAACATTTGTATCAGCTACAAAGTCAAGTCTTTAAAATGTCAAATCAAACAGTGACTATTCCACTATAAATGGTCAGTGTGACAAGCCCCTGAGTTGTGATGCTCATTGGGTAATCAATTACTGTCTTGCAGCCCAAGCTACCTGACAAAGCTGTTGTGATGATAAAATGAGGGGGAATCGCGTAGCTAAAAAGTGAATGTGCAAAACGTTTGTGCATGGGGCTAAACTCACGACTGCTTTGCTCATCTCCTGCTCCTACAGGGAGCTAACCCATGGTTTGGCTTAGGGTTCCCCCAGGCAAATGGCAAGTGGCAATCCAGGAGCAAACCATTGTTAGAGTGGGGGAGAAGCAAAGTGAACACCATTTTTGCCAGTGTACCACCACACCTTTAAAGCATAGTTATTAAGCGTAACTGTGACATGTAAACCAACCCACTGTGTTCTGCTAACTCTTGTTCGTCTTTCTTATTTGCTGTGTGTAATCTTGGTGTTTGCTTCTTGACCCCAGGATGCCCTCCACACAGATGGTCTTCCATCACCTGAAGCCAGCTTTACCCTCAACCCTGAGGACAGACGGGATTATCCTGACCACCATGTAGCACACAAATCGTTCACCAAGCAGCGATTCAGGCAAGAGAATGGGCATACAGCTTTGCAAAGAGATGGGCCCAGACCATTCCTTCTGGATCTCCCAAACTTTCCCGACCTCTCAAAAGCAGACATCAATGGGCAAAACCCAAACATCCAGGTAAAAAACTCTTCTTTCCTATTTAGGCTCTTACTTGAATCATGGAATAAACAGCGTCTAACAAAGGTACAATTTCATTCACAAAACCTACAAGCCACATGGAAAACAAGAAATGTAAGAAAGGAGTTTTTCCTCCCCCATGTTTCCATTTGCCGTACAGCTGAGGTGATTGGTGAATGGATTGATTGATCTCTTCAAACAGATGGCTTATTCTGTTCAAAAGGTATATTGTTGGTGTCAATATGATAAAACATATTATCAACATAATGCAAAATACCTACAGACCAGTTTCTTAGCAAACCCTGCAACAAAGGTCATGCATTGAAAGTTGAAGTATAAATATGGAGATCTCTGGCACAAGTTCTTTGGAACTTTATTCATCTGACTGAAAATGTTTTGCTGCAATTAAACAGTAAACGTGTGGTGCTGAAACACTCACATAGCTTTTTTGAAATGGTTTGGACCTGCTTTGCCTAGAATATTGTATAAGAGGACTGATTCAAATATTGAAATGAGCCCAGAAAACAAAACCTTATGGATAAACATCAGCTTGAATGGAAATAAACCACTGAACTGTGGAACAGGGACAAAACACATAACTTGAAACAAACACTAGACTTCGAGCAAGTTCCTCCAAAATCATCAGCCAGAACATTTGCAATATTTTAGAGCAAAATTGTTTGCCTGAAAATGGCACATTGCTTTGTATATGTCACTGGTTTAATGTCAGAATCTGCTATGAGTTGCACCCAATGTTAGTTCTATCCATTAAGTGGACCCACCGAAATTAAATAAAAAACGAGTAAGTTGCGTACATTAATTTCAGTGGGTATACTCTGAGGAGAACAATAACGAACATGGGATACAACCATATACGGAAGATTTTCAGGTAGACATGTATAACTTATTCTACCGTTCCCCCACATGTACACTTAAAAATAAACACTTCCTTGGGCTTTCTTACAGTAAAGGTAGGTAAGTTGTTTTTTAAATGTTTGCAATACAAGACAGCAGTCAGTCACTGACAATAGCCTTGCACAAAATTTTGAGACTTGTTCTACCTAGTTCCAGTTGAAATGAATACAGTGCCTGTCTGTTTACTCATTATTTGGCTCAATCTTTCCCAGAAATGAAATATTTTTATTCAGCCCCTTTTCCATTTGTGCAATTGTTTCAGTATTAGCAAGACAAGGAGACATTTGAAAAGGGTAACCCAAGCAGCTGTTACTTTTGTGCTACGGATGCTTTTTTAAACCCCGTTGCCAAATCAGCAGCCAAATGCACCACTGCACTCAAGTAAACGAATTCACAGGAAGTCCTTGAAAATGAGGTGCTTTTTTTAAAAAAGCCAGTAACATATTTCCTTGGGGATCAGAGATTTTCTTCGTTCTTGGTGAAAAGCTCTTTTGTTGATCGCCCATTGATTTGACACATGCCAGCTCATGCGGTCATGCCAGCAGTGCAAGGCTATTCAGGGTGCAACAGCTTCACTTTCTTTTCCTTCGAAACAAAGTGAAGTCATGTGTCAAGCCAATAATTTGGCTGCCAAAATTTTTTTCTGTGTGATGTTCTCCCCCCCCCCCCCTCGGTTTCCCAGCCTATTTAAATGTGTACCAACTGTGAGGAGCTCCTGGGCTTGGATTCCGATACCTCGCTGCTTCTGTTTTTGTGAACTCTCCTCTTCCTCCAGTTTTTAAGTCACCGTTTCTCACATTTCCAGAGCACGTTAATTCTATGCGGCATAAACAAGAACAAAGTGTCCTGTGGCACCTCTGTCCTTCTCTGAACCTTTGCTCCCTGCCTCTACTCCACTTTAAAAAGAAACCCAAACAAAAAAGTCAATATTGGTGATGCTAGTAGTACAAACCTCCCTAGGCCTAATCTACTTGTGAGTCTTCTTCCACTAACTGAGGACCAGTCTGACAGAAGACAGCAGGACATCCTTTCTGTTTGTTGCACACACACACACACACACACACACACACACACACACACACAGTGGTACCTCGGAAGTTGAACAGAATCCGTTCCAGAAACCAAGTTGCAGCTTCCAATTGGCTGCAGGAAGCTTCTGCAGCCAATTGGAAGCCATGGAAGTCACCTCAGACGTTTGGGTTCCAAAGAACGTTCGCAAACTGGAAAACTCACTTCCAGGTTTGCGGCATTCCAGAGCCAAAACGTTTGACTCGCAAGGCCTTCGGGATCCAAGGTACGAGTGTATATGGATTCCTTTCCCCCTCCCTTGCAAGTTGCAGGTGGCACTTGCCTTTTGTCTTGGCTTGACAAAATCTTTCACTGGCCTGTCAACATATTTTTCTTTCTTTCTTGGATTGGTGTTTGGGACATAGCTGTAGAGACCTGAATACTTATTTGCCTGCTGTCTCGAATTCTCCAGGTGACTATAGAAGTTGTTGATGGGCCAGACTCTGAACCAGAGAAGGATCTCCGAAAGGAAGGCAGCAAACCCAGCTGGCCTGTCCCATCACCAGACTGGAGGAACTGGTGGCAGAGATCAGCACCCACGGTCACCCGCATGAGTAGCGGGGACCAGGATTACAAGTATGACAGCACAACCGAAGACAGCAACTTCCTGAACCCCGTTGGTGGCGGGTGGGAAAGTCACGCACCTAGTCACCGGACATTTGACTCAAAGGCACAGCCAGAGTATGGTGAGTGAGCCTTCTGAATCCCTTGTTTGTAGCACCTCAGGTTGATAGCAGTGCTCTGCAGGTGAGGAACCATCAGCAGTGGAAATGTGAGGTGGGGCAGAGCCACAGGGGGCAGGAGTAGGTACTTTCAACACCAGCATTCCTGCTTCTTACCTGGACTTGGTTGGGGGAGGGTGGCATGAGGTAGGGAGCACGCAGGGGCACCGGTGGGACCAGTCTTGTGCATCTGCACAACTTTGCCACCACCCGGCGCTGCACTAACAGGGAAGCAGGTGTTGGGCGGGCACCCACCACTACGGAGAGTGACTGGGCACCAAAGATAATAAGAGGGAAGGGAGGGTCAGGGGCACAGGTGAGAGAGAAAAGGAATTGTGTTTCAGTTATTTCAGATTAACTGATTCCCTGAGGTTTAGATAATATATACTATGCACTGATACCGATCTTCTCTGACTATTGTGTAGCCAAAGCACACCCACTTACACAGGAGAGGGAAGTATCAGCCGGCTCGAGGGAACCCCAAAATTTGCAGAAGCACACATAAACTTTGTGGGGAATGGAGGGAAAACCAAATCAGCTCACTAAGGTCTAAGCATGTTCAATGAGCCTGGAATGGAAAACTGGGGAGGGAAATGATAGGATAGAGTATCCCAAGAAAAGGCAATGCTGACTGGCATTGTGGACAGCAGCAAATGTTTTGTTGAAGACACCACTTAATATCTGAGCCAGTCCTCTGATAGCAACATGTATTGTTTTCTTGCCATTTCTACTTTTATAATCAAACATTTACTTGTTTACCAGCTAGTTCTCTTCTGTTTTTTCTTGTTCCTCCCTTGCAGATTACATAGACGGGGAAGGAGACTGGAGCCCCTGGTCTATTTGTAGTATAACCTGTGGCAACGGCAATCAGAAGCGCACCAGAACCTGTGGCTATGCCTGCACAGCCACCGAATCAAGAACATGTGACAGGCCCAACTGTCCAGGTTAGGCTCCGCTTAATTGCTTTTACCTGAACGGCACAACTGCTTGCAACCCTTCGCTGGTAAAAAGTATCATATTAAAATAATAGGAGGAGATGCTACCCCATATCTGAAATTATCAGCTTTGTTGTGCCTTTAAGGCAGAACCAGATGCTTTTCCTTTCTAAAGGACCTTCAGGAGCACTGCTCATGCTGTGTGCCTCAGATTTCAATAGAGCCTACAGAGATGTAGGCAAAAGAGACATGCATTTCTTGCGAGATGCACTAGATGGGGTACTATAGGAAATAAGAGTATCCTGCCTTCTGAAGTTCTAATTGCATTAAGTGCTAAGAGAATAAGATGCTTTGGTGTTTTTGCAGTGACACCAGGTTTCAAAGTGTAGAGAAAGAGAGCAATCTGCAAAATGAGATGATCAAGACAACCATAGCAGTTCAAAGCCTAATGCCTTGGATGTGGTACCTTGACTAAACTATGACTCTTGCACACACATCACTAGTGGGGTCAGGGAGGCCCTTCACTCAGATGTGAACATGCTGGTAACTATACTTTAGCTTAGGCAATGGAGCCCTCCCCTGATATTTCTCATCCATCCCTCCATCACAGCCTGTATTTAGATGCAAAAGTTCAACTGGAAAACACATTGAGATCTTCAGGGAATTCTTACTTGTGGAGAGAGCATTAGCACTATTTTTTAAAAAAGCATATTCATTAATCATGCTACTATTATTATTTCATTGCTTTATTATTTCAAATAAATTGTCTCAGAGCAACATACAGATCCATAAAACTACAAACAGCATTAACAACTATCAGTTAAGAACCAGATGCGAAAAAAATCCCAAGATGCAATAAACACAAATTCAAACAATGCTATGAAAAGAAGAAATCATTCCCCTGACCTAAATGGTGAGCACCACAAAAAAGGCCAAATTCATACCAGAGTGTGTCCCAGATTAATAACGCAATGCCTGGGCAACACGGAGTGTCTCAACCTGGCGCCTGACAGCTGGCACTGACGGCGCCATGTTTGTTTCCTTGGAAGGAGCTTGACGACACAGTAGAAATTGCCCAAGGATTTGCCAAAGAGAATGAACCCTCACCCTCATTAGAACTCCACCGAGAATTTGGAAATGTCAAGGGCAAAAACTAAACTGCTGTGAATTTTGCCTTCATGGTGGGTTCTTGGGTATCTTGCTCAACAAACTTTCCATAACTTGTAGGGAGGGTACGTGTCTGGAACAACAGCAAGGGAAAGCTCATCTGAACAAATAAGTGTGTCTTCAACTTACAAAGCTAATTTGCTGATACTTCTCCAGAATCGTCATGTGTAATGCTGACATGCCAATTTGAAGATGTGCGTTGCGGAATGTGCATAGTTTTAGGCTACATAGAAAGTGCCATCTTTGCTTTATTTAAGGATTTTTTTCCACTTGATTGTTTTTTATGGGAAAGCAACCTTGATTTTTTGGTCCGCCCCGCATCTCCCCTTTCTGTTGTCAACGGGAATAGAGGCATGAAAATGGCAACCCTGTCAACCACCTGAGACAGTGCAGTTTAAATTGACTAGCCCTTGACTCTGCATCTGAGGGGAGGAAAGGCAAGGCTCAGTCTCAAAGGTGCTGCTAATATCGGCTTGGCAAAGAGGCTCCTAGCTCAACAGAGCAGCATCTTTCAGACAGAGGATTGCCTTTGTTGTCCAAATACATTTTCCAAACAATGTAAACTTTGTTTACAAGTCGCTTCCACCTGACCCAGCTGGAGCTGAAGGAGGTGTGTGGAATCAGGTGGTTCTTTCTCTGCTCGTGTGGTTAGGTCATTTAAACATGGCCCCAGATAAGATGTTCCTGCATAGCTGAGAGAACATCTGCAGGCATTTGTTGTTGTTGTTGGTCGTTCCTCTCATGTTGGGGTGGTTTCTTAAGGTCTGGATTTATTAATAGCCCAAATATTTGCACCACCATTTCTGTCAGTCACATTGTCTTCAACAGCCTGCAACACCAGTATGTAGCACATCCTGTTTTTTGTAAAAATAAAATAAAAATCTGCTTGCGTAGCAGTCGAAAACTCCTCTGCTCAGCACTCGTTTGCTGGCACCGCAAGCAGAAAATAATGAAAATCTGTCTTGCGACTTAAGTTTCCAGTCGCTGGCAGTTATAAGCGATTGCTGTGATGTTCAGAGAAACATAACCATTCAGAAGGTACTTAATGGCACCAGCAAGTAGTATCAGGTATTCATCTCAAGTCAATATTAAAGTATTTGAGAGAGGGGATGGTGTCAGAGAAGGGTGGGAGGACATTTGTTTTGACCTTTGTATTAAAGTGCAAGACTGCTGAGGCTCAGAAGTAATTTTCATTCTCTTAGGTTCTTTCTCATTCTCTCTGCATCGAAAGCAAGAGCTTTAACCAATTTTAATATTGCATTTTTATATTGCTGTTGTAACCTTCCCCTGGGACCTCATGGTGACAGATGGTTAAGAAATCCAATAAACTAAAAGTAACAATGACGGCATGAGTGTTTATAGGAACATAAGAAATCAGTGGGGTACTAATGCAAGCCTAGTTTCTCTACTGCCTTGTATTATGTGCCGTTACTGAAAAAAATATATTTATATACCCTGCTTTCTTCAGGGATTGAAGACACCTTCAGGACAGCAGCAACAGAAGTGAGTTTGCTCGCAGGAAGCGAAGAATTCAATGCCACAAAGCTCTTTGAAGTCGGTAAGCAGATAAGAGCAGGGGGTTCTCTTCCTTCAGAGCTAGATGATGCAGGCAAGCTTCAATCTGTGTGACAGTTTCCCCCTACACTTCTGAGAAGGTGCTGTGAGGGAGCACTCAAATATTTCCCATCTTTGTAATGTGTGGGTTTTGACTGAGCCAGTTATACCTTGTTCAGCAGCCTTTCCCAGTGGGCTTTCTAAAGGAAAAATGTTGGACTAAACGTTTCTGCCTCCAGCTGTGCCACAGCCTTCTTGAATCATTGCAAGTTCGTTATTCAAGGACAAAAGGCAAAAACTTGAATACTACAGCTGCACATAATATGTTCAGGGTGACTCTGCAACCAACAGGTAGCACTCCAAAATCTGTCCATACTGGCCAAGACATGGTTAATCCGGAGCATTGTTTATGGGATGTGAAAGCATTGCTTGGAGCAAGGCTGAGGATTTTCTTAAAACTTCCACAAAGGTTTGACTCTGTTCTTTATTCCAGATGCAGATCCTCACTTCATCATTCATGAATGTTCTGCTAGTGTCATATCCTGATTTGCACAGATATCTTGCTGTCTCCCCACATATTACAAGTCTGGAATGTGAGCCACTTATGGCTTCAGTTATAAAGGAGCTGTTTCAATATCATCCGTTAAGATTATAGCTCCAGTGTCTCTGTGCAGCTGCATTCAAGAGGCCCTCACAGAGGCAGGGGGGGTGCTCTGCCAAATTTTAACCCACATTTTATTTTTTAATCATGAGGGAACCTCATGAAAACTAGGTGCACTACAATGCACTCACTTCAGCTTTAGTGTAGCTAAAGAATGCACAGTATATTTTCAGAAGATTGATATTGATATATGGAAGGGCAAAAATACAGCCCCCTTTGGTCAATGGATAGATGATACGACAACTCTTGCAACACGTGAATGGATTGCTTTCAGACAAAGATTATACATGGACAAATTTAAATAATATTTGGAACGTATTTATGAAAACCATAGTGACCCATGAGTTAACATATGCTTGAGAGAAACAATAAGTTTAATACATTGACATATATACTATATAGTTTGGTAACATTAATTATATGTTATGGTTATTATGTTATTGCTGTTTTCCTCTGCTTTAAAAAAAATCATTTTTCTTTTTCTCTTTTCTGTTCTTTTCTTTTCATATTTACTTTTACTCACTATAATCATTTTAATAATAATAATAATAATAATAATAATAATAATAATAATAATGTCTTTTCTTCTGACAAGATGCACACTCCATAGGGAAAGGCTGACATATTGACATATCACACATTGACAGTGAAACTGGTACAATTCAAAGTGTTGGTTCTGACCTTTAAAGCCCTAAACGGCCCAGACACTGAAGTCCTCCTCCGAAGGTCTTCTGCTTGTTCCCTCACTACGAGAAGTGAAGTTACAGGGAACCAGGCAGAGGGCCTTCTCGGTAGTGGCGCCCACCCTATGGCACACCCTCCCATCAGATGTCAAGGAAATAAACAACTATCTGACTTTTAGAAGACATCTGAAGGCAGCCCTATTTAGGGGAGTTTTTAATGTTTGATGGGCAGGGTATAAATAATAAAAAATCGTTGTTGTTGCATGTTTTCCAGGGCCTTAAAACATTTTAAAAATAATATTGGAATTGATTTTGTGATAGAACACAAAGCAAACCCTTGACTACCAGAGTGTGATGTTAGCTAAATACTGTCAAAATCCTGCATTTTTGTCATCTCTGAAACACAGTCAAGTTCTCCTTGTGTCCCTTTTCTACTGTCCAGATACTGACAGCTGTGAAAGGTGGATGAGCTGCAAGAGTGAATTCTTAAAGAAGTACATGCACAAAGTGGTCAACGACCTCCCTGCTTGCCCTTGCACGTATCCCACGGAGGTTGCCTACAGCACGGCTGATATCTATGACCGGCTTAAGCGGAAAAACTTTCGCTGGAAGGATGCGAGTGGGCCAAAGGAAAAACTGGAGATCTATAAGCCGACCGCTCGCTATTGCATCCGGTCCATGCTTTCTTTGGAAAGTACCACCCTGGCAGCACAGCACTGTTGCTACGACGACATCATGCAGCTGATCACGAGGGGCAAAGGAGCAGGCACCCCAAACCTGATCAGCATAGAATTCTCCGCCGAACTACATTACAAAGTGGACATTTTGCCTTGGATCATTTGCAAAGGGGACTGGAGCCGCTATAATGAAGTCAGGCCTCCTAATAATGGTCAGAAATGTACAGAGAATCCTTCAGAGGAGGACTATTACAGACAATTTCAGGAAGCAAGAGAGTACTAAGAAGGCGGAAGAAAGAAGCCAACTTCTTTCACAGTCTGTGCAACACAGGCGGTTGGTCTGCAAATCAAAGAAACTCTCAGCATACAGATTTAATGTCCCATTCCTCCACCCACCCCAACTAACTGTATATAGTTGTATAGAATACACATTTTTTCATAAGTGTGTTATTTATATATGCATATAGAAATTGCATATGGACCCCTGTGCAAATAGACATTTTATATAATGTTATGCATTCTGCACCAATGTAAGGTTTTGTGTTTTTAAAATCATGCTCAAGTAAGGACTGGGCTATCATTTTTTAATCTGTATGGGGAAAGCTCAGCTTTCAGTGGTTGAGGCAACAGAACTCAAAGAGTCCATTTCTCAACTGCAAACCCCAGTTATGGGGTTTTTGCTGGTGGGTTATCCATCTAATGCATCTGAGAACTGCATCTGATAGTACTACTTTTGTGCAGAACAGCAGAGAGAAATATCAGCATCCACTGCCATTGTGCCTGTGCAGAAGTCAGGGACTTTGATTTGTGTCAAATACTACGTCTGTGTGATTGGTGAGTAAAAGACTGTGATACCTAAGGTGTGGCTGACGCAATCAAATATCCCTTATTCTGCAAAGTGTACAAGTACCTCTGAAATATTTTTACTAAATCAAAGCCAAGGACTATAACCAGATCATTATTAAACAGTTTCCATACATAAGTTATTTAATACAAATGCAGCATAATTTCCTTAGAGATATATTGAAGAAAATATTTAGACATATTTAAGAAAAAGAGTTTTTTTAAAAGGGGAAGGGCAGTAATTATTCGAGAGGAGGAACGAAGCTGGTAGATACAATAATAGACAAAGCAAAGCTCTCTTCATTCCCATTTTGGAGTTATACTTGCCTTGCAATTTAGCTTGGCAGGGGTCCAGTTACTAAGAGCTCTTAATAGCTCCAGGGATGTGAGCAGAAGTAAAGCACATTTTCATTACAATTATTATTTTGTGCCACCACTCAAAGATAAGGCCTGGGGAGGGAGGAACTGCACGGATAGTTAAAGTTCCTCAAAGTCTTCTTCACATACTGCCTTATTACAAGGATGTAAACACAGCAAACTCACGTATCGTATAGCCACATTTTTCTGGGACCCAGAACTGGCCTCATCTCCCTTTTGAATGCCCGTTTTGTTGACTAACTTTGATTTATCCTGCACAATGTGTGAAGCAGCCCTAAGCAAAATAACCTTAAGCAACTTGGAGCAGGCTTACATGCTGTGAATAAAGCAAAAATATGGGGGGTATCTTAAAAACTGGGAGTTGCAATTAAAAATGCACACATAACCGGATCAGTTAATTGGAAAAGTGTCAGAAATGCATTTCTGGGTTGAAGGCAAGTTTGCGCATGCGCATTAGGGTCTGATTCATGTTATGACCAATGTGATGCCGTGTTTAGTTTATTCATAAACAACCACAATTGCTAATTCTATGAGCTTTCACTCCTAGAGGGTCTGTATACATGATACACAATCTCCATGTAGAAGCCAGTTTAATTCCTTCTATGTACAGTGGTACCTCTGTATACAAACAGGATCCGTTCCGGATCCCCGTTCACATCCTGAAGTGAATGTAACCCACGCCTGCGGGGGTCATGATTCGCCGCTTCCGCCCATGACATCATTTTGACCGTCTGCGCATGCGCGAGCGGCGAAACCCGGAAGTAACGCGTTCCGTTACTTCCGGGTCACCGCAGAGCGCAACCCGAAAGCGCTCAACATGAAGCATATTTAACCAGAGGTATGACTGTAGTAGTGGCTTTGTTAGGAGGGCAGGGAACATTTTCTCCATACCGCTGCAGAGCAAGTCCCAATCCAACCAGCTTGAGAACTCTCAAGCCTACTGAATCCTACAGTGAATTTAAGTGCACTTGCCTATGTTTACACAGGCAAACTCTACCACAACAAAAGGAATATGGCCCAATCCACTCTACTGCCCTTGCACACGCATCATGCTTTGCTAACATGAATGGATCAGCCATGGGAGAACAATTTAAAGCAGACTCCATGTGATACCCTTGTTGTTTGTCCAAACTCATCTTCTGAAGGAACATACCGTAAAGAGATTTGTTCTTAAAATATGCCCTTGTTGTTATTTATTCTTGAGTCTATACCAAGTCATTTGGCCATATACCAAATAAATGCATAGTATTTTACGAAAGACAGTCTATTCTTTAACAAAGTTTTTTTTTAAATAATCAGTGAAGGGATGGAGTGTTATAACTTTACTGCATTCTTTTGTAGTGTATTTATTAAACTGCAGCTAACATGAATTCGGCAGAGTTAAAAGTGGCAAGCAAAGGGACTTTCTAAAAGGGACAATCATGTTCCATAGAGAGCTGGTGCATAAATCCAGGTTTATCAATAAAGCCATGATGAAACGTCTGTTAATTTGCATTCTCATTATGTGGATGTTAAATACAACAGGGAAGAAATGTGAAGGAATCCTTATGGCTCCATGAAGAAGGCCTGAGCAGGTGAGGGAGGGATGCCAGAAAGACCGAGCAGGCGACCCACCGACAGTGTCTTCTAGTAAAAGCATCTTAAAACAATTTTTGTATATGCTAATACATTCCATAAGGCTAATACGTTCCTTACCAGGAGTTTGGGAACAGATTCACGGGTTTCTGTGACCAAGAATGAAAAATAACAAAAATTTAAATGTAGCTTCCACAGCGAGGTCTAAGAAAACATTAATATCAGCCACTGCCACAAGACTTGTCAAGGTGATGGGAGGGAATTATTTTAGAATTTGTCTCTCACCTCATTCATTAAAATCCCATTGCTTCAGACCTGCCAAGGCTAGAAACACTTTGGCAGACCACAACAATATGTTTTCAGGCTCACTACAGCTTTTCCCAGCAGCAGCCCTGGAACAGATCAGAAGGAAAAATATTTCTCCCTCTGTGGTCTTCAGGAATAGCATTTTAAAATAATAATAATAATGTTATTGTTTTTGCTTGGGGGAAAAATGAATTTTATAGCCTGATAGTTTTAGTATCCCATTGACAACTGTGACAGAGCAGGGTCCAATTTTACTTCTGGCTCCAGCTTGGAGCAGTCCATTGATGGCTACGGCTTGATTTTGTAAATAATGAAGTGTGCGTTTGTGTATAATGTAATTAGATCTTCCTTAACATGGCGTGTCCCTAATCAGAAAACCATAACGCCAAGCATTGAGCAACCCACAGAGACATCAGTTATGTGGTCTCTGTGTGTGTGGGAACTGCACAGTACATAACTTACAAGAGGTCTGCCTCTTCAGCGCAGGTTTACCTTATGACTGCTCTGTTGTCAAAGAATGGTGGAAAAAGAGCACTGGGGAGGGCAGGGGGAGCTTGGGTATGTATGGCCCAAGAACATTCATGCACTGTGAACATGTGTGAGCTGCACTGAGCCAAGGTTCAGCCACCTGTGTGCTTACAGCATTTAGGTTGAAACCATATAGAAAGCAACACATCAGCTAGCCAGGAACAAAGGAAGGGCAAGCGGATGTTGCAGAGGATTATTCAGAAGTTCAAGCTGATGCCAAAAAATGGAGGTAGGATTCAAATATTACCTTGCCTCCCAACTGGTGTGAGTAATCTCTCAGAAATGCTTACCACAAAAATGTTGTGCAAACTCAGGTGAGGGGGGGCCGGGTCATGCACTGTCTGCAAGATTCAGTTCACACTCCAATTCAGTCCTCGGAAAAACAACCCGATTTGGTCTGAAGTGCTTCAAATCCTGCCCAGTTTGGTGCACATTTGAATCCTGATTTGGAGAAGTAAAGTTTCATGCCTCCCCCATTCACTGTTACGGGGAAATTTTTTAAATGGCTATATTTCCTCTTCTTAGTAAAATTGGATGGAATCTGCAGGCGTAGTAGCCCCTCCTGAGTGGACAGAGCCTACCAACTTACAGACAAATAAGAGTTTTGTGCTGGGCACTGTCAAACAAAAAAGAGAAGGGAAAATCTATAACTTTTTTTAAAAAAAACTGAGGCAGAAGTAGATGAAATTTGCAGGCTTCTTGGACCCTTTTGAGGGGATGAAACCTACCAAATTTCAGTATTACATGCACGGACTAGTAGCAGCTCTCCAGGTTTTCAGGCAGGAGTCTCAACCCCATCTGGAGACACCAGGGATTAAGCCCAGAACATTCTGGATGGAAAGCAGAGGCCCTGCTACTGAGGTACAGGCCTTGCACCTGCTCACTCTCCCCTCTCACTTACAGTGTACAGCCTATAGCTGAGGAATACAGCTGCATTTCTGTTATGCGAAGTAAACAAGTGATTCATAGTATGGTGGAAAGCCCAGAAGATGAGCAAGTTACTTCCAGGCTATTTCCTGGCATGCCTCACCAATTTATTTTTATAAAATATTAGCATTGAAATGTCCATTTCCTTACATCTCAGCACGTACATTTTCGCCCTTGTCATAAGTCTGTGCCCTTGGGTCTGCTCAAAAGGGGTACAGCAATTATAATGTTCCATTACGAAGACGGATAACATCGCACCAAGCCAAAAATGGATAGTTGTGTGTGTGCAGGGGGTAGAGATTGCTTGCACACAGGCCACAATCCAACACTTGAGTTGGACGTACTTAAACCTCTTCAAACCCATGACTTTAAGTGGCCCCTGGGCTGTGGGCCCTGGGACTGTGGCCATAAAGAGAAAAGAGATGAAGTTTGGAAGTAGATTTGAGGCACATACATCACTGCAAACCTAACACTGCCATCAGATGACACAGACCTGTTCAGCTGCATTTGCAATAACATAAAGGTGGGGGCAAGTAGGGCACCAGGGAAAAATGCCAGTAGCTGTAAAAACATAGCCATGGAAGACATTCCTCAGCATGTAAGGCGGGGGGGGGGGACCTATTACAATCCCCTCCCCCTACTCCACTCTCCAATTGTACAGAAGATGATAAAAATGTGTGGCATTCTCCCTCCAAACATGTATCTGGTTATAATTTTTCAGTGGAAAGTTGCTTGGGCAGTTTCCGTTAGACTGCACCCACACGGTACAAGGCAAATTAAGGGACTGACTGGGTAATTACTAGTGCATGTGCATGCCCACAGATCTGTAAATAAAGGCAGGAAATCCCCCAGTCTTTCACTCTTCAGCTCACTCCCAGACAGTACAATTGTTAGGAACACATGGAAAACCCACTGGGTAGGTGAGATGATGCTCTTTGTACTTCACAGAAGACTGGTATTTAGTCACAGTTTCAACAAAACTCGGATTCCACGGCAGCGCTTCAAATGACAAGAGAGGGATGAAGAGACCCAGCTTTGACTCTTAAACACCCTTTTTAAAACAACAACAACATCATACAACAGGTTCGTAGCTTTCTAGCCAGCCTCACAGAATGCTATTTTCTCCCTTAAAAGGGTTTATGCAATTCCTCTGAACACAATCAATGAGACACAGTGCGGTGTCTCCAACCAAGCCCTACTTGGAGTTAGGCCCAGGGCTGGCCCATCCATGAGGCAGACTGAGGCAGCCACCTCAGGCGGCTGAATCCAAGGGGCACTGCTGCCTCTGCTGGAGAAGTG
This sequence comes from Podarcis raffonei, assembly GCF_027172205.1. NCBI lineage: Eukaryota > Metazoa > Chordata > Lepidosauria > Squamata > Lacertidae > Podarcis > Podarcis raffonei. The sequence goes on along the minus strand of NC_070604.1, from coordinate 13,760,514 downwards.
GCAGCGGCGGTTTGTGGGTTCCAGCGAGATCTCGCAAGAGCTTCATGGGGCTGCGAAATCTCTCCCGAACCCAGAAACTGCAGTCCTGTGACCCTGGGAAATGAGGTTTTGGTAGGGTGGATACCAGGTGGACATGCAGGGCAGCCCTTTCCTGTTTCTCCTCAGGTGGCGAAACAGGGTGGGACGCCTCTGAGCAAACCCACTGAGATCAATGGAGTGATGGGTCCAATCTGAGCAGGATTTAACCAATTGCACCTCATTGCCTTTTGCCACCTTCTGCCAGGCAAGAGCGGGACAGAACTATGGTCTGCTTTGAACTTTCAAGATGGCCAGGGCTGAAAAGGATTGACACCTTTACTTTACATCTTCTCTATGAAGGCTGCAAGTACAGGTAGCTAAATCGGGCAGAGCTTGACACAAACACCAACAGCTCCCCGGCCACAGTGATTGCTTATGCTTTATTATATACCATTGACAGGTTCAGATACCAGGTGTCCTTTATTTTAAGAAAAGACAAAGGTTCCTAAATCTTTTTTTAAAATAAAAAAATCAGTTACTTGAATACCCTTCGCCCTATGCCTCATTTCTAAGTGTGTGTTCCAGCAGTCAGTATGTAGTGAATTTGTATCCAATATTGCAGCGTATTTTCCAGACCTGCTTCTTCATACATCCTGCATTTGGAAATGCATAGAAAAGATGGCCTTTGGGAGCTATTTAAACATTTTTGATATTTAGGAGGAGGCAAGGAAAAGCGACTTTTCTGGGGGAAATTGGACATTGTCCATCCCTTACACTTTGGAGCCCTTGTGGGAGCATTATATTCCAAACCAAGCCAGCCAGTTGCAATGAAGGGCTCCTTAAGGCACCATGTGACATTCCTGGCTCTGCCTGTGAAATATACTCAGAGTTGCCGCTTTGCGTAGAAGGCATTTCGACGAGCCACCACTGAGGGCTGCGGCGAAAAGTGCCCCTTCAGCTGTTCCATTATTGTTTTGTATGGAACAGTAGCGACGTCTTCAGGCGCAAGGAGGGCCCGGGCAATTTCAAACGTCTCCTCTCCGCAGACGCTGAAGAATATCGCCCTCTTCTTGGCGTCTTCTTCGTCGGTGACCCCTTTGCCTTCTAGGAGGAAGGTGAAATGGGAGGCGTACGCTTCCCAGTCTCCAGATGCTGGGTTGAATGGCGAGAAGCTGTTGTCGGTTGCCATTCTGAGTTCCTTGTGTCCCGGAGCTGAAGCCTGGATACACGGTGCGAGGCAGCGGTGCGGCAGGTGGCGGTGCTGCGGTGCTGTGTGTGGCAGTCAGCTCAGCGGGATCCCATCCTCGTCGCCAGTGAAATATACTCAGAGTCGCAAAGTGATTTCATGCTCTTTTTTCAGCTCATAGTGGTGAGGAGGAATGAATGAAAGTCCCCTCAAAGTATCTGCTTTATATACATTATTTACACAATGGGCTGCACATGATTGGCTAATTCCGGAATTCTACTGTAAGCCAATCAGGTTGTGGATTCACTTCTATCTGGAGCATGATTGGGTAGTTCCTGCCAACCAATCATACTGCTGCATTGTTCTAGGACCAATCAGACTGCTGCATTCTGAATCCTATTGTTCTAGGACCAATCAGACTGCTGCCTTTTGGATCCTATTGTTCTAGGACCAATCAGACTGCTGCAGTTTGGATCCTATTCAACTCAGTACATAACAGCCTGGAAATGCAGATGCTTCACCACTGAGGAGGAGGAGCCTGCCTAGAGGAAGCAAAGAGACTTTGGCACACCAACATAAATGGGCACCTCATTTTCATAGAATTATAGAGTTGGAAGGGACCCTGAGGACCAACTCACTGCAGTGCAGGAAGATGTAGCTGTCCCATTTGGGGACTGAACTTGCAAACCTTGCCATTATCAGCGCCACACTCTAACCCATGGGTAGGCAAACTAAGGCCCGGGGGCCGGATCCGGCCAAATCACCTTCTAAATCCGGCCCACAGACAGTCCGGGAATCAGCGTGTTTTTACATGAGTAGAATGTGTGCTTTTATTTAAAATGCATCTCTGGGTTATTTGGGCATAGGAATTCATTCATATTTTTTCCCCAAAATATAGTCCGGCCCCCCACAAGGTCTGAGGGACAGTGGACCAGCCCCCTGCTCAAAAAGTTTACTGACCCCTGCTCTAACCGGCAGAGCAAGCCAAGTTCTTTCCTCAAACCAACAAGGGAGCTTCAGAGCAGAAAGGAGAAGTGGCAGCTGGCAGGGATAAAGGCTAGAGTTTGATTTCATAGGGTCAGTTATGAAATGCTTTATAGTCAATCAGCCTTTCAAGCCCTGAGGCTGTTAAGTTGCATTTGAATTTTTCAAGGTGATGAGCAAAATCATCCCCATAAAGGCTGCTCATTCCAGCTACGATTGCTGAGAATTTCTCATAGGGCAGCTCCTGCCAACCTATGTATTAAGCATTCATCCTGATTTGATGGGGCAAAACCTATGCAGAAATTTGACTATGTATGGTCTTTATTGAGCCTTTGTTTTGTGGGGAGATTATACAACAATGAGCAATCATCATGATTCACTTCTGGAGTGTTTATAGATCTTCCCAATAATCATTATTTCACCTCACACTTTTCAGAGCACTTCCCTGTTACTTTCCTAACTACAAAAAAGTTTTGTTTTGTTTTGTTTTGTTCTGTAAGTGAATTTGTTGTGCTAGGGCAACAGAGAACTTTAATTGCACAAACCTAAATTTCCAACGAAGTACACTCTTGAATCCCTCAAGCAAAGTAGTGACAGTCTGGAGATACATTGCCCTAGAGCTGTTTGCTAGCACAGAGCAAAACACTCTGCTTTGTTGAAATATGTTTACAGCAAAGAAAGCTACACTGCAAAGGACTCTGTGACAAGGCAGAACTCTTTGCCAAGTTCACAAAAAGTCTTCGCTTTGCTCCACTATGCTTGAAAGGGATATGTCTGGGTGGAAAGGGCTATAGAAACATTGCAAACATTAGTAGCAGGAAAGGAGCACACTTTTCTGCAGGATACCGGGCAATAATACATCATTAATTATACTTAGGTAAAGTACAAGAAGGGACGCGGGTGGCGCTGTGGGTTAAACCACAGAGCCTAGGACTTGCCGATCAGAAGGTCGGCGGTTCGAATCCCCGTGATGGGGTGAGCTCCCGTTGCTCGGTCCCTGCTCCTGCCCACCTAGCAGTTCGAAAGCACATCAAAGTGCAAGTAGATAAATAGGTACCGCTCCGGCGGGAAGGTAAACAGCGTTTCTGTGCACTGCTCTGGTTCGCCAGAAGCGGCATAGTCATGCTGGCCACATGACCCGGAAGCTGTCTGCGGACAAACACCGGCTCCTCGGCCTGTAGAGCGAGATGAGCACCGCAACCCCAGAGTCGGTCACGACTGGACCTAATGGTCAGGGGTCCCCTTTACCTTTTTAAAGTACAAGAGGGACACGGGTGGCGCTGTGGGTTAAACCACAGAACCTAGGACTTGCTGATCAGAAGGTTGGCGGTTTGAATCCCCATGACGGGGTGAGCTCCTGTTGTTCGGTCCCAGCTCCTGCCAACCTAGCAGTTTGAAAGCATACCAGTGCAAGTAGATAAAGAGGTACTGCTCCAGCGGAAAGGTAAACAGTGTTTCCGTGCGCTGCTCTGGTTCACCAGAAACGGCTTAGTCATGCTGGACACATGAAATGGAAGCTGTACGCCGGCTCCCTCGGCCAGTAAAGCGAGATGAGCACTGCAACCCCAGAGTTGGTCACGACTGGACCTAATGGTCAGGGGCCCCTTTACCTTTACCTAAAGTACAACACATGAGATCCATTGATTTTAATGGGTTTACTCCAATAGGATGGTTTGCTTTTGTTTTTTTAAAGAACAGAACACCGTAAAACTCTGAAAAGGCAATTGGTTTCCACCTTCCCTTGCTTCCCATCTGCATTATGTGGTTGATCTCATGACTATTTTCATGAGGATGGTGACACTTGTTTTTGTTCCCTTGTTTTCCTGAAGCAGATTTGTTGTCCCTGGAAATAATTTACAACTACTGGTGCCAAAAAGAAAAAGGAAAGAATGGGAAATGTTTGCTTGTTTCTTTTTTGGAAAGTGCCATATCCTGAAACATTGGACTGGTTCTACCCTCCAGAATCATGAGAGACATCAATGGAGGTGGGAGAATGAGGAGGGTCATGAAAAGGTGACTGGCGGCCACTAAATTCTTCCACGTGGCATTATTTTAAGTGTGTTGCTGTTCTGCATTGTGTGCCATGTTTCTGTTTGTGGAAGATGTTTGCAAAGGGGGGAAATATCATCAAAAAGAGTGAACAGCAAAGAGTTTGGTTGGTTGTGTTTGTGCCTTACACTGTGGGGGCCCCCCTTGTTGTAACTACCTACTGGAGAATGTCCTGTTACCTGCTGGAGAAGCCCAAAACAAAGCCCTGGCTCTACTCTTGAAACATGGAAGCCGGGCCATTGATAGCGAAACCCCTGAGCACTCAACAAGCCACATCTGGAAAGTCAGAACAGCTCAGTTCCTCTCCTTGCCTTCATTAGTTAGCATGGCTAGAGAGGCCCAGTTTCATCTGTACAAGCTCTCCTTTGAAGCAGTGGAAAACGCATGTCTGGATAAGAAAAAGCTCAACTGCTATGTTACCTGCTGTAATGATTCAGTCAACTCCTTTTTCTGCACTTCTGGCACCCTGGGCACCTTGAGTGAGTGATTCTGGGTCCACATGCAAACTAGAGCAGTGTTTCTCAAACTTGTGTCTCCAGCTGTGGTTGGACTACAACTCTCATCATCCTTGACCACTGGTCCTGCTAGCTAGGGCATGATGGGAGTTGTAGTCTAAAAACAGTGGGAGACCCAAGTTTGAGAAACACTGCACTAGATGTTAGAATGACTTTGTTCACCAGAGTCTCTAAGATGGGGTGAGGAACCTGTGGCCCTCCAGATGTTAGTGTACTATGATATCTATTATCCTTGGCCATTGTCCATGCCTGCTTGAGGGCCAAAAGTTCATCACCTCTCCTCCAAGACAAACCTGTGTAACAACCTCTAGGTCAGGGTTTCCCAAACTTGGGTCTCCAGCTGTTTTTGGACTACAACTCCCATCATCCCTAGCTAGCAGGACCAGTGGTCAGGGGTTATGGGAATTGTAGTCCCAAAACAGCTGAAGACTAAGTTTGGGAAATTCTGCTCTCTGCCTTTGAAACTGCCTGGGACATGTGACTTTAGGACAAGCCCTCACATTACCTCACAATCTTGATACTAAAGGAATAACTCTAAATTATAAACTCTGTCGTCACACATTCCAGCCATTCTAGGAATGCAGACAAGTGGCTCAAGCCCTTCTTTAGCATCAGGGCCACCAAAGGACCTGCAGTTCTCCGAATGTTGTTGGACTCCCACTCCCATCAGCCCCAGCCAGCATGGGCAATTATCAGGGATGGTGGGAGTCGCAGTTCAACAGCTTCTGGTGGGCCACCTCCGAGGTGGAAAGATTACTGAGAAGCAACTAGGGACTCAGCTAGACAGCTGCAAACAAAACTTTTAAATGTGTTGTAAAGTGCAATATACAAATGTGACACTAGATGGAAACAGTGAGCTATGCCAATTCAATGTATTTTTCAAAACTTTTTTTTTTAAGCATTTTTGGGTGTGTAGATTCCACATAAGTATATGTGGAAGGTACCAACTATTATAATGTAGCTGATACAAGACAAGGCAACAATTTTCTTGCTGTTTCTTGCTTTGTCTGAACTGGCCCCCTCCATATTGGAAAATGCTGGTCCAAAGAGAAATTGGAAATGGAAGAGAAAGAAAAACAGCAATATAGGGAAATTTGCAATAGCAGCAACCTTGGAATTGGGCTTGACAGTTCCAAGAGGACTTGATTGAAATCCCACTGAGTCTGGCACAAAACCAAAATTTGCTGCTGTCTGAAGAATGGGATTTACGCCTTTGCTTTCTTAACATGTACAACCTTCTAGCAGCAAATGTATTATTTTGCCACAAAATTGCTGCAGTTCTACATTCTGTAGTATCTGTGTGTCAGCCTGCAAATGCCATGCTCATGATAGTGGTGTGTTTAGCTGCCCAAAAATTGCCCTTGGTTTTTCTAGGTTCAGTGGGCCCTTCTTACCCCAGATGAGCTCATTGTGCCACAATTGTTTGAATCGGTTGATCTAGAACTCCCAGCAGCCCCAGCTGGTAGAGCCAATGGTCAAGGATGATGGGAACTATAGTACAGAAATTTCTGGAGGGCCACATTGGGGAAAGCTGACCTAGTTCTCTCAGAGTTGGTTAACCTGTGTCTGGGTTGCCCAACTTTATACCAGAGAGGCCAGTTGATGTCAAGTAGATCAATTCTCACATCTTCTCCCCAATATGGCAGTTTTTTGTGCATAGGATCTGCTGTGTGGCTTCCTTTTCCAGTGCCAGATTTAGGGCAGTGTAGGAAGTTCCCCTGCACAGGATGCCAAGCCAAGAGGGTGAAAAATTGAGAAAATCCATAACTGAGAAGATCCATTGCTTCTCTTTTTATGCTGAACTGTTCCTTACAAGGCCAAATTCCTACCTTAAGTCACAGAAAGCAAAGTCCAATAATATTAATGCCTCCCTAGTAAAATCCAATTTCCCTCTTGTAGTTTGGCAAAAATAAATTCTAGTGGCACCTACTGTGCTTTTAAGCACAAATACAAACTGCAGTAAAAATTTGTCCGAAGCTTAGAAGGGTCACAAAGTGCATTTGGTCCCCCCAAATTCCCGAATACTTATTTTGATTATAACTTTGAGACAATGAAAAGTGGTTGCTGCTGACAGCCAGTCAAACTCACGCGTGTCTTTCCACCAGCTTCTTACCTAATAAGTGTAGTAACAGCACTCTGTCTGCTTTGATAAAATCAGAAGGGTTTTAAGTTGCTGAAGTATCTGAGCATTTATGACAATCATCTGGCTCTTGATTTGTTTGCCTGAAGATGGCAGATTTCACAAGAGACATGAAAGGTTTCAGAGTGGCTGGAAAGTCACTTTTGATGAAATCATTCCTGGCCCCAGGGGCTGCATTCTTGAGAATTTGGGCATTTTGAGGATCAGTGTCCTCTGATGATTTTTTGGCAAGTTTACACCAGTGCGGAGAAACCCATCTGGAACAAAGGAACCGAGTAAACATACACGAACGTGAGGAGAACAAAGCTGGCACAGAAGCCACATGGAATTTCATTTAAGGAAGCAAAATAACTTCTCCATTCACGGCCCTGGCGAGATCACCAGCAAAAACAATAAAGCCCAAGGAACATTGCAACAGTACTAAAAAACCTTCAGACAATGTAATATTCATGTCAGAATTCATGCGCACTCAGCTCTTATTGTGGGTCTTCCTCAGAATGCAGTTTTCTGTACTCCTGTACGATGCAGAAAGACCAGCACTAAAAAGCAGTGCAAATCTGAAACAAACACTCAGCTGAAGAGGTGACAACTGGAAGTCCAGCTCCCTTCCTCACCAGCCTCACCCCCACCCCACCCCTAGTAAGGGATCTCAATTTTGTTGTTGTTTAGTCGTTTAGTTGTGTCGGACTCTTCGTGACCCCATGGACCAGAACACGCCAGGCACTCCTGTCTTCCACTGCCTCCCGCAGTTTGGTCAAACTCATGCTGGTAGCTTCGAGAACCCTGTCCAACCATCTCATCCTCTGTCGTCCCCTTCTCCTTGTGCCCTCCATCTTTCCCAACATCAGGGTCTTTTCCAGGGAGTCTACTCTTCTCATGAGGTGGCCAAAGTATTGGAGCCTCAGCTTCAGGATCTGTACTTCCAGTGAGCTCTCAGGGCTGATTTCCTTAAGAATGGAGAGGTTTGATCTTCTTGCAGTCCATGGGACTCTCAAGAGTCTCCTCCAGCACCATAATTCAAAAGCACCAATTCTTCAGCGATCAGCCTTCTTTATGGTCCAGCTCTCACTTCCATACACCACTACTGGGAAAACCATAGCTTTAACTATACGGACCTTTGTTGGCAAGGTGATGTCTCTGCTTTTTAAGATGCTGTTTAGGTTTGACATTGCTTTTCTCCCAAAAAGTAGGGATCTCAATACCGATAGTTAAAATCAAGAAGATAAAAGCCCTATTCTCAATACTAAGGCGTTTAGGCAAGTTGCCAAATTGTTACACAAGAGGTGAACAGTTTTAGAGACAGACCTTAGCTTGGTTTGGTCTGGAGAAGCACAGTTTTGCAATTGTTACAGTTATTGGTGGAGAACATGCTTTCCATGCAAAAGTCCCAGGTGTACTTCTATGGCTGAGCTGAGTCTGGAAGTCAGGGATCCCAGAATCAAAACCCAGCAAAACTCTCCATTTTGTTTTACAATTTGGGGAAGAGACACTTCTTGCCTCTTCCTGCTGGCACTCTCCTCCACACCACCCCCGCCAGACATGCATGTGCCAACAAGGATTTTGCCTCGTGCATGGCCGCCTTATTAAGATACACATCAGTTTCTTATTAAAGGGCATTGCATCATTTAAATGTCAGAGGCCATATCATGCCACTTTTTTTTCTTCTTCTTCAACTGAGTCCTGGCAGCCCTCAAGGGAAACAAATGCATCAGAGTAAGGCCTCAGAACAGAGTTGTCAGTGGAGCTCAGCCCACTGGAAAACCAAGCTGAGAACCACAGAACACAAGGGGCACTTTTTTGCCCAGAGCCTAGGACATCAGTTTCACTGTTTCTGGACCTTGGGAGCCCTGTGTTCGCTTTGCCACATTTCCCCCAGTGCCGCAGTGAAGACAGCATTCAGCGTGGTTCAAAATAGTAAAAGCTGAGGTATTCCAGTTTCCTCATGTAAAAACACTCAGCTGCCTCTCAGCCATTAAATGAATGAACAGCAAAGACTGTCCACATAAACATCCAGCCAAAAGAAACCTCGGAGGCCGTGCGGAGGCTACTGCTTCATACAATCTGGGTCATGTTTCCCAAATGCAAATATTACCCTTGGCACAAGCCAGCCTTTACTTCATGAGTTATGTGGCATTTTCTTGTTGCTATATTTGAGTTGGTGCAAGAAAAAGAAAAAGAGGCATAAATAGTTTTGGATTTTTTATCAGAAAAAGCCAGGACACAGCTTGTGCTGCAGAGAACTCCATGTTCTTTAAAGGTCCTAGCATTTCCATTACAGCTGCCTGGTCTTCAAAGAAAATCACACATCAGCTAAAAAAACAACATTCAAGAATGAACATCCCATTGGAGAATGACTTTCTTAATTCCTTTAGAAGGGCATCAGCCCTTTGGATCCACACTAGAATGTTTCATCAAGGGTTGTTTTTTTTAAGTCTCTATCAAAAAGAAGAGATTCATACAACTCATCCTTCAGTCACAGTTATTTCACATCTGTTGCCCTGCAATAACATCCACATGTCCAATGGCAGGGATGGAAAGCCTGTGGCCCTCCAGATGTTGTTGAACTGATGGGAGTTTCTGTCCATCATTATCTGGAGAGGCCCAGATTCCCCATCCCTGCCATTTGGAAATACCAACATATCTGTGTCATGATCTCTCAGCCACACGGTACCTTCGAAACATTTTTGCACAGTTTTTCATAGCAGTTAGGGACAGCTTCTTTAACTTCTTGTTGTTTAGTCGTTTAGTCGTGTCCGACTCTTCGTGACCCCATGGACCAGAGCATGCCAGGCACTCCTGCCTTCCACTGCCTCCCGCAGTTTGGTCAGACACATGCTGGTAGCTTCGAGAACACTGTCCAACCATCTCGTCCTCTGTCGTCCCCTTCTCCTTGTGCCCTCTTTAACTTACAACTTCACAATTCAATAAGGATATTGACAAGCTGGAACGTGTGCAGAGGAAGGCAACCAAGATGATTAAGGGTCTGGAAACCAAGCCTTATGAGGAATGGTTGAAGGAACTGGGTATGCTTAGCCTGGAAAAGAGGAGACTGAGAGGAGATATGATAGCCACCTTCAAATATCTCAATGGTTGTCACATGGGAGATGAAGCAAGCTTGTTTCCTCCTGCTCTGGTTTCCCCAGTCACATTTGGCTCTAAGACCAAAACTGTTAACATAAACGTTGGTCCTGCCAGCAACTTGATCTCAAACAGTGGATCCTTTGGTAGAGATTCTTGTTGCACCTCTTGTCCAACGTTTTGGCACAGGTATGTGACATTGCTCAATAAATACCATGCTGATGCTGTGGTGACCATTCTAGAAATGTCCACACGAGCATCAGCCTATCTGTCTCCTTTTCAGTGCAGTGCAACCATTGCAAGCGACCAGCGCCGCAATGGCTGAAGGTAGGATGGGAAGTGCTTGAGGGCAGGAGGAGGGAGGTTTAATATTTCTTCCCACTAGGAAATAGTGGCAGGGGTGGTGGTTTCTTTTATCAGATATATTATGCTGTTTAGTGTTTTATGAGCCATCCTTCTGCAAACTGCTTCTACAAATGTGCTCCAAGGGGAACTAGAGCCTTGGATGAGCGCCATCTCATGTGGCTTGCCGAAGATTAAAATCTAAATGGACAAAATAAATACAGTCTCCAGCTCTCCTTATTGCGTATGAATGAACAGCCTCATTCAGGGTTTTTTTTTTTTTAATGCAATGCCCCCCCCCAAAAAAAAATCCGTGCCAGAGAAGTTAAATGGAGAGAACGACTGCTTCCATTCTTATTTTGCTAAATGCACTGTGTATTCAGAGTGGAAGTCTGATGTCTATACAAAACCTTTAGGGTGAAATAATTGCTTTAAGATGAGGACAGATCTTATTGACAAGCATCTTTATAAGAGCACTTGGTTGAGGGAAGGCACAGCACTTTGGCAGAACGAATGTATGGGGAGATGACGCTTTCAAAGCACCTTAGGGGAACAGGCTCCTGCTTTGTAAGACCAATAAGGGATAAACAAAGAAAGTAAGATCTATGGGTGTAGAGCAGGTGTAGGGAAGCTTTGGCTCTCTGCTTGTTGCTGAACTGCAGCTCCCATCATCCCAGACCCATTGGCTATACTCTCAGGGACTGATGGGAGTTGTAGTTCAGCAACATGTGGTTGTTCACCAAAGGTTCCCCAGTCATGCTGTAGACTAAGCATGGATGAGCAGCCAGTGGCTTTCCAGATGATGTTGGACTCCAACATAGCCAATGGCCCAATATTATGAGAGTTGTAGTCCAACATCTGGAAGACTGCAGCATCCCCAATTCTGATCGAGGGTAACTGACATGGAACAGCCAGGCATCTGTTAAATCAGCAGCATGAGAAGGGACATCTGAATGCTGAGAGGAGTCAGGCTCAGCGGATCAACAAGTGTGGAGGAAAGAGCCCAGTAAGGAGATGACCAGCAGCTAGATTCTGGGAACAGAAAATGGTATAATAATAATAATAATTTATTATTTATACGCCGCCCATCTCACTGGGTTTCCCCAGCCACTCTGGGCGGCTAGTAGAATAGTTGGTAGAATAGTTGTGATGGGACAATCAAACCTACAATCAAGGATTTGGTTACACAGTAGTACATAAGTGATAACATTTGGGCTTCATTTCCTTCACTGTATTGGAAGTCCCTTTTTTTTGCCTTTCGGGCAATATATAGCTACTTCCGAAGTATACCTATTATGGACAATTGAAAGGCTTTCTGTAAGCAGGACATGTTGGTTTGACTCATATGTAGTCCATCACACAAGCAAAGCGTAAGCGATTTTCTACTACCATAATTGTCTACAGAAAACCAGCATATGGTTTATTACACACAACACTTCTGTCCAGTATGGCAATGGGGGACAACAAATATTTGAAAACTCCAGATGTGGAACTAGGGTGGCCGCTTTTGCATTGCCAAGAAAGAGGAAAAGCATCAATGAAAAAGAGGGCATGGATTTGTATAAATTTTGGGCATGCTAATTCACGAAGAGTTGGACACGACTAAATGACTAAACAACAAAATTAATATGTGCATATTTAGAAATAGAGAGTGGGGTTTAAATAGAAACAGGGTACCTAGTGGGCAAGACTATCAGCAAGAGACCTGTGTGTCTCCTCAACCTGCTCTCTGGGTGCTCATTGTTGATGGGCAACTTCTAGGCTGCTCCTCTCCCCACTCTTTTGTTTGCTTATCTTTAAACCAAACTTCAATTGGGCAAGTAAAGAGGACACATGAAAAGCGTGTAAAGCGGGACATGTGGCCAACCTGTGTGGAACAAAGTCATCATCCATACAACCCTCACCCCATTTCCGTGAGCTAATAGAGATCCACTTCTTACATCCCTAGTCTTCCAGCTGTTACCCATTTGGAACTGTTTACACTTTTACAGCACTGAACTTGTACTAAGAGGCTGGCTTCTGGCCATCATGAACGGTTGCCAAATGATCTAAACTGTTTCTTTAAAGTCAGTAAACAGAGGTATTAGCATGCTATATAAAAGAGCAGGCACAGACTGGGATGCATCAGACTTCAAAATGGGTTTGGTGAACAGATTGAAGATGGGAGAATTCGCATGGCCTTCTTTTGTCCAATCAGCTGACGCCCCCCCCCCGGCTGCCACTTTACAGTGGAGCAAACGTGCATCCTGATCTCCTGTTCAAGGCACAGGATGGATAAGCATGCTTTGTACAAAACCCAAATGCCACCTTCAAAATGCTGCAAAAGGTTTCAGGGCAGCAGCAGAAGCAGCCGCCTGCATTGATTCATCTTCTTTTTGTATATAAAGAGCATCAAAGTGTGATTTAATGAGTAAAAGCACATGGAGCCACAGATCAGGATTCTTTAATCCAGCCAGAAGGATCTGCCAAGTATGTACACTGTCCCTCCCCAGTCAGAAATTATTAAGAACTTTAGGTGATGGCAGTCATCTGCCCTCTGCAGATGACTGCCATCACCTCGAGAAATATATTTCATTAACTGTTCTTTGATCCTGCAAGCCATTGGCCATGTGGCATAATGAGCAGAGACACATGGTGCTCAAATCCAAGCTCTGCCACAATTCCACTGTCTTCTTTTCTCCATCTGGCCACAGTTATCCATGCTCTGGTAACATCCTGTCTGGCTTAATGCAACGTGTTATACATAGAGCCGCCTTTGAAAGGGGTTCAGAGGCTTTAGATAGCCCGCAATGCAGCAGCCAAAGTCTCTGCTCTCTCTCCTTGTGTATCTCACCTGTTTTGACAGAACTTCGCTGGCCGTCTACTTGCTTCTGGGTCCAATTCGAAGTGCTGGTACTTACCTTTAAAGCACCAGATTGCTTGAAGGATTGCCTCCTCCCATATCAGTCTGTCTGCACACTAAAATCATTGACTGATGCCCTGTGGCGATCACACAGGGCCTCCAGACGTTTGACGGTCTATTGACCCTGTGCCGCCACTGCGATTGCTTTTTCCACTGCCACCACCCCGTATCTCGCGGGGATACACAGAGTCCAGTCAGTTGTAAATTAAACAAATAATCAAGTTTATTTTTAAATACAGGAACAAGCTTATGGTTTCAGTTAGTTTTTCTTGACAGTTTCTTAATCTTAGTTCCTAACAACTTCAAACTGATTATTCCCAACTATCTATCTGACTCCACCTAGCAATTCCTCTCACTCTCTCACAATACAACTCTACCAACCCACACCTAAACCTCCCTCTTCCTTCTTCAACTCCCAAACCTCAACCTACTCCCAAACCTCAACTCTCAACTCCCAAACCTCAACTCCCAAACCTCAACTGACTTTCAAAACCTCCCACTCTAACTTTTATTCCCCCCTTGCATTCTCACTGGCCAATCACATCACACCTATTTTAACCCTTTCCTTATGACCCATCCTAGGAGGCAAATGCCACATTTCCTTCTCCAAACATAGTCTCTTTTGGAAAGGTGACGCTTGTATCTCCAGGGAACAGGGCTGTTTTGGTAGTGGCGCCTCAGCTACTGAATACCTCTCCCAGCAAGGTATGTCCTGGCACCAGCTGTATTGTTCTCTAGGTGCCAGGCAAAACAATGAAAAATGACAATTCAGTCAAGCATTTAAAGAACATTTTAAATATCTTAAATATGTTAAACTCTTAAAGCCCGCTTGCTACATTTGTTTCTCACTATTTGACTTGCTTTTAATTTCATTTTTGTAGTGAAACCATTGTCTAAAATCAGTTTTCGATAAATAAATGAAAATAGGCAACATGGAAGTATTAGAGACCTGCAAAACAAGGTTGTTGGAAGATGGTCCCAGCGCTGACCAAGACCGTATGGCAGATTATTTGGAAAGAAAAACTTTGCCACGAAGGAGTGTGTGATGGACCCAACTGCTGTGCCTCTTTTGCTAATGGGAAAAGTGGCAGCCACAGAGTTCATAACACAGCACACGTACCATTCAAACAAGACATAACTAACAAAGAGCTGAGTGGGGCCTGTGATGGACACCTCTGAGGTCAAGGCTTTCTCCTGTATCTGTCCAGTTTTTTAAGATATTCATCTGAGGTCTTTCTCTGGGTGCCTCAGCCTTCCAAATATCAGGCATGTGGCAAGCAGAGAAAAGGCCCTTTCTGTGTTGCTGCCCATCTGGAATGCCGTCCCCAGGATGGAACCTACATTTGTGTCTTTTAAATGCCAACTTAAGGCTTTCGTGGTCTCCAGAACTATGGATGGGTTGCTGCGACCTGCTTTTTTAAATTATTTTTTACCATTTCTGTGTTGACTGTACCATTAATCTCTGCTGCTGTGTCTAACAGGAACAGCTGCTTCATTTAGGTTCTGTTTACATTTTGTTTGTTTATAATATTTTTCTCTTAGGGTTATTTTATCGTGTTATGTTTTCAGTAGATCTTTATTACTTTATTTGTGATGAGCAGTTTTGTAATCAGATAAATCACACATATGCTTAACAACCAACCAACCAACCAACCAACCAACCAACAATAAAGTCCCGTATCCTTGACATTCATTATTGTGGAATTGGCCTAGTCATTGGCCTCATTTGGACAAGCAAATCTCAGTTTAATAAGCAGATATATAAATTACCGTAGCTCAAGGGTAGAACATCTGCTTTGCCTGCAGAGTGCCAGGTTAAATCCTGGCATCTCCAGGAAGATTAAAATGTCCCTTGTCTGAAACCCTGGAGAGCTGTTGCCAGCTAGTGTCGACAATGCTGAGCTAGGTGGACTAATGGCCTGACTCTGTAAAAGGCAGTTTCCTGTGTTGCTCCTATATGCAGCCACTTTATCCTGCAAGCAAGAAAACAAGTCAGGAAGCCACAGCTAACCATAGGTTTCCATTATGTTGAACTGGGAAGCTATGGTTAATGGCTTTCAAACAAGACAGTATATAAAGACATGGTTTAACATCTGGCTTCTGTATCAATGTTTGGAAGCCATTAGCCATAGTTCCTGATTTGGATATAGCAGGATGTGATGGCTAATTGTGGCTTCCCATCTCGCATTTACCCACTCATGTGAAGGAACAAAGTAGGCATATGTGGATGTGTGAAGCTAATTTATATCTATTTATTAAGCTGAGATTAGATCATCGTGAAAAGCCAGCAAAAAGGATAGATATTTCTTATTTTTAATGCCAGATAAAGGCACATGTGGTGTTCTACCTCAGGTGCGCAGGGATGTCTGAGTGTGACAGTTGCTTCTCCGTCTCAGGTATCGTAATGTCTTAGGCTGTAAATATTAACAAAGTTCTGGCTTCAGTTGTCCTTTCTTATTCCAGCAAACTCCCTGGGCACTGGCAACTCAATGCCATGTGAAGCAATTTACCCAGAATAGAGTTTGGTCACATTTTCCCACATCCAGACCAAAAATAGACCCGTCCCAACCGGGAAAGTCACAAAACTTGTTTATTTTGCCTCGCGACCAGAATGTAAAACCGTATCGTCAATTCCATTCCCCACACCTCCACTTTTTCTTTTTTCAGTGTTAGACTTGATCAACGTTCCCGCACCCCGGAGCACAGAAGTGAGCAATGGGCATTGCCAAATCAAATTTCTATTTCAGAACATTTAGAAGGGTAGTCAATTAATTAAATGTTTGAATAATAGAATCATAGAATTGGAAGAGACCACAAGGGCCATCGAGTCCAACCCCCTGCCAAGCAGGAAACACCATCAGAGCACTCCTGACATATGGTTGTCAAGCCTCTGCTTAAAGACCTCCAAAGAAGGAGACTCCACCACACTCCTTGGCAGCAAATTCCACTGCCGAACAGCTCTTACTGTCAGGAAGTTCTTCCTAATGTTTAGGTGGAATCTTCTTTCTTGTAGTTTGGAACCATTGCTCCGTGTCCGCTTCTCTGGAGCAGCAGAAAACAACCTTTCTCCCTCCTCTATGTGACATCCTTTTATATATTTGAACATGGCTATCATATCACCCCTTAACCTCCTCTTCTCCAGGCTAAACATGCCCATCTCCCTTAGCCGTTCCTCATAAGGCATGGTTTCCAGGCCTTTGACCATTTTGGTTGCCCTCCTCTGGACACGTTCCAGTTTGTCAGTGTCCTTCTTGAACTGTGGTGCCCAGAACTGGACACAGTACTCCAGGTGAGGTCTGACCAGAGCAGAATACAGTGGCACTATTACTTCCCTTGATCTAGATGCTATACTCCTATTCATTGTGTTAAAAAAAAAGAGTCAGATTACAATAATGAATAGCTCTACTTTAATGAATGGTAGATAATACAGAAAAGAGAACATAATAAATTGAAAGAAATGACAACAACCAAGTGTGTTGTTTATTCAGAA
The DNA here is from genome assembly GCF_027172205.1 of Podarcis raffonei. Lineage (NCBI taxonomy): Eukaryota > Metazoa > Chordata > Lepidosauria > Squamata > Lacertidae > Podarcis > Podarcis raffonei. The sequence continues at coordinate 13,743,810 of NC_070604.1, read as the reverse complement.
TGTAACACTGCTCCCTTTGCCTGGAATTTGCTTGGATGGGCCACATGTAGAAGCCTCATCTTTCCAATGTTTATTTTCACTACCAAATATCACCACCACTCCTCTCTCTAAAATAAAGGCCCCTTATAGCAAGAAGTGGCTCACAGTTGGAAATGGGACTTGTATTCCTGAAGGGCTAGTGCCTTGCAGAGGTGCAATGTTTATTTTCCATAGAGAGAAAGCTTTCGCCCACCCCCACAGACGCCCATCTGGGCAAGGCCCTGTGTAAGCAAAAGGAGCAAGAAAGCATGTCCTTCAGCAATTGCGCCCTTGGCAAAAGTTACAATGTCAGAACCTGGTGACTCAAAAGCTTTGGCCTGCTGCAGCTTTGAAATGGTTTCTTGCACAGATCTGCTTAACATTCTGGCCGCGTGTGAGGTATTATGAAGACATGGTACAGAAGGAAGTTCTACAGAATTCAATGGGGCTTACTCCCATGTAAGTGGGTATAGGCTTGCTGCCTAACACCATGCTGTGGTGATCACACAGGGTCCCCGGACGTTTGACGGCCTATTGATCCCTGTGCCACCACTGTGATTGCTTCCCCAGTGCCACCAACCCGTTTCTCTCGGGTACACACGGAGTCCACACAGTTGTTAACATTAAACCAAATAAACAAGTTTATTTTATAAGCATTAACAAATTTATGGTTTCAGATAATTTTTCTTGTCAGTTTCTTAATCTTACTTTCTTTACCGGCCTATACCTTCCTAATAACTCCTAACTGATTATCCCAACTGTCTATCTGACTCCTCTTAACAGATTCTCTCACTCTCTCACATCAAACTATCCCAACCCACAGATTTATCCTCCCTCTCTCTTCTCTAACACCCGACTGACTTCTTCACAACTCTAACTCTAACTCCTCCCCTTGGGTCCCCACTTGCCAATCACTTCACACTCATTTAACCCTTTCCTTATGACCCAGCATGATGTCACACACCCAGGAGGGCAAATGCCACACATGCACTCACAATTATTGCCACACATGCACTCACAATTATTATTGTGGAAGGAAGAAAGAGGGACATCAAATTTCCAGGACAGGCACATATCCCTAATCTGATTTTTACCTATAATCAAATAACCTATGATCAATTCTGAAATACAGGTTACAGACTCCACTAACCCAGAAATAGTACCTCGGGTTAAGAACTTTGCTTCAGGATGAGAACAGAAATCGTGCTCCGGCGGCACAGCAGCAGCACGAGGCCCCATTACCTAAAGTGGTGCTTCAGGTTAAGAACAGTTTCAGGTTAAGAACGGACCTCCAGAACGAATTAAGTACTTAACCCGAGGTACCACTGTATATGTTATTCTTTATTTTTATTATTATTATTATTATTATTATTATTATTATTATATTACCATTTATTACATGCCCTTTTCCCTAATGTAATAGGGTGAATTACAACAATTAAAACTCAACATTGAATTGTTTCTGCCCTGTCCCCCTTTCTACAGACACCCATTAAAGTCCTCAGGGTTCATCACTGTATTGACACTTAATTTCATCTGTCCTTTTGGAAGACCATGAAGTTGAACTGGGTCATTGTGGGACAGTCAGTTCATTCAACTTCTCAGCTAGCATCACTATTGATATTTGAAAGTGATAATAAGAAGTTACCATAGAAAGATAACACAAACCCAGCACCTGCAGGCACAATGCACCCATGAAGACTGAGAAAAAGTAAGTCTCTAGCCCTCCTAGGATGTTATGGGGTAATGTGTGGAGGTACCTTCTAAGTGATTCATGTAAAATGAGTGTGGTGTGATTACTTTGTCTATTGTTCCTCGTACGTTACTGAGGAATGCTCCATGATGGTCATAGACACCAATAGGATTAGTCATTGAGTGTACGTGAAAGAAACCTTCATAATGAGGACCAGCTGGATACACTGACTTCCCATGGTAAGCAAACGGTCACTTGGGGTAGTAGTCTCTCTCATTTTGGGTTCTGTCCTGCTCCCCATGGCAGCCATTTTGTGTTATGCCGCACTCTGCAGCAGCCATCTTGTGTTATGTGTGCCCCCAGGACTATCAACATTCAAAACATGACCATTATCCAAGAAGGTTGGTGATCCTCAAGTTAACCTTTATGATTGCTGCAAAACAATTAATCTGCAGGTCAACTTGAAAGAAGCATATGGAGTTGACCTTGACTTCAGAGAACAGTAGTATTGTTTCATTGCCTTTAAAAGCAAAGAAAGACAGAGTGGTGGCACCACTAGACAAGCAAGGAAAGGTTTATTGAGTTAATAAGGCACAGCATGCTTGGGACTGTGTGATTATGCATTGGGTTGTACGCAGTGTCGGAATCGGGGGGTTGAAAGGCCAGCTGGCTCGGCCCCAGCTGGAGTGTCTCCCCTCAGCCTTGCCGCTGAGGAGATCCATAGACCTCTGCTCCGACGTACATCAGTGACTCAAGCTTGCAGACTTGAGCACACTTTACTCAGCAGTGTAAGCTGCGCTACAGAAGAGGCTTGAGGCTGTAGACACATACTAAACTACGCATTTATTATACATAAATCAGGACAAAGAAAACATGGCATCTCTCCTTGCCGTCTTCTCGGAGAGACTAAAAAGCAAAAGCAATAGAGCGGAAGGTCCGCTCACACCAGCAATCTGTGCTGGAATGTAAACAGACATGTGACATGTAACAAAGGGTGGAATGGAATTCCCAACACACAGTGCTATTTTTCTTGAAAAAGAGGTGACAGAACTCACCATGAATGCCTCCCTTCTCAATATCACCCACCTGAGAGGTGCCGGAACTGCGTTCCAGTGAGTTCTGGCTGAAAAAAGCCTTGGTTGTACTGTATGTGTTTTCTTTGGTTGGTGGTTGTAACTGAAAAAATGAATAAAGAAATGCTAAAAAAGGGAGATGTCAGCATTATTTGACCTACAGGAGATATTAAATGTTGCACTCTCCATACTTCCTCCACCAAAATAGTTTTTGTATCATGGCAGGAACTATTAATGTTTTAGATGTTAGCATACTCAGCATGGAATACAGAAGATTCACTCAGCATTTCCAGAAGTATGAAAAAGTAGCTGGTTTTTAAGCAGCAATTCAATCCAAATTAAAGCTAAGAGCCATATCATCTACAGTGGTACCTCAGGTTAAGTACTTAATTCGTTCTGGAGGTCCGTTCTTAACCCGAAACTGTTCTTAACCTGAAGCACCACTTTAGCTAATGGGGCCTCCTGCTGCTGCCGCATCGCCAAAGCACGATTTCTGTTCTCATCCTGAAACAAAGTTCTTAACCTGAAGCACTATTTCTGGGTTAGCGGAGTCTGTAACCTGAAGCGTATGTAACCTGAGGTACCACTGTATATAAAATACAAATGTGCCGAAGGAGCAGAAGTTTGCACCAGAAGAATGTTCTCAAAGTTTCATTAAAACTTACTTCCCTGAATTGGTGAGAAGAATAACTGCTGACATCTAATGAGAATATGTAGAATATGGGAGTTACTGGAGGGAGTCCTATTCCAAGAAATCAGGGCTGCAATCCTGCTGAGCTGTAGCTTGGGCAAAGTCTGGGAAAGGGTGTAGGGCACAGGGAAGACATGCAGCCAGCTATGTCTTGGAAGTTTACACTAGTTAATTTATACCTAGGTATCTTTGTGGAAATAGTGCATCTCTAAGATTTATATTGTGCTGATACAAAATGCATGGCAGCCCAAGCATGCTTTGGAGAGTTTGCTTATACAGTACTCATTTCTCAATATAATGTAAGGTATTTCTCTCAGCAGTGCTTTGGGCTACCATTCTACAAAAAGAAATGACTTGTGTAAATGTGGCGTAGTGTTAAGTATTTCCTAGGGTGGCAGTTTCAGGCAACTATGTTATGCACAGGTTGAGGAACCAAACTAGAAAATAGCTCCAAGAAAGACAACCTCGCTCACCTCTCACACTGCTTTCGATGCCAAAACTGGGTGTTTAAGGATGTGGCTCCATTATACAGCTTTAAACATGAACAAGCCGTCTGCTTGCATTGCCATTAGTCATACCCTACATGGAAATATATACATTTTTCAACACATATGAAAACTTTATGGATTTCCTCAGTATGACTTTTCAGGACTAGTGAAAAGGCTAATGGCCAACTGGCAGCCAGTCATTATTGCTCTTGGCACTTGGCTGGCAGAACAAACCAAAGATGAGATTGCAATGGATGTAGGTTTATGAGACAAGAACTCAATTCGCCGTCCAGATTAATATTTTGAATATTGTAATACTGGTGACAATTCTTTCAACATGTATGGAGCCGATCAGACATGATGAGTTTTGAAAGCTTTTAAGTCAAGGATTGTTCTGAACTCCCTGTCATGGTCAGGAATTGCCAACTTGCAGTCATCCATGTTTCTAGACAAAATGTTATTTAAATACAATAAAATCTGTAATTAATGATGCAGAGGTACTAGAAAGCAGGAGGTCAAAATGGCAAACAGAGGGATACTCTCTTCTTCAAGGCTCAACAAGATGTTTCAAAAGGGGCAGGGAAATAGATAACAAGGCTTCAATAAAACACCCATTACCCGAGGGTGAGTCTCATTGAACTCAGTGGGGTTTAGTTCAGAGAATACACATATAGCAAGTATTGCAGGGTAAATGCTTGACCTGTTGCAGCTGGCTATGACTAGTGATAGAGCAAAAGACAGACACATCTGCAATAGTGGGCCTATTTGCATCCTCAACAATGCCGTTCCTTAGCAAAGCCTTCCTTCTTTCTGGATAGCAGCAACAGAATGCAAACTAATGGCTGGAACCAAGATAGTTTGACAGTGCTCTATGTATCTATATTCTTTCAGGGAGGGTGAATAGGGAGAGGAAGCTTTGTAGAGCTGATTTTTAAACTTTTGAGTTATAAATTCACCCTAAAATTCAGTTAACTTCCTTGAGAGTCACAGACGTCTGCCTCTATGCAGTATATTGTCGTTAAATGCAGTTTGAGCAATAATGGTTTTGCCAAGCTTAATGCTTTCCAGGAAAGAATTAGGTAAAAAGTCGGTGTTTCAATTTGGCTAAACTTTGCAAGCCACTTTAAGATCTCAACACACTGAAGAAGTTGGAAACTTGTAATTGTTTTACTGAATTCTGTTAAAACCAAACTGAGTGTGTGTTTTAGAGAGCAAGAGAAAATGGGGGAACACTGGGTTGTACCCATTGCTAGTAACACCTCAAAGTAGACCCATTAAAATTAATAGACACAACTAACTTAGGTAAATGAATTTCAATGGGATTGACTGAGAACTTAGCTGGATGCATCCCAGTGCATCTCAAATACATCTGAATCCAATAACTCATCCAGTGATTAAGAAATCTAGGTCTGCATCTTTGCAACTTGCAAGACCGCTCTCAGAAAGAGGACATGATGTGCTTCAGGGGAAAGCTCAATCAAGCATAGTCAACCTTGTTTTAAAATATTAGCTTCCCCCTCCCGTTAATTTTTCTTTTGGATGTAACAAGAGCAGAACCATCTGGAACGTAGTTAGCGCTCTGTGATTTGTTTCTTACTTAGTTGTGAGCAAAAATGTTTCAAAATAACGCACACGAAAAAGGAGTTCAGACTGACATGACCAATATGCTGCAAGGAATCAAAATTTGGAGAAGGGTTATTTTCCCATCACTGGTGGGCTAAGCGTATCAACACTGAACTGGTCTCAGGTTATGTCCTCTTTAACGGAAAGAAAGAAAAAACACACAGTGTTTATAGTTTTTATTCATTAACAAAATCAAGAGTTTTCCCTCTTGTTTTGAAATCACCTGATTGTATCTTTGTGAGCTGGCCTCCCAAGTGTGCATGAAAGCGTTATTATAAAGTGATGACTGCATAATCACATAGTGTTTTATGACTACACTAAGCAATTTCAAAACATAACATCTAAACATCATAAAACCAACCGCAATTTGAGAGGTAAATGCATATTGGTGGAATCCCTAGCTGCTGTAGATGTCAATATTATATTGTTCTGTAGTTTATCCAAGGCCTTGTGAAATACTGCTGTCAATTACCGCCCTGAGAAAATACTCTGCTTTTTCAAGGCATAGTAAATGGCTAGCCTTCATTTAAACTGGCTTCCTTTACTATAGTTTCAGCAACTGCAGCTGGTTTCCCTCCCATTGTGGTAATTTCCCCCACAGTCATTACACACTGGTCACAGTGAACCACCCTCAGCTTGGCTTTCTAGAGTACTGCAAACACCGACATTACAATCCTTCAGTGTGGCTCTTCGCCAGTTTTATATTTAATCCTTCCTCCTCTTGTAGGCTTTAGAGCCTGTCCTTTTTTCATGCTGAACTCCTGTGTGGCAAGAGTCAAAGGAGAGTAAATTGTGGCGTTGGAGTAGAAGCCTGGCCTAAGGGCCTTTAACTACACTGTTGTGAAAGTGAAAAGACTGATGCTTTTTTAATTTAAAAAAAAATCAGAAAAAGTCTGTGTGTGTGGCTGGGGCAGTGGAGATAAATAAAGAATAGATTTGTCCCAGGATTCCAGACTGTCAATACAGTCATAACAGCATTGGCCCAGTATACCTGAAGGAGCGTCTCCATCCCCACTGTTCTGCCTGGACCTGAGGTCCAGCTCCGAGGGCCTTCTGGTGGTTCCCTCATTGCGAGAAGCAAAGCTACAGGGAACCAGGCAGAGGGCCTTCTCGGTAGTGGCACCCGCCCTGTGGAATGCCCTCTCATCAGATGTCAAAGAGATAAACAACTACCTGACATTTAGAAGACATCTGAAGGCAGCCCTGTTCAGGGAAGTTTTTAATGTGTGACATTTTAATGTATTTTTAATCTTTGTTGGAAGCCGCCCAGAGTGGCTGGAAAAACCCAGCCAGATGGGTGGGGTACAAATAATAAATTACTGTATTGTTATTATTTCATTGACAACAGCCATTAATATTAACACAGATCATCTAGTGCAGTGGTTCCCAACCTTTCTTTTGGCCATGCCCCACTTAAGCATCTCTAAAATTCTGATGCACCCCCCATGACATATAATAATTATTATAATTCTTATAAATATCATTTTCAAATTGCCCCCCTTAAAAATCAAATTGCCCCCCTGTGGGGAATGTGCCCCACGTTTGGAACCATGGGTCTAGAACTACTCCTCACTCTAGACAAAGCTCATGAGAAATGCAAGCTCATCAAATTGCAGGTGATCAAGTTGCAAGTTGATGGTATATTCCAAAACAACAAACCCCATAAGGCATTATAATTTTAAAGCTAATGCTCCTTGCAGCACAGCATCGAGGAGCAACTCACCAGCTAGGAATACTCTGGGCAATTGTAGTTTTTCTTCTTCCAGTCAAAAGGTGTTGCATATAGTTGAAAAGAGCTGTAAAAAAATACTCCCAGACCTCTTGGACGTAACTGCATTCTCTTAAAAGGTTCTCCCAAACAAATACAGTAATCTTAAAATGGGCTGCAAATAATATCAGGTCCCCTCAGACACACACCTGCATTTCCCCACAAGTAGCATACACTTATTATGCAAACCTCAAGTAAGCTCTTAACAGTAGTCTCCCTATCCTTCACATGAAAGATTAATATCCACCCTAAAATTCTCTTAGCATTCTATACCACTTCCCTTTTATAATATGCTACATTATTACTGTAGATGTAATAGCATACAGAGCATGGCCAAGCCTTGTTAAGAAAAACCAGTTGAAATTACGGCTCCAACCTGTCTAGTGCGTGACTAGTCTAATTGCGTGTTTGATTAACATAAATCAACAGTTTACAAGCAATTTGTATTTACATGCACTTCATCTATTGCCCTTCCTTTATAATTTCAACCAACAAGTGTGTAATTTCTCCTTGGACAATATCAGTTACCGCCGAGAGCCAAAATTACATGGTGCCAGGGACTCCAGAATTCATTTATGTTGGAATTCATTTATCTTTGATAATCCTTTCTTGTTCCTAAAATTAAAAGGCACACTCTGAGCCCATTTCTCAAGGGAAACGAAGCCAATGGCAATTTACCCAAGATGCTAGTAGGAGCAGTTTAGGTGAGGAACCCTGGCCCATTCATTAAGCTTTAGTTCACGCCACACCCTCATTTGACATTCTAACAGTGGCAGTGAAACCAGCACTTGCAAGGCTTTGTCAGCAAGCATTTAGTGTTCAAATCTCATCATGCTAATAATTCATTTTTATTTCTCAGAATGCTACACAGACCAAGCTTTTCAATCTGGACCACTTATTGTCTTTGTTGTTTAGTCATTTAGTCATGTCCGACTCTTTGTGACCCCGTGGACCAGAGCATGCCAGGCACTCCTGTCTTCCACTGCCTCCCGCAGTTTGGTCATGGTGGTAGCTTCGAGAACACTGTCCAACCATTTTGTCTTCTGTTGTCCCCGTCTCCTTGTGCCCTCAATCTTTCCCAACATCAGGGTCTTACATAAAACTAAAACTTACATAAAACTAAAATCCCAGGATAAAGTAAAGAGAGAGAAGGGGTCCCTGGAAGCCAAAGCATAAACAATAACAAGACTCGGCACACTTAAAAAAAGGTAATCAAGGTAAATGACACCTGGACGGTTAAGTCCAGTCAAAGGAGACTATGGGGTTGTGGCGCTCATCTCGCTTTCAGGCCGAGGGAGCTGGCATTTGTCCAGACAGCTTTCTGGGTCATGTGGCCAGCATAATTAAACCGCTTCTGGCACAACGGGACACTGTGGCGGAAACCAGAGCACAAAGAAACACTGTTTACCTTTAAAAAATAAGTATATATTTCACTCTATGCTATATTGTACATATAATGAAAGAAAACCAAACAATATTAATCAAATATCTACCTTGAGTTATTCCTTGATTAATATTGTTAGTTTGGCCTCTCTGTATCTCTATCAGTGTACAATATATGGAGTACAATAATAGTACCTTATATTCTGGATCTTGTAACTGTTCATGCTTTACATATACAGTCATAACTCGGGTTACAGACACTTCAGGTTGCGTTTTTTTGGCTTACAGACCACCGAAACCCGGAAGTACCGGAATGGGTTACTTCCGGGTCTCAGCGGTCGCGCATGTGCAGAAGCACCAAATCTCAACCTGCGCATGTGCAGACGTGCCGCTGTGGGTTGTGAACGCTGCGGGTTGTGAACGTGCATCTCGAGCGTCCCTCTATAAAATGCACAAGGACAAAACCTTGCTAACACTAGGTGAACTTTGTGCTATCTTCATCCCTTCTCTATGTATTGAATGCAATACTTAACATGGTACCAGGGATTTTTTTCAGCTGGAACTCACCAGAACTCAGTTCTGGCACCTCTCAGGTGGGCATCATTGCCATTCTAAGAAAATGAGGGAAGCGTTCATTGTGTGTTCCGGCACCTTTTTCTAGAACTACATTGTACTTACTAGAAACCCATCAGATCAACTGCCACCAAATGTGCTTTGTAGACACTCAGATCATGAGATGGTAGTGCTCAGACAGAAATTAGGTAGATTGATCAGCGGTTGCTCAGTGGAATTCAAGCCACTGGCCCTTTAAACGTGGCATTACACAAAGCTACACCATCAGTTCCCTTCAAACCTATCTTGAGACAATCCCACATGCAAGATTACAGTGGTACCTCGGGTTACGTACACTTCAGGTTACATACGCTTCAGGTTACAGACTCCGCTAACCCAGAAATAGTGCTTCAGGTTAAGAACTTTGCTTCATGATGAGAACAGAAATCGTGCTTCGGCGGCGTGGCAGCAGCAGGAGGCCCCATTAGCTAAAGTGGTGCTTCAGGTTAAGAACAGTTTCAGGTTAAGTACGGACCTCCAGAACGAATTAAGTACTTAACCCCGGTGTACCACTGTGTTTTGTAAATAAATCTGGAGCATGGTGGAGATTTCTGGGAGAAATGCTCTAATTGGTCCTAAAGTGTAAAGGGGGAAATTGCACCTAATTGCACTTGGATGTAATTCAGGCACCACACCACAGGAATGGACTTGACTGGCTGGCTACCCCAGGTGAGGGTAGTCACACCTTCGGTGAGTTAGGGACTTACCCTGCATGTAAAGACAGGCTCTGTCAGACTGAGTGAATGAGACTGGCCCTGTGCGGCTTGGTAACTGGCTGAAGAACAGAGAGCAAAGGGTAAACTGACAATTCTTACAATGGAGGGAAGCAAGCAGTAGTTTCCTATCTCCCATCCATATGGATCTCTATTAGAAAACAGTCTCATGAGGTTATTGCAAGAATGAACAAAAAACGGTGCTTTGTGAATTAGAAAGTTTAACAATGGAACCAATTCCCTTTTTTCACAGGTTTGATGTGAACAATTTGCGATCTCTGCTGCCGGGCATCTGACTACTATGAATAAATAGTATCTGGAATCATGAGTGAGAAACAGATTGTGCTTCCTTTGTCCAGAAGCAGGAATGTTGGGGGTAAAAATTGTGAACCTGCAAACAAGATTGTGGGTTCCCCCTACCCCCCCCCCCAGCTGCAGGGTGAGCTTCCCAAACATTTGCTTTTCATTGTCTATGCAATCTGGTTCCAGGCTGAAACCTGACTATCATTCCCTCTCCTTGCACCTTAGGCAGGCTGCTCACTTTGAATTTCATTTTTTATAGTGCATTATTTTTAAATGGCGTTCCACTTCTCCTTTCATCAGGCTCCAGTGACCAACACAAAAACCACCAATTAGCACTGTAACACAGCCCTGATTTGAAGAAGGGAAGTTAGCTGTGTGACTGACAGAAGCTTTAACAAATCAGTGCTGTGGAAAACTGGCATCTTTTCAGACCAGACAAAAATGGTTCTCCCTATGCCTGTTTCTGGATGAGAAGATAAATGTGTGGCATTGCTGCATTGAGCCCATTTCCAGATAGGCTTAGTGCTAAAGTTTTGTGCATCTAGACATACCCAAATGCAGCTATTGTGGCACAACTTGTAGCCTCCTGTGATGAAGTTTAGCAAACCAGCAGACATCATGTTCAAATATGTAACTGAAATAAAAGATCAACAAATATTTCTTACCACTGAGATTTCATGCTTTACATATCAAATAGAATGAACCTGATTAAAATCAGTTTTTAATGTTTCCTTTCATTTGTGAAGTTAAACAGAGTGATGGCACATCAATTTGCCAAGGAAAGTTGGTTGTGGGATTAAGAATAAGTTGTATGAAACCAAGCAATTATTTCTAAAGGCGGCATATAACATCTTTCAACACAATATAAAAAATCTCCAATAAAATTCCCTTAGACTATTTTGACAGCTCATCAAGTACTCAATAAGATTGTTCTAAGCCATTACATCCCTGTAAACATGCAAACAATTAAACAGCTGAAGATCCTGAAACAATAAGAAAAATGAACTCATATCTAAGAATCAAGTATATAAAATGATGCAATATCATGAATTTTGGCTGTATAAATTCTTCAAAAGGCCACTTGTAACTCTATATTCATAACATGTAAATATAATTGCAGACATTTATATACCTTTACTACAAATTTGGAATTTAAAGAACTGACGAAGAAAGGTAGAATTAGGGTCCTCTTCATCATCAATTTAATACACTTTACATTATTTATCCAGTAATATCATGTTTATTTCTACACCATTCTCTTAAAAATATATTTAAACCAAAGAATAATATTGACTCTTCCAATAAACTTTGTTCTTATTTACATTCCAATATTCCATTATACACAAAGTAACGACTTCATGACTGTACGTTATCTTTACAGAGCCTTTCATAACATCTAACAGCTTGAAGTATGCAATACTTAAGCCAAAAAAGTACCATCAACTGAATAGGGAAGAACAAAAAGTCAGGCCATAGTCACCTCCAAATTGTTTCACTGAAACCAATCACTGTTTATATATATTATATGCGAAAAGAACATGTTTAAGATACCACTGGACCCACTGAAACTATTAAATAATGTAAAGAGCATTTGGTCACTACTGTATTCCAAGTAGCTTAGAAGCCTCTAGCTTCACAATGTGAAACAACAACATTTGCTACTACCGCACAATTTTTAACCATTTCCCCTTGGAATTTTAGGGCATTATTTTCTTATAGGCTAACCGATTAACACATAAAAATGTTTCGTAACATTAAATTATCCATACATTATTTTCATTTGCACAACTGGGAACAGAGTTTCTATTCCACTGGGAGACAAATTCTCATATACATTCAAACAAAGAATATAAAGCTACAGCAGCACTTGTTTCAAGTTAGGGTGCACGTGGTTGCAATAAGGAGTATAAAATGAGAGTAAAATCCTCAACATCTGTTAAAACACCAAGGAGCTTAATATACATAATGGATTTGTGCTCTGCTTGCTGACCAGACAAGGAGCGGTTCAGCTTGCTGAGCTCTCCAGCCGACAGACTCCTCCTTCAATTGCCACCGACTGCCCCGCCACAGCTCCAGGGGGAAGTCTTGAAATGTGGGTCTGCAGAGAAATTGGTGAGATATCAGGAAACAAGAGAGAAAGTGGTGAGACTTCAGGTAGATTTTAAAAAGCCACTAGACAAATGACAAAACAAAAATAGATAACAAAAGTATCATCCATTAACATGAAGCCTCAGATACAGTGGTACCTTGGGTTACAAATACTTTGGATTATAAACGCTTCGGGTTACGAACTCCACTAACCCAGAAGTAGTTGCTCCGGGTTGCAAACTTTGCCCCAGGATGAGAACGGAAATCGCGTGGTGGCAGCGGGAGGCCCCATTAGCGAAAGCGCACCTCAGGTTAAGAACGGTTTTGGGTTAAGAACGGACCTCCGGAATGAATTAAGTTTGTAACCTGAGGTACCACTGTAACCGAAAAATAACATGTCCAAGATAAGTGATTATTAAATAGGGTATATAAACTGATTTATGCTTTAGTAAATGCTTAATTTGTACTAGAAAAATATAATCCTATTTTAACACTCATCATTACAATGGCACAATGTGTGTGTGTGTGTGTTGTGTGCATACACAGATGTGCACATGCACCATGGGAATAAGTTTATTAAATATACTTTAATATGCTAACTGTGCTTTGCTATTTTAGCACAACAGTCAGTCACCCTTTAGACTTTTCTTTCATGCTATGATACATGTGAAGTACTAAACAACTCGATCCCTCTTCTCACACACAGACTAGGATGCTTTTGGTTAAAAATCAGCAAACATGAAGGTTCAGGAGGTGGGATATCAGCAATAGCGCATTACTAATATATACTTTTGCACAAAGGGAATATTTCTTTAAATGGACGATTCAACGCTAACGTTTCAAAGGATGTCTTCCTATGAATGCACTCATGAATGAATCAAGATGGTTTTTTGAGAAGGCTTGTTGTGAGTTCTAAGAGTTGCTGGCATATATCAAACTGTCCACCTAACACTGTATACAAGTGGCAGCCAATGTGATGTCAACAACCATTATCTCTAACCATTGGCCATGCTGAATGGGGTTGATGGGATCCAACATCTAGAGGAGACCATCTTGGTTACCCCTGGCATAGATCAACCTTTACAACCAGACATTCCACTTAATGTTGGAAAGGAATCTAACAATGTCTCAACACAATGAACATTTGGAGAATATATTACTCAGTTCCTGGAAAACTGCAGTTTCTTTCAGTAGCATTTTTCTGGCTTCCACTGTGCTGAAAACAGGGGACTTGGAGAGAGGTGGAAATATGGGCATAAAATACATCCATGGGCTTTAGATTTATGGTCTGCTAATGGGTGAGTAAGAAGGAAAGTCACTCCAGATAATCAGAAATACAAATTATGTACCAGGGAAGAGGTCACAGAAATAGGTCTGGATTGATTACTACGTTACACAGGTTTGGCTCTGCCTTCAAGAAAAGGCTGCTGAACTGAAGACAGGTCTGTGCTCAGCAAATATTCTCCTCAACAGATCCCTAGTCACACAGCATGCTTCCGGCCAAATTCACACTATTACATCTGCACTCTTAACGTGGTTAGAGTTGCTGCCACGGGCTTCGTGTGTATGTGTCTTTTAAGGGACTGAATCGAGTGAAAGATTATGAGTCATGGAGGTGTGGAAAGTGCCTGTATGAATTCAACAGTGCTTAGTTTATTTTTTGGTTGCTATTTTGTTAATGTTGTTTTATAGATTACGAATGCTGTAGTACTTTCTGAATCCTACAATATGACTTTTGTTGTAATTTTTCTCTTTTTTTAGGTTTTTAAAATATTGTTTTATAGATTGCTAACTGTTTTACTGAAGATTTGTTAACTATTCTGTGTGATTTGTGTTGCATTTGTGATGTTCTATTATGTTATTGTTATTTATTGCTTCTAAGAAGCTTTGTGATTCATGTGAATGAAAAGCGGCATAGAAATATAATCAATCAATCAAAATCAATCAAGTCTAGGACCCAAGTTCAAATTTCCACTCATACATGAAGCTCAAGGGATGGACATGGGCCAGTCATACACACAGAAAATTGTTGTGAGAATTGGGGGGGGGGTGCAGTGGGGAAAGAAAAAAGAACCGGGTGTGAGCTCCTTGGAAGAAAGTAATATGTTATACAAATGCTTTCATTTTATAAAACAAGTTGATAGAATTGCGAGGGACAGTGTTGAAATGAAAAATCCATTTTGCTTGCTTTAAAGCTTCAATAAAACAAGTCACCGGTATGTCTCAAGGCAGTCACGGTCATTTTAACAGTGTAACTGGGTCACAGGGTGTATCCCAAATCTTGAAATCAAAGGAACACATGTCTCTCCCCCCCACCAAAAGGACATAGGAACCTTTTAATTTTTAGACAATGAAGTTTTTCATAAATGAGTATTAGCTATTTTATGGACACCATAAATAGTTTGAAACAATATGTTCATGCAGAAAGCAAGCTATAAGAAAGGAATACTGCATGAACACATTACACTGTGGTACATGCATATTTCAGCAGTTCTGCTGCCATATGGCAAAAATGCAAACCCCCATTATGTACATTCACTTATATTTGTTTACTACACACAGGCACTGGGCTTCAGTAATATATTTATAGCACAAGAACAAAACATTCTTGTATAAACTAATGCCAGTATGTTGCTGAGAGCTGGCACAGAGTTCTCAGTATAGAGAATAGATTATACTTTCTTCTATTGTAGAGATTAAAAATGAATCACATTGACATATTTCACAAAACACATAAAAATACAAAAAAATAAGGATGGATTTTTTTTAATAAAAAAAGCATCTTAAGAAGTCCACTGAGGAAAATGCACATATATGAACTTTAAGGCTTGCATTTGAAGAAGCTTAAGCTATCACAGTGAAAAAAATGGCATTACTAACAGTTGTGAAAAGTATGATTTTGCCCAGTTAGCATTCTCAAACCTAAGCAGGAATAACGATTGTATCCCATTTACACACAGCCAGAGAAAGGGGTATTAAATGCAGTACCAGTATTAAATGACACCCCAGCCTTCACCCGTTTAACCGCCATGTGTACATACAGTGGCTTCAGCCCTTAATACACTTGATGGCAGCCATCAAGGGAGGGGAACCAGGAGACGATGCAAAGCTTCATTCTGAAAACTGGCAATTACTATCTGCTGAGAGGTGGCAACAAAACACTATTGGGGCCCTGACAGATGTGGGAATTCCGCCCACATCTGGCTTCTGAATGCATACTACAGCTGCTCATTGAATTGGTCAATGATATCAAATACTTCATTTGCAAAATCCTTTTGGAGGGCGGGCGGGGGTCGTCACACCAATATCCATTGAAAACACTGCAGAATACAGATTTTTGTTTATGAGTTCGGCTTTTATTTTCCTTTGGACCAAAATTTAAATCTACCACTATTAGAAAATGGGGGGAGATGTACATTTGGCAATGAAATATAGAAGCCAGGCCTAGGGGATGATTCAGGCTTCACGGCACAAATTCAAAGTGTAAGGAATAGGTTTAAAATTGGTAGTTGGATTTGGAGTGTCTTCACTGGCTGAGTATTCAAAATTTAGACTTCATACTAGACTGACTAAAAACATAAATCACCTGAGTCTCGATTATATTCCAACTCTGACTGTATCAAAATTTCAGAGTCCTAACATCTCTGGAGAACATGCATTTCCAAAAGTGTTACTTGGATACCAGCCAATTAGCTACAGGTGGTAGGTGTTACTGTGTCAAGAAGCTGTTCTATTCCACAGCATGATAAAATTACTGTCTCTTTTCAGAACACTTGCTCTGCATATTAAAGAAAGAAATACCTCAAACCCATGGCTTCTGACGTTTTTAGATTTTCAACAAGTGCCAAGGTATTTTTTGAGGAGGGAGAAAGAAAAGGGCACTGGTACCAGTTCGACTCTTCTCATACTCATACTTTAGGGTTGCTATAAGCCCAAACAACACCACTGCTAGGTTGGCAGAGTCGTGGTAACCACAAAATGCTAAAAAAAAATCCTAAAGGGGCCAATTCATTTTCCCTCCTGAACTCTCCCCACCATACAGCCCTATAATAACTTAGTAGCCTGGAATACTGAGTGAGAGATTTTAAAAACTGATAACTGGGTGGGAAGGAGAGTGAGAGCAGAGTGCTGGAAGAGGAAGATGGATATATTTAATATCTACATTGATGTCAATGGAGCACTCTCTCCCCTTTCTGGGGAATAAAAAATAAAATAAAAGTTTTGTTGATGACAACCAGAAAATGATAGCTATATGCCATCTATATAAAAATGGAAGAGAAAGAACCACCTCAGTCTGCTTCACACAGAATATATATATTCAAGAGCAGGTTGCGCTGTGGTCTAAACCATGGAGCATCTTGGGCTTGCCGATCAGAAGGTCGGTGGTTCAAATTTGCGCAATGGGGTAAGCTCCCAGCTTCTGCCAACCCAGCAGCTCAAAAGCACACCAGTGCAAGTAGATAAATAGGTATTGCTGCGGTGGGAAGGTAAGCAGCGTTTCCATGCACTCTGGCTTCTGTCACAGTGTCCCATTGCGCAAGAAGCGGTTCGGTCATGCTGGCCACATGACCCGGAAAGCTGTCTGCGAAAAAACGCCGGCTCTCTCGGCCTGAAGCGTGATGAGCGCCGCACCCATAGTCACCTTTGAAGAGGGATGCCCCTTACAAGAAACCCAGCCCAATGAGAAGTAAGCCTATTTAGTGTTCTCAAAATGCTGACTATTGAGGAGATGGAGAGAAAAGTAGTGTTGGGAATATGTGGAACGGAGTGGATGGAAACCTGAACAGTAGCAGTCTACACTGTAACAACTTTGAGGAAGCGCCCCAAGTGTACTTCCTTAAAATTGTGTTTTAGAAATCTCTGATATTTCCAAACAAACACGAGGGCTACAGTTTAAACACACATATATGCTACAGTCCCACGTAAACAGGCTTGGGAAGAAGCACTACGGCAACAAGTGGAGCTTACTGCTCAGCAGATCAGATTGAAGGTGTGAAAGTATGGGTAGGCAAACCAAGGCCCAGGGGCCGGATCCGGCCCAATCGCCTTCTAAATCCAGCCCGCAGATGGTCCGGGAACCAGTGTGTTTTTACATGAGCAGAATGTGTCCCTTTATTTAAAATGCATCTCTGGGTTATTTGCGGGGCATAGGAATTCGTTCATTGCCCCCCCCCAATATAGTCCGGGCCCCCACAAAGTCTGAGGGACAGTGGACCAGCCCCCTGCTGAAAAAGTTTGCTGACCCCTATGTTAAAGCTTAGGTGAAGCTGAGTGAGGTCCACTATCAAGCACACAAGAAAGTACAGTGAGGGATTGCATTTCTGCTATTGGCAACCACGTAGAGCCTTTAACAAAAGGAACAAGAGCCCACCCCACAATAATAAGCACTTGCCTTCCTACCACCCATACATGAACCCACAGTGAAACTGCACCACGAACGCTTCCCTCAGGCACTCACTTATGCCTCTCTATAATCTCCAAGAAGATCTGAATCAGACTTCTCCAAATGCCTATTTCAATGCTGTTTTCAAAGAAACACAGGGCTAATTTTAGGAAGCGTTGCCCCGAAGGACAGAAATGGCACGAAAGCGAGCTGTACTGAACTGTAGCCCAAAATAACATTTCCACAGGCAAATGGGTTGCTTCCTCCCAACCAACCATTTCCCATCTTCCTCCTCAAAAGTGTATTTTAAGACAGACTAAATACAGTTGCTGGAAAAGAGAGTGGTTACAAGCTCAGAGAGCTACTATTTTTTAATCGAAACCTTGATCATTAGCCATTTACAGCCAAGCTGCTCTTGCTGTCTACTTCTATTAAGCCAACCC
Organism: Podarcis raffonei; assembly: GCF_027172205.1. Taxonomy (NCBI): domain Eukaryota; kingdom Metazoa; phylum Chordata; class Lepidosauria; order Squamata; family Lacertidae; genus Podarcis; species Podarcis raffonei. The sequence continues at coordinate 13,725,531 of NC_070604.1, read as the reverse complement.
AAAAAGTAGCCGCAGCCAATAGACAAACTGCTGGGTCTGGTGCTTCTATTGTTAGGTGGTTGGTCAAAAGAGAAAGAGAGAGCAGGCCCATGGAAAAATACCTCATGATGGCAAGTGCTATTCTTGAAGGCAAACCTCCAAATAAAAGGGAAATCCATCAACAAGATCTTGTAGCACAATCTGTTGCCTATTTTCATTTTAAAAAAAGTTCCTGGAGCTTCTTTCAGATGTACTACATCTAATGCTAAAGGCATTGCATACTAAGCAGGCAACATATAGAAAAGAACAGTATTTTAGCAAACACCAAATATTATTTTAAGGTACCAGCTCTTCTTTTTTTCTCATCTTTAGCATCTATTTTCTGCTGGCACACACAGCACTTTTATCAATATAGGAGTACCAGCACCTTGTTTTATACAGAAAAAAGCACTCTCTTAGCTCAAGAGAGCCATCTTTAAGTTTGTCTCAACTCCCAAGAACACAGAAATCCATCTTTTACAAGAGCAGTTGGTTTCTTAAGCATTAGCAGTTAAGTGGTCATGACATTTGCGGTTTACTTTCTGGAAAACATTTGCAGCCATAGGCTCAAAAGAAAGAGAAGGATTAACTCTCCTAAAGGAAGGTCACAAGCATAATTTAAAAGTGAACCAAGAAGAGCAGCTGTGTCTGTCAGCCCAATCAAAATTGCCAGCTGGAGAATTTGCCAGCAGTATGATAACAATGCACACCAGATGTCCAATGGAGGTTCTGCAAGTAGGAAAAGATCTCTGGGCAAACTGAACTATTAGCCTTGTTAGCATCAATGCCTCATAGGCTGCCTTCAAGCCACATGCTACCCTAGTACTACATAAAGTTTAGGATTATAGTACTTCTAATCTAACATTGAACTTGCCTAGCAATACAGCAGTAGTAGCAGTAGTAGCATTCCTCTCTCCCAAAATACGGACTCTCTGGGAATTAGGGAGATAAACCATTTTTCTTAGCATAAAGACATTTGGATGCAGGAAACTGGATACTGTGAGGTGACAAAAGGAACAAGGGCGCAGAGTGCAAGCTGAAGGATTGACATGTCTTCTTTTTCTGAATCTATGGCAAGTGTCATAACACAAGTCCAGAAGAGCAAGGCATCAAAGTGGCAGATTCCTTTTGATAAGGAATATTTTTATTGTGTTTTTTTGTACAATGCCATAAAATATTCACATATGGCTAAATCAGCAACTGAACAGTACTAGTTTGGCTTACAGTATGACTAGTTAAAATAAAAGCTTGAAAGGAAAACCTGTCTCTTTATCTTTACTTCCTCCCTGCAAAACACCTGATTAAAAAGCAACCCAGACATAGCTGTGTTGCTTGTATCTAGACCATTCAATGGACAGGCTTATTGTTCCTTAGCTTTCTCAGAGGCAGGCTTAACTTTCCACCCACCAATTCCATCTTCTTACAAGCCATTGAAACTTATTTACTTTGGTTTCACTTCATCAGTGCATCTACTTTTGCTTTACTCCATAACTCTGATCCCAAAAGTATTTAGAGGTCAAAGATCTGGATGCAACTTTCAACTTGACCAAGCAGCAGGAGCAAAAGGAAATGCTCTTGCCAATTTTTTAAAAACTGGATTTGCTGAAGAACACTATTCATTTTCTATTGCTTATAGTCACTATTTCAGGTATGCTATGCCAGAAAGAAGCCTACTCAAGACATCATGGCCAAGCACAATTTGGTAATTGGGAGCACCCTGTGGCCTATGGTATGAACAACTTAGGAAAAGGGGATGGTGCATAAGCACAAATAAGCACCTGTGACCATTGAACAAATAGCAAAAAATATCTGAACTGGGCCAAGGCTTGGTATGGACATGGAAAGATAGAATCCAAATTCAACCAGGAAATTTACAACCCTTCAGCATCCTTTATTTTTCTTTTGGTACAAGAAAAGGATAGGGAGAAAACACACCCCAAGATAACCACAATTTTTTACACACTAAGTCAGGGATCAGTAAACTTTTTCAGCAGGGGGCCGGTCCACTATCCCTCAGACCTTGTGGAGGGCTGGACTATATTTTGAAAAAAAATAAAAATGAACAAATTCCTATGCCCCACAAATAAGCCAGAGATGGATTTTAAAGAAAAGCACACATTCTACTCATGTAAAAACACCAGGCATCCGCGGACCAGATTTAGAAGGCGATTGGGCAGGATCCAGCCCCCGGGCCTTAGTTTGCCTACCCATGTGCTAAGTATTATTTGTGACTTACCTTAGCTTTGCCATCCTGTGCTGACATATACCCGACACACATGCTCTCTGTTGTATGACTCCACAGGAACTCTACTATAGGTTTAAACACAACAGTAATGCTTTACTTATTAAGTGTAAAAGAAAGCCCATGTAGAGCCACGCTCACAGATGGCAAGAGAAATCATGCTAAATTACAGGCAGATTATCCATTTCTTCCCTTCAGGAGAGCATAGTAGAAGAACCTAGCCACATACTATCCCCCATAGTCTTTGGTGAATAGAAGAGGCAATTTTCACCAATTTCCCCTGCAGCACCCTGCACTCTCCCAGCCACATTCCATTGCAGGGGAACCCTTGAAAACAGAATGTAAAGTAGCACGAAGCAGGGAGGGGGCAGAATAAGAAAAGAATAATTGGCAAAAACAGCTTTCTTCCTGCTTTCACTCATGGAAACCTTTCATGGAACAAGCAATCTTCCGCAAATGAAGGAACAAAACTGGAAACCGCCAATAGTAAAATTCTGACATTTAGACAGCTTTATGGGCTATAACTAATTGATATGAGTTGTAATTTGTTGACTTCCATTCATTTCCCCCCAGCTCTCACAAGCTGTAGTTAATAATATATCTAAATTAAAGAACTTAAAAATAAGATATTCAGTAGGGTTTTCTTCGCACACTTACCTAGTAGAGACTGCTTATCCTGTGGAGAGTTTGACTCTGCAGAACACTGACAAGATCGAAGAACTATCACACCTCCGAGAACACCATCCTCGTTGGCTAGAAAAGGTGAACCTGGGTAGAAATTTGGGGCGGGGAGGGAGAGAACCATGAAAATCGATTTTTTTAAAGTGCACTATATAGTACAAATTTGCCTCCATATGTTTTAAAACAAGTAGCATACTTGAGTATGCAAAAAATAAAATAAAATAAAAAATCTCCCTTGTCTGCTGGTGGTCCCATTTCTCTGTCCTTCACGTCAAATTAGGCCCATTACATTTCTCATTAGAGGAAATGATAAAAGATACAATTCATGTTCAACCAGGAGCGTTTACTGCAAGGCGCATGCTAATGCATGTGGTCATTACCTTCCCCAAGAGGCCAACATGTGTCTGCCATATGTAGAATCAACCACCTCACTTCTGTCCAAGGTTGTGCAGTGCAGGTTACTCAGCACACGTGCAAAGTTAAGAATTTGTTTGTGTTCCGGTATACCCTGCACCATATAGGAAAGGGAGGAAGGATCCAATTAAGCCCTATAGCAGAGGTGGGGAATCTTTTCCAGCTCAAGAGCCACATTTCCTCCTGGGCAAACTTCTGGAGGCTGCAGGCAAGTGGTGGGCGAAGCCAGAGACAAAAAGTGGGTGGAGATTCTTAACCTTTGTACACCAAGGAGTACTATATAGCACATTCGAGCCATAGAGAAGTTAGAGGTTTCTGCACACAAATCTCTCCACCCAGGCAAGCAATAGGCACAGTTCAAATACACATTCCAGCCATCTGACTGGGTTACCCTAGGGCCATGGAGCAGGGACATTGATGGATATGGCCTCAGACAGAGGAGTGGTCTAGACGACAGAATTAGGCCCAGGGGCTTCCTACAGAATCCCATCCCGTACTGGCAGAGGCATGGATCACTCACTCAGATCGAAGCATTTCAGCCACTCTTCAAAGCATTTTGAAACGTTCTTTTCTTGTGTTTTCAAAGAAGAATAAGCACGCTACCACTGAAGTGACAATAAACAGCAGGTCCTAAAATACTGGGACTTCTACGAGTTGCAGTACCCACTACTAAAGAAAGCTGGCCAAAGTCAGTGCTGTTTGCATCCTGTGCTTTCCGTGCTGAGAAGCCCGTCAGAAACATTGGCAAGAGAGCAGAAAACAACTGTCTGACAAATGTTTCCTTTCAAATTCAAAACATGCTTTTTTGAAAAAAAGGTGCTATACCAGAAGCTGTAATTATTTTTAAATTAGCCAAATAAAACTTATGCATTCCCCTTTTGTGTGACTTGAAATTAATGTCATACGCTTTCAGAACGTGGAAAGTATTTTATGGTTTAAATATGACCTAAACATCTTAAGCCACAAGATTAAATGCAAATGTAACAAGTTAGTTAAGGCCAAAAAGTCTTTGATCACACATTTGCTAAATGTTTATTGCCCTAAATATCAAGCAACAACAGTGAAACACAACCATTTCATTTATTTTTACTTGAGAAAAACGTACGTTTTTGACAATTTTTTTAAAACTCGGACAAAGATGTGTTTTTTCATCATAAGGTCTTTGAATACTCTGCACAAAGATGGTACAAAACACTGAATGTGGATCCTGTACAAAAGCTACTGGAGGCCAAGAGGCTTTGAGCAGCAGCACTGCCTGAAACAGAGTTCAGTCTCTACACCCATCCCAAAGGAAGTGCTCAAGGATTTTGATATCCATTCCAAAGACTGTCACATTTTAGCAGAAATGTTCCTGAGATTCCACAAATCAATTAGCAATTGGTCAAGTAAAACCCTGAGCAATCTAAATATTAACACCGTAATGTTTTGTGGGGTAGGGTGAGGCTAGAAACATCAATCTAGGTGGCAGCCCAATCAAGTAGTTTAACTAGCTTGTCCCACTGATTTCTATGGAACTTTAAGTGCAACTAACTTTACTTGCTTTATGGACCACTATCAACAGACGTCCTTCCACTCATGGAAAGATTGCTTTACACCACACCAAAAAAGTGAAAACTTAGGGCCACACTACAAGTGACTGTCATATGGTTAGCCTGGGAGTGCAGGCTTTTTAAAAAAAAAAAAAAAAAGCAAGCACTTGGAGGTGGGCATTAACCTTTTCCTCCCTGCTACAACTCTAATCTGGAGCAGCCCCCCAAACTCTGCTATTTGCGTGGGCAACAGTGCTTGTACTGGAGCCAATCTCTTCACCATGCGGGAGGAATGAGAGATTTTAAACTTCAAGCCTCTGGCTAGAACAACCAAAATGTGAGAAAGCACTGTTTGTTTCATGATTGCTGCAAGATATGTCTGCGGTACATAGCTGGGTAGCTAAGGATATGAAGGTAACATAACATTGATCTTAGGGATATAGTTCAATCTATTTCACAAAGCCATGAGCTAATTACTACTCCAAGTAACATCTACAATTAGTTTCTCCAATACTGGTGCTTAACTTTTGAGGAGCACAGTAATCGAAGTCAGTTGAAGGCAAAATGTTTAACTGATAAGCTACCTTTCACAGATAAAAACTCAGACGCTGAACAGAAACCCAGGAACCAATGTGAGCCTGGCTCACAAACAGGAACGTTGAGGCCGGGCCTGACAAATAAGGAGTACTCCAGGCTCCGGGACCTTAAAAATGGGTGGGAAATATGACCTATCAAATGAACACAAAGACCCCAGGGAACCCCCTAACCTTCCCAAAGAGTTTCTGAGAGACCTAGGATATTCACAGTAATAGAACCATAGAACTGTAGAGTTAGAAGTGATCCTGAGGATCATCTATGTATCTGTCCCATACGGGGATTGAACCTGCAACCTTGGTGTTATCAGAAGCACACTCTAACCAACTGAACTATCCAGGCATTTCTGACTTTTTCAAGGAAGGTGCCCATCCCTCCGCAAAAGCCAAAGAGGGAACTTACTCTGGTTACAACAATTTCGAGAAGGGCTGCAGCAGCCTGCTCATGGGCTTCCCCTTCATTCTGGATTTCTGAAAATTTAAATTTATCTAAACAGATTGCAGGTTCCGCCCACCTTCAAAAACATATTTTTGAATAATGCCAATCTGCCCCAGCATGACCATTGGTCAGAATGGATGGATATTGTAGTCCAACAAAGTCTGGAGGGCATCAGGTTGGGGAAAGCTTTAAATACTAAAACCAAGAAGACTTCAAATACAATTTTTAACGTTAATTAACAATTCCGACATATAAATGGATAACATAACCAAGCTATCATGCTCTTTGCCATCTATCATGTTACTAGTCCTTTGTTTATGCTCTAGGCTGCAATGAATTTTCAACATGTTATTCCCAATTCTTTTTTAAAAGCAACATTTCCCCACCGTAACTATTTAATAACTAACATAGTTGAGTAACGTTAATTACTACATGAATTTTATTAGGTTCATATTCAATAAAGAAATTCCTGGGTCCTAACCTCATTCTTACTTATTCTAGTGCAATAAAGGAAACTTTGCAACATGTCATTTCCATACCAAAGCATCTTTACTGTGTAAGGGGAAAACATGTACCATGTGATGTGCGCCTACACGCATGTGAAATTACTTGAGACGCACCATCTCTTTCCTGGGAAGGAAAGGGGGTGTCAATAAAGGAAAATCCATTTGTGAAACATCTTGACACTTTCTGAATTTGGGTATTTGCTAATATAAATTGTGACTAGGAAGGTCTTGTAGCCAGGACCATCAAGTAAAAGAAGTAGCAGTAGTACTATGCGGAAAGTGAACAGCAGTTCAAGAATACTTGTCACTCCATTTTTCGAATTCACTGAAGTTTTTACTAGCAGTATTTTGAGACTTTGAAGTTTGAAATATAAATATTTCTACTACATTTCAAGCTGCACAGTAACATCTAAACCTGTTCATAAATAAAGATTTACTCAAAAATACACACACATAGTAAACAGCAACCATGATTTGCATCAACAGGGTGGTCAGAGGGGAAATGTTACCCAGATTTGTGTTGGGGGGGGGGACGGACCCAACTCTAAACTTTTATTGAGAAGATTACATTATTTTCTGGAGGAAGGGATGCAGTACATCTAGGCTCTGATCCAAAAAGGAACCTCATAAGCATGGAAGGGCAAGAGTTTTTACTTTCTGTACACTTTTCATAATAGCAGCTAATGCTGCTGAAGAGATAGGCCAGTGTTCAGTTTAAAAGGCAGCCACCCTCCTCAGTAGTGAGTACCACTGTTGCTTTTTGTAACTGCGAATCATCTGTGTGTGCTTTCAGTCTGGGGACAGGAGAAATGACCTGGAAGAGGGAGAAGAGAAGCAAGAGGTGCTGATACCCACAGCATTCTCAAAATTTCTGATGTGCCCAAAGGTTCAAAAAGATGCAACATCTCTTGGGGACTCATTTGAGCCAAGAAGCAGGGTAGAAAATTGATGGCAAACAAAACAAACCAGTAGTCCTAATGGCATCTCCAAGTCCTAAAGGAGCTCTAAGGACAGCAGCCAAAATAATTCCCCCCCCAATGGATCAGCACAGCTGTCAAACAAGATCAGAATTTTGTTTCACCTGATTAGTTTCCACTTCATATTAACAGAAAATGAGTTCTTAGGTCTGATGCTGGTCTACAAGTATCAATCAGTGCACACATAAAACCAGTTAATTTATTGTACTATTTGACCCCTTGGTATCTACCATCAAGAACAGACTGCATGCCATCCCATTTAGCTTTATTATTCTGACACACAGATAAATACAGGCGTCTCCTCACTTACGCACATTTTGACTCATGTGCGACCTATATGCAGAGTGCTGGGAAATAAAGCAAACTGTAAAAAGGCACAAAAACAGCAAAAATGACCCCAAAAGAGCAGGGAAACTGCAAAAATGACCCACAGCCAAGCACTCTGAAGTCTACCTCTGAATCAGAGCCAGGCCCTTCAGGGTACCGGTCTACCCCGCCCTCCTTGCCGTTGTTTCCACATTGTCCTCTCCAGCAATGAGGAAGATTGAGAACCTCCATTCACACCAGTCTGGTAAGTGCTGCTGCTTTTTAAAGTGGTTTTTCGCCAAGAGGTTCCAGGCTTTTAGAGGGTGTTTACAGGCTTTTTAGATGATGTTCCCCACTATTTAACATATACAAGTGGTACCTGGGAATGTAACCCCTGCATAAGTGGGGAGACACCTGTATTCACATACAAATTGAGTTTTCTGTCATAACTTTATGAAACATTAATGTCGATCAACATACTGCAATATTAAATTGGATACGTAAGAAAAAGTGTTTTTCTTCTCTGCAGTGTCTGTTGTCAGTCTTAAAGGCTATATGTTATATTGTATGTGCACAGGTGCAAATATAACATCTGCAAAGCAGCATTTGTGCTAGAAACTGTTCGAAACTGTTTTCAACAGCCTCTACAGTGTCTGTAATGCAACAAATGCCAAAAGTAAGTCTAATAAATTTATACGGATCACCAGTTTAGTTTTCATCCTACAGAACTGTGTACACAAATACTCCCTTTTAAAGAAAAATGGTTGGCTAAATGTTATCAACTATCACACAAAAATATTGCCTTTATGCAACAGCAATATTTAGTTGGGACAACGCACTGTTTAGATGGCATATGCTCAAGGGAGACAGATGATCATGCCAATAATTCTTTGGTACCAATCAGATTCCAAGGTTTTGTTTTGTTTGTTTTTTAGAACAGCTTTAAAACCAAGTTAGATGGAAACAATCCAAAAATTCAATAGACCTTTGGCTCCGCTTGCATGGCAACAAGCAATGGGGTACAGCAAGGAAGCTTTCAGTGGGTTTTGAGACCTACTTCACAGTACGCTTTGGCGAGGTGGGGGCTGGAACAGCCAGGTCTCCACTCAAAGGTTTTTCCTTTCCATGTTAATGATGTGAATGTATGTGTTACTGTTTCTAGGTCAGAACTGAAAACAAAGTGTACTTTTTTAACTAGACTTTATAGGGTTCTAAAGTTCCATAATCAAAAGGCTTCAAGCTAGCTAATGAGTTTCATGGAGAAAAATGATGAAGGAATTTCCATTTTCCTTTTAAAAAACAATTCGCTTGCGTGCCCATGATAATGTTGGAAAGGATGCTTGGTTCTGCATGCATGTTTCACTATGCCTGAAGTTCCATACTTACAATTTAAAAATCATTTTGTACTTTCAGAGAATATTGAAGAAATGAAAGCATTTTCTTCAACAAAAACAAACTCACTTGTTAGCTACTGTTAATTAGGCGTCCTGCACAGAAACAAATAATAATAACTTTCCCTGCCACTGGTTAACATTTCCCCCTTTTTTATATCATCAAGGAGGTGGTACAACAAAGGAAACAGGGTGGGCACTTCAGGACAGCAGAGAAAGCGAGTAAGAAGGTTTTGATTGACAGACCTAGACTAACACCCACACCATATATTTAAAGCAATCTTTTACCACCTTAACATTTGTAGCTTCACCCAAAGAATTGTAGGAACTGTAGCTTAAAAGTGCTGGGAACTGTAGTTCTGTGAGAGGGTGTCCTGGCTAGATGTCATCAACCAAAAGGAAAGCCTGCTACCCCAAAACTATATGGACCTTTGATAGGTCTGTTGCTCTCCTCAATGCTTCTCTAGGGCAATTTGGATTCTCCCCACACAGAATTACAGGGTGGGGCATCAACAATGAGCTAGCTGATGGGACCTCCGTCCTTCTCTTGGTTAAAAAAAAAGTATATCTGAAGGTAAAGGACTATTTAGAACGCTTCCATCTGTCTATGCCTGATGAATGATGATACCATGGGGACAGCAAGACAGCTGCTTCATTCTGGAGGTGGGGCATCCTTTTTGGCCACAGAAGCAGCCACCACAAAATGATAAAACTGCAAGGAGAAGATTCAAATAAATACTCCCTTTGCAAAACAATGCAAGCATTAAAAAACACACACGAAAAAACACCACTATCAGGTTTCCAAAGGTTTAAAAGTACTTTACATGCAATTCTACACATATTTCCATTGTTAGCTTCCCAATCTGCCTGCTTGCAAAACAGGATAAACATTCCACAAGCTGCATTCCACAAACTTGGCTGAATTTGAAAGGACTAGACGAGTTATAAAATCCACTGTTCTTTATGAAATATGCTTATGTATACAGAATACCATTTCCACTCTGCATCAGACCATTGTGTACATCATCCTACATCTTCATTAAACTATCTGTATAAAAAAAATAAACAAACCAGGTATTCTACTGTTAACTCAATCATCATTTATGTCCTCCGCAGTGCTTGCTATAAATATCAGATGACAAAAGACCATCTGCCACTAATTCTGCCCATCACCTTTTTTTAAAAAAAAAAACACCCAGATGTTAAGTCAGGTATTCCTAAGTGGGAAGAAATATTCCCAAGCCTCTGTAGATATCTGAATTATGAAAAAAAGTTGGGGGGGGGAGGAAGGAACATCAGCAGAAGTATAGTGGAAAAAAGCTGTATTCAGCTGCCCTTGAGGCTAATATTTTCAGTTCTGACTATCCTTTTCAGTTATTTCTTGCCGAGCTATTATTTCTCTAAAGATCTGTACTGTTATAGTAGACGTTTTAATGTTACCATAAAGCATGCTACTTTTAAAAAAAAAAAAAAATTGAGAACAAGTCATACTGTCATAAGAAGGCTATTAGCCTATTTTATTCACAGTTATTTCATAGGAGAGGGAAAACCTGCATCATACATTACACCTCAAGCAAACTTTTGTATCATTTAAAATCAACAGCAGGAAAGTTTTTAAGAAAAGAGCTATTCAGCATATGCCCAGTATTTTTGCATAACCTCTTAGGTGTACTTTTGCAAAAAGTTAGCTGTGCCGATTCCGAGAAACGGCAGCTTTTAGCAAACCATATGCTGGGGTTTCAGGATTCTTTGGACCCAACACTGAAATATTCTGTCTCTAAAAAGTTCCCTTTCAACATTTCAGCTAAAACACAGTAGGGCTCCCCCCACCTTCACACAAGGTTATCAGCACAGAAAGGCATGTGTTGTAGTTTAAAAGGCTCTAAACATCCCTTTCATAAACATTCTTATAAAAATACAGTAGTGTTTTGTGAAGTAGTTACAGGGGCGGGAAACTATTCAGGATGTTGTTAAAATTACATCAAGGTCTTAATCAAGTTAAAGAGCCATTCACTTCTCCATTGTTTGTTTTGGTGACTAATGTGACAGAAGATAAACTAGAGGTTAGGACTATCTTAGATTTTGCAAAGAAGGCAGTTTTCTTTTTTAGGAGCCCTCACATAAAACAAGAGCATTAATGTCCTTTTAATCATAAATAAAACACATATTTCCAGGAATAATGAGAGCCAAGCCAAAACAAGATCATTCTAATTCAAACACTGCTACTATGACAAGAAATCTACTCACTAATCCTCATTCTGTCAATTCTTGAAAGGGCTTTTCTTGCCTAAAAACTAATGGCAAACTTTCAGCAGAAGTTGCCCATATTTAGCAAGCTATCACAAATTGAAAATAGTAGTACTAGTAGTCATACTAGTTTAAGTCAATGAGAAGTTGGTTGAAATGGTTTCATAGAAACATTCTTCATCCATATTTTCAACACATGCACACATCCCTTCAACATAATCAGTTACAACTTTTGGGTAAAATTCCATTTCTATTAAGGGCTTAGGATTTTGTTGCGAACCTCTTACACATTCAACCACCTACACATTTTCATTTGCAAACATCCACACAACAAAGCAGGTGGGATCAAAGAATCGGAAGGATAGCACAGAAGAAAAGGTACTGAAGTATAAAAGTAGGTAACACAAAAGCCACCAAGATGTTGCTCAATATTGCCTATTTATATCTCTCTTCTATACTCTGAATTATTTCATGTATGTGTTATACACATTATAGCTATCGGCTCGTGTCACAAGACCCCCTAACATACCAAAACCATTTCTGCTGCAACAGGCTTAAGACAAAAACAACAGAGTCTTCTGGAACTCTGAAGTTCAACCTCCCCACGCCCAAATAGATTAGACTGCATTGCACTGAACAGGTATTATGGTAGTCCCCAAAAGCTAAAGCTCTAATCAATGTGTTACTCTTCCCGGTGTCACAAGCCTCATTGTTTTTTGCTGCAGCAACAGAACAACATGGCTGGCAAGTCTTATCTCACTTGCTCTATAAAACATTTACTAATAACCACCTGTGCATAGTGAAAGGTTTAAGTGAAACTGCTTGCTCTGTAGATGTGAAGCAACACCTGTCTCCATCTAACACAGAAGGTGAACTCCATTAATGCCAATAACCAGCACTATGAAACACTGGCTTCTTGGTGTTTAAGGGAGCATGGGGATATTAAAAGAATACCCACTTGAAGCAACGCTAGGAAGTTTGTGAAGTGGAACACTGGTACAAGTGTCACTTTGGGGAGGATCAGAAGAGAAGTAGACAGACACCAGCTCTTAGCCACATCAGAGATCTGCTAACAAATCTTGTACTTACTAATAAACTTGTTTTGCATAGTTTCTAGTAGAGCCTGATGAGCATCTTCATTTTGCAAAGCACACGAACATTCTCTGGCCAATAAGGTCCGTACAAGGTGCTCCCCACAACCTACACAAAACATTAACAAGCATGGTTAACCTATATCTGTATGATTGGGAAAAGCACTAAACACAAATTTTGGGGGCAAATCATTGCAATATTGTCTCTGCGCAAATCCCAAGAAAGGTTTCAGAAAGTTAAGACATATGAACAAAGCAGGAAAATAATGCAAAGGAAAAGAAAACATTTAAAAAGTGAAGGCATCAGTTTTATTCTTTATTAACTCGTATTTCACAATGACTTAGGATTCCACAGCACAGTGAAGGCTGTTGTGTCAAGTACAACCCAACAGGCTTACTTTCAAGAAAACGCCTACTTATTTAGGCCTCAAGTGTCAACGTACAAAGTGTTTGATAATCCTTCTCTCATCCATGCCTCCCCTAACCTCAAGTTAAGACCTTTTTTTATCGATTAACTGTCAAGTCCAATTTATACAGACACTCAAGGAAGCACATAGTTGTGCATCAGTTAAAGATATACCAGTTTTAGAAATACAGAAATCCTTTTGATGTCAGAATTTTCACAGATTGGTTAGGGGGATTGGTTAAGAGCCAGTATAACTAAGTTTAAGGCAACATTTCTCTTCTCACTCACCTCAACCAGATGCCAGGAAAGCCATTAACTGGAAAACCCTCCTATTCCCATTTTAAAGGGTTAAAAAGCTACACCCTAGGTCTGTACAGTGGAAACTCAGGTTTCGGACGTAATCCGTGACGGAGGCATGTCTGCAACCTGCAGTGTTCATAACCTGCAGCGCCGCGCCTGCGCGTGACGCAATTTAACACTTATGCGCATGCACGAGTGGCGAAACCCGGAAGTAACCCTTTCCAGTACTTCTGGGTTTCCTGCAGTCCACAACCTGAAAACGCATAACCCGAAGCGTTTGTAACCCGAGGTACCACTGTACTTTAATGAAAGTAGGGCAGAACATTTTCCAGAATGGTGTCTGACTCAAGCACACCAGCAAGTACCTTCGCTTTGTCATTTCAATATATTTAGTTATGATTTCTGGGATTTTTAAGACCACAGATGTTCCTAATTAACTTTATTCCCAATGCCATTCTCAGGACAGAGGCTTCATTCAAGGTGGCAGATCTTTTTCAGCATGAATGCTGGTAACAACAATGATAGCTGACTAACATAGTGCTTGTGGAGATAACTGTGCAACAATGGGCTCAGAGAGAGTAACGGTGAACCTGTTTCTCAAACTGAATGGAACAGACAGGATCCCAGAAATTTAGTCAGCCGCAAACCTTGGATTCAGCAGTAAGAGTTTGCCAGCTGTAATACACCCAGTCCTTTTCACCTCCAAGTTTGTTGGCAGACTTCAAGGAATTCCAGAACACAGCTGGGCAGCAAAGACACACCCTCTGACTTTACCAGCCGATGGCAGATGAGCAGAAAGATATTTTATGCTGATCATTTTTGCGCATTCTATCCATAAATGTACAGCTGGTAAAAAAAACCCTGTATGCCACAGAAAACTTGTGTGTTGTGGCTTCCTCCCTTGTAAATGCTCTACCTGAGCTATGACTAACTTCTACGCTTTGAAAACAAAATAAACCTTGCATGACGACTTATTTCTACCACACATGCAACACAGGAGTGTCTCTAAATACTGGCCTCGCTCTCAGATTGCACCAAACCTGTGTCTGAACTATACCACGTCAGACTCTAAGTGCTCACTTAACTGAACTCTCTCTCCACACATAAAACTAGGGTCTAGACTTCCCAGACATCATTTTTGAATGGAGAATAATTCAGTTGTGTGAGCCACCACCAGTATCCCAAAGCGTCTGCAGAACTGGATTGTCTACTTTCAATACAGTACTGCACTAATATGTTAGGAAAATATTTTTATTTGGCAAGGGACAAAAGAGAGAGAAAAGAAACACGCCTTTAAGTTAATTTGGCTCATAATATACTGGGCTAAAAGGAGAACACACACCAAGATTGTTTAATCCCCATAAATTCAGCCAAAAATTCACTGCTCCAACTTACTTCTAGCCATTAAAATGGATTCAATGTGAAGGACTTGCACAATTCCAGAGAAAGACTCTAGAAGTCCTTCTAGATATGACCATAAGGTATACATGAAGGATAAGAAACCACCAGGAGAAGTTACCCAGATTTGAAAGTGATCAGATGCTTTTGGAATGGTACCTGAATGAGATGTATTCAGGTCGCTCAAAACAGTTTATTTTTACCTGGCTTTCTTTCCTCCCCTCCCCTCTAGATTTCAAGTGCTCTGGGTTGGTTTACACCATATATTTCCTCTCATTTCAATCCTTTCAGCAAAACCTGTGAATTCAGAATTTGGCCTGTCAACTTACCAGTGTTAGGACTGTTTGGCAAAGGCTACAATCCTAGACACACATACCATAATGGGATTTTCTTTTAAAAAAATGTTTAGGATTGTGCTGAAAGTTACATTACCTTCAAAGAGGATGGCCATATGAAAAAGAGGACAGGGCTGCTGCATCTTTAATGGTTATGTAGAAGAGGGAATTTCAGCAGGTGAACCATGTCACGCAGTTGCCATGCCTGTTTTCATACCTCCAAGTAATATGGAAGGTTTTGATTGGATTTTATTTCTCTGTTCTGCAAATGAATAATTTTGCTGTGAGGTATTTCTGTGCACTATGTGCAATGTCAATACCTGAAGGATTGTCTCACCCCTTATAAATCCAGTTGGTCACTGCACTCTGCAGGCAAGGGAGGGTCTTCCACAGATACCATATTATCAGGAGATCCAATTCACACCATGTAAGAATCAGGCATTTAATATCATCACAACGACCCTTTGGAAATTTCTCCTTTTTCAATTTTAGACAGGCACCGTTTGTTGTCTTTTCAGCAACTACTGAATACCTTCCTCTTCTAGCAAGCCATTTAAGGTGAGACCTTTCTCAGTCTGGATCTGTACTTGAATTTTAATGATTTTACAGTCGTACCTCGACTCCCGAACGCCTTGGGAGTCGAACATTCCAGCTCCCAAACGGCACAAACCCAGAAGTGAGTGTTCTGGTTTTTGAACGTTCTTTCGGAAGCTGAACATCCGACGGGGCTTCTGATTGGCTGCAGGAGCTTCCTGCAACCAATCAGAAGCCGCACTTTGGAGGTAGAATATTTTGGAAGTCGAATGGACTTCCGGAACGGATTCTGTTCAACTTCTGAGGTACAACTGTATTTGCTTGTTGTTCACTGCCTTGGGCTCCTCTGGTAGGGATATAAAATTAAATTATTATTATTTTAGTACCACCAGCCCAGCAAAGTATCATTGGAAAGCCCATGACACACAGCCTTAGATCAGGGCAATGCCACCTCTTCTACTATCTGCCTCTGAACTTTATTTACTTGAGGCGCCCCACGAATGCAGAACATTTTATGCTACAATTGTGTTTTTTAATCTGTTGGATTTATTGGCCACACTACTGTTTTTATTTTTTTATTTTAGCTGTTGCTGGTTTGACTGCTTTATCTGCTGTATTATCTGACTATTTTATGCTGTTCTAAGCTTTGTTTGTTCTTGTCACTTTTTATTGTTATTTGATAATTTTATTCTGTCATAAGGTGATTTAAACAGCAATTTGACAAAAAAAAAGGTAGAGGGTGTACATTTCAGAAAACAAGTAACTATTAGGTATATTCAAACTTCCCCAGATGATTTCGTATTTCCCTCACGGGGCAAGCAGCAGATAAGTGAGTGTGTGTGTGTGTGTGTGTGTGTGTGCGCGCATTCAACACCTCCTCCCCCAGCCACCACTTTAGTCAAACTGGCAGCCCCGTGTGGTTTCAATGCGAGGAAAGAAAACCTTGTGGATCTCCTGCATAACATGGAGTTTGGTTCTCATTTACTCATTATAATGAGTTGCTTCCAAAGTTGGAGGAAGCATTTACAGGCACAGTGTGCATTACAGTAGTCCTCAAAATGTATCTAACATCTTTTGCTTTGCCATTATTAAGCCAGGAAATCATTTATAGAGGGCACACCATTCAGTTCTGGCAGTATTTCAGGTATTTTACAATGAAACACTGAAAACATGCAAAGTTTAACTGTTAACAGTGTAACCCGCTTTATCAGTTTACATGACCATTTACTACCATATGTATTGTTTCTCGTTTAAGCTTGTCACAAAGCCCAGCACCTACACCATGCTCTCCCCCTAAGCAGATTTCTGCACTTTAAAGTAACCACAACAAGAGCCTTAAAAAAACCTCAGCATAGGACAAAGTAAAACATTACTTATTATTCCAGCCCTGCACCTCAGAGTCATCTAGCAATGGAATAAAGATGGCATAGCAAAGAACTTCTGTAAAGCAAAAGGGTTTCAGAGCAGCATGTCACAGAAACTGTTTTCTGCTCCTTTTGATGGGCTTTCCTTTCAAGTCAGGAAATTAGAAGCAGGTGTGTCATAGGGCACCCACATTCATACACCACACTGAAACACACACGTTTTCAATTTTCAAACATGAAAGCAAGTCCTATTGAACGGAGGGAGAAATGAAAACCCAGGCCCTCTTTCTGCAAGCCATATGCAAAAGGCTATGAGGGAGAAAGTCAGGCAGCATGTTAATAGCTCGTGAGCTATTGTTAGATACTCTTGCCGCAATAGCAAAACAGCTCTGGAATCTAAACAAAAACAGAACTGCACACAAAGACATTAAAATTGTTATCTGCTATGCAACACTATAAAAAAACAACAATCAGCATTGTATACTACTTCAGAGGTGGCACTCATTAGTATATCAAAACTTGCTATGTAGTATTTTGAAAAGAGTTTCTCAGCGTAGCATTTTAAGTCACAATGATAAATAGTAAATAATAAATAAAACCACATACGTGTACATAGTATAGTATCTCCCTATTCTCCCTGCTGTTTTCAAGGAACAATTCTTGATAAAACTCTCTCCTTCTCTCTCTATATATACATATAATACTGTACATGCAAACCAATTTTGAAGAGATTTCAACATTGTTGCAAGATAATTTTTGGAATAATGCAATTAGGAACAAGCATGCTGCTTAAAAACTCTGGTAGGTAGGAAGAAACTCTGGTAGCATGATTTAGATAAATCAATTGTTATTTTACTTGATTGTCAGGAGCTAACAGAAGGGTTATACCGATCATTATGATTTATGCAACATAGAGTAGGGGGAAAAGACAGGTCACTGTCTTGACAAGTTTAAACTCTACAATATGACAGTAAGGAGTGAAGAAAAGGAAGCAGGAGAGGCAAGATATTTAGAGTAAGAGATGGTGTTACTACAGTAATACTACAGTAGTGGAAAGAAGGCACAATTTGCATTCTACTCCCCCCCCCAAAAAAAACCCCTACTACAACTACATTTTAAATGAAAATCTATGACTAGCCTTGTTCAGGATTCCTAACAATATAGACTGCATATGCAAAGCAGATTACTGCAACCTACAGGGGAGTTTCTCCTGCAAATTCCAAAGATCTCAGAAGCCCACTCTGCAGTAACTTGGAGCAGGGTTTTTAGTGTGGCTGCCCCTATTCTACGGAATAGAATTCCCATCGAGATACAACAAGCGCTCACTAGGCACCCCTTTCTTCGCATAAGTATTCATGCTTACATAAAGAATATAAATTCCACGTGGCTCCTTAAAACAAGTTACTTCTCAATAGCAGTTCAAGGAAGATAAAGCCAAAGTTAATTTTCCATCACAGCACCTCCAAATTTTGAAATGAGTTTATTAGCAACCATTGGTATAGTCAGTGCCTACCCGCTCTTTTTGTGTGTGTAAAATATGAGGTGCTGGTACTCATATCTCAAAAAGCCAGCTTCAAACCATGGTTTAAAATTACAACTAACTAAATCAAGGCTAACTAATTTGGGGCTCGGAAATAAGTAATATACAGAAAACGTAAGCTTCCAATCTCCTTCTCATGGCTGCACTGGAAAAGAAGCGAAGGGGGAGCACAAAAGTCCAAGGTTTGCTCATGCAATACTAAACCATCATTTAGTTTTGCATTGTTAAATGCACAGATAAATGTTTCATAACTATTTATTCTTTAATCTGGAGCAAGCATGATTTTTGCTGCATTTTGCATGTATCTGTATATCAAAGTTAATCTGCACATTTATGATTATGGTAACAGCATCATCTTCCCATTAATGCGAATCTGAATAAGTAAGATAATGGAAACAGTAGAATCTATTTCAGTTCTTCATATAGGTTCATCCATAAGAATATACTTCAAATAGCTGTATATAGAAGGAAAATATGTTCCGGTGAAATATTTGTAGGAACAGCAAATACCTGAGGTACTCACAGCTGTAGAGTAAGGATTCTGAATTCCCAAGTTTTCAGCCCAGCACCCACATCCGTAAAGAGCAGCCTGACAGAAGAAGAAAGAGAGAGAACTATTTGTCCCTTTACACCAAGTAAAACTTTTGGGTAAAGAATCGTTTCCTTTGATCATCTGCAAATGGTGCCATATACCTCTATTTCGGTAAGAATTGTATAATCAGGTCTTTCATCCATGTGATTCAAATGGACGGCCCATTTTAGACATAATGATCTCAAGTCCAATGCAAGCAACTGGTGGACGATTCTATGTTAGGTCCATAGAATACAGATAAGAGCCCATTATCAAGCCTACATGGTAACAGTGGTGAAGACAGTGTACAAACCATACTTCCCTGTCATCACTGCATCTTCAGCATGCCATCTTGTGGTGCTTTTTCCAGGAGGTCTGGGGGTTTCTCCAGCTTGGCCTACATAGAAATGTGAAAGTACCCTCAAGGGCACGCTGCAACATGTTTGCTAAGTACTCTGCATTCAATTTTGCACGGATGCCACTACTTTGGCACTTCAATCCAGGGAGGTATCCAGAACACTTAGCTGGCTCTTCCCTCCTCATGCAGCTAGCAGAGGGGGATTAACTAGCTGGATCCAGGCAGTGTTAGAAACTGAGATACAAAAGGTAGGAGCTAAATGGCACCTTAAACCTAGGTTATACAAAGCTGAAAATGAATGAACTGCAGCTAAATTATTATTTTTACATGTTCTAGTCCTTCCCCTGCCCACCCCCCTAATTTTTAAAAGAGGGCCTCTTCTCCAGTCTTCAGAGAGTAGCTGGAAGTGGGGAGGCAGAAAAAGGTCCTCTTGCACTCTGCAGTTTTAATCGGAAAACTTAGGTGCAGTACTGCGCCCAGAGCTCAGAAACTGCTCAAGCTAATGAAATTCCCTGTTGCAAAATGTGCCTAGAACAATGGGAATTTCGAACAGGGAGTGATAAATATCTTAGAAAAAAGAGGGTGATCCCTGACACCCTGAAATAAGCAGTTAAGAGACCACTCCTAAAGGAGGTCTCTCCAAACCTTGAAAAATGTGGTCATTGTAGGGCGATCACAAACACCCTTTTTGAGCAAGATGCTCAAGCAGTTGGTTGCTGGACAGCTCCAGGTACTCTAAAAATGGTACTGATTATCTAGACCCATTTGAATGTGGTTTCAGGTGTCACACTCTGCAATAAGTCAGATATGATTTTGCAAAATCAGAATCTGAAAATTTTGTGAATACACTCAAGTATTCTTATGAAGGTTTCAACCTACTTTGTACGATTACTATTTTAAATGTAATGAATTATAAACTGTATGAATGAGAAAGGCAAATGATTTCGAACAAAAGTGGGGCTCTGCAAGTGCCAAAGAGGGGAAGTAAGTTGTAGCTGCTAATGGCGCTCTCAAATAAATAGGACTTTGCCTTTAAGCAAAACAATCAGATCAAAGGAAAAGAACATTCCTTGGACGATGAAATGGCATGTTCTAGGGTGCATATGTCCATTTGCCTAGAGGCACTCTGATCAGGCCAAAAGTTTATGACCTGTAGTTACATATCAACAAAAAGTCTTCCAGTCCAAGATAATGTCTGCAATCAAGAAATCAGTCTAATGCCACATATCAAGAGACTAAGCAAAGTGTAAGAACTCTTGGCACATGGTCACTCCTAGGATAAAAGCCTGTGAAGTAGCTGAAGGAGTAGTAGTATGAAGCTTCCACCACCATCACCCAGCTGCCTTCACTTCTCTGTGCTCCTAGTCTGGACATCTAGTTAGATAAAGCAACGACCTAACACGTGGAAGTTTGGGAGCTCTGGAATACTATTACCAATAATGTGTTTAAGGTGGTTTTGCTGCTTTAAAAAAAAATATACACAAATTGGTACCATTGCTGCTGGTCTCTGTGGTTTCCTTCTCTGCAAGTCCTGCCCCCTGCTTTGCTGGCCTATTTCCAGCTGGCCTGGGCAGGTGCAGCCCTGACTTACTCCAGTTATAAAAGATGATGCTGAAGGGGCCAGAGACCATCTTAACTGTGCATTCTGCAAGACCTGCTGTCAGGATACTTTCCAGAAGAGGAACTCTGGGTGTTATGGTCAAGAAAGCCCTGTCCCATGTAGCTACCAATCATACTTCAGACAGCAGTGGAATGTGGAACATCTCAATCAGCAAATCAGCAGTATTTTATGTACCCTAGACCCATACCCTTGGGACGTGGGGGGTGCTGTGGTCTAAACAACTGAGCCTTGGGCTTGCCGATCGGAAGGTCAGCGGTTCAAATCCCCGCGACAGGGTGAGCTCCCGTTGCTCGGTCCCAGCTCCTGCCAACCTAGCACTTCAAAAGCACGTCAAAGTGCAAGCAGAGAAATAGGTACCACTCTGGCGGGAAGGTAAACGGCGTTTCCGTGCGCTGCTCTGTTTTTATCAGAAGCTGCTTAGTCATGCTGGCCACATGACCCCGAAAAACAAACATCGGCTCCCTCGGCCAGTAAAGTGAGATGAGCGCCGCAACTCCAGAGTCGTTCGCAACTGGACTTAACTGCCAGGGGTCCTTTACCTTTTTTTCTTTTTTCTTTTTACCTAGACCCATACCCAAAGTTATAACTCTGCTTATGATATCGAGCTTTTGGCTGATTCCACTTACAATGATTTATCACGTAAAACACAGCTTTCTCATAAACACTACTTTTTCCAAGTTGTAAAGAACGTCACCCAGCCAGTTCTCTCTTTCACAGCAAGTTGGGAACAATTAGGGTAAAATGCAAGTCAACATGAAAGACCTACTAAGACCTACCTGACCAACTCGTCCAGGGTGCTTCAAGGCTAAACCTCCACTGGACACTGCAGCAGCGACATTTCCTTCCTGGTCAACAACAACTGCTCCAACGGTATCCAGCGTTCCTGAGTCATTCTCCTATGTGACAGGGAAACAAAGACACTGAAAACATACAGACTTGACAGTATTTTGATGCCTCCATAGATGAAGACATGACTGGTTCACAGAGCCAGCAACACAGCGTGGGACCATTTATATCTCTTCACTCAGCCTGGATCCATTACATATCCATTCTTTAAAATCATATGCCAAGGTGATTACTATGTAGCTCTTCTATCCAAGGTATACAATATACAAGGGAGCGGACTTTTTCAGCAATGGCACCAGAGTTAGGGAATAGCTGCCTTTACATCCCTACCCAATCGTCAAGGTCTTTGGGGGAGTCACTCCTAGTGGCAACCCATAGCTTAGATGCAGACATTCAGCCTCTTCCCTATCACACTTCCATTACCTACTGAAGACGACTTCTTTTTATTTCAGCAAGCATGTTAATCATAGAATCATAAAAACATAGACTCATAGAGCTGTAGAGTTGAAAGAAACATCTAGTCCAACACTCTGGAATGCAGGAGTTTCAACCAAAGCATTCATGACAGATGGGCTGTCACAAAGTTCTTCCTGATATTTAGTCAGTATCTCTTTTTTTACCTCTATTTTATTTCTGGAGCTCGATGTACATGTCTTAGAGACAATTAATTAAGAAGTATATAAATTGTTGAAATAAACAAAATAAGGAGGTTCACCTGGGGCTATCATTGCTATTATTTTTCTTTACCTAGGCATTAACAGATTTTACTAATTTAAAATGAGGAAAATCTGTCATTTTATTGTTCTTTTATATTTATTTTGTGCTGTATACAGACACCATATCTTAAATATGAACGGTAGTGTAAAATGTGTAAAAAAATAAAGCAAATATCCAATAGCTGTTGTCTGTACTCAGGGGCTAAAGGAAACTTATCCATTAAAGTTATTTCCCTTTACTTGTCCACCAGACTTCCTGTCTGATCTTCCCGCTGAAAGACAATGCCAAGTTGCCCATTCAAATTAATGCAGAGAGAAGAGCAAGGTATACCTCCCTCACTGCTGAATAATGTTAGAGGTGGAAAGTCTGTGGTTCTCCAGATGTTGTCTGGCTACAGCTCTCATCAACCCCAGCCAGCATGGTCAATGGTCAAGGATGATGAGAGTCCAGCAACCTCTTGAGGACCAAAGGTTCCTCAGCCTTGTGTTAAAGAGTCAAGCAGGCAATTCCCTGGACTTGGTAGGCTTTAAGTTCAGTAGAACAAAAATACTCCAAAAGGGCTCACCACAGTTCTTGCTTTGATCTGAATGATATTAATGCCAAGTGAGAATAAAAAACAGTAAAACTGAGCTGTTCTATTTTGCCAGAGGGAGGCTCAAACTGGTTTTTAAAAGTTAGAAGGTTTATTACGAAAACATTTGAGAACCATTAACTGAGATTAAAGCTCTTGTAGCTTGTGGGCATAATCGCATTCCATTCAAAAGAATACACCCATTGCCAATTAATTAACCCTAATCACCCACAAGCTCTGTCTTCACAATCAATAGCAAAAAGTCAGGATCACACACTCGCTCACCTACATTGCACTGAAAGCATGGGGAGAGGAGGTTTCTCCATTTAGAATTCTTTAATCACACAGACTTGGATAATTTTCAGAATGTGCCCAAAGCAGTAATTGTTATTAAACGTTATTCAGCCTCCCTATTAAAGTTAATGAGGCTAATGGAGGAGTCTTTAGATCAACTCTACAGATGGCTAATCTAGTGTATGCCAAAACAGAGCAAAAGACACACTCTTGAACATCAAACTTATCTCTCTCACCCACAGTAAGTAAAAATAATAATAATAATGGGTTAGATAACAAGTTGCCTAGCAAGAGTGGAAAGGGGCCTGGATTTCAGTGGCAACTCCATTTGCCCATGCCTGCACTGGTCCCAACATTTGCCCCAACTCTCAGGAGCTGCTTTTGGGGGGGGGGCACAGAGAGGAGGGCTAAGAAAGTCCTATTACACAAACAGAATTTTGTTAACAGTTGTTAAGATGTAAGATAACATTTCCATTTTAATATTACAAAGATAGGAAATGCAACACAACACTCTAATTTTATTATTAATTGATTGATTTTGCATACCACCCTTCTTCACCTGAAGATCCTTGGGGACTTCAAAACAGAAAATCAAGCTACAGTAATCAAGCAATACAATCTTACCTTCACCCTAAAAAGTCAAATAAAAGAGGCAGATTTAAAAGGCAAACTACCATGCCTCCCCTCATCAGCTATTTCACATGCATGATCACCTCTCTCTCATTCTTGTCATGTGAACATTTTTTCATGTGAAAAAATACTGTGGCTTGAATTGTGAGTTCTCATGAGCTGAATACCACTCATGGGACACTTCCAGTGAAGTAAGGGGGGGGGAAGAGACTTTCACTGATTTGTCATCGCCTCTGCAGCCCGCCCACCCCACTCCCCACCCCGGAAACCTGCTCTAGAGGGCAGGGGGACCCAACAGAACAGGAAGCAAGGTGGCATACTTGACTACAAAGAGAAATATCTCTTTCCTTCCCCAACCGGCAGCCTCTACCGGATTACAGTTCCTTCTGTGAACAGAAGGAGTCATTCCATTTGCAGAAGAGTAACTATGGATCAAATCCTGCATCGGTGTCATAAGACTGGGGGAGAGGAAGGGGGAATTCCATTGGTTAAAGAAATCTCAAATATTTAAGAAGACAATGTAAGTCTAACACAATAATTAAACCATTCATATTTTTTTTTAATGAACTGTTCAATCTGTTAACAAAAGACATTTGGAATCCAGTTACTTATTTATTCAATTATCTAAATCACAGCTTGGGTTAGAGTACATATACTACTATGGAGTTCACAAAGCAATTTTAAAACCTGGCTTCAATTTCCAAATTATAACTGGAACATAATTATCTCACTATGTAAAAATGAATTTACGTACACTCAAAATTATTAAGCACTAAAGAAGCTATAGTACAGTGCAACAGAAGTTATTTCATGCTCTGCTAGAAACTGGGCCCATTTGCATGTAATTGTAAGCCAAGACTCAACCAGAAAATTTCAAGTGGTCAGTGGGGACAGGGACACGGGTTTGGAACTGCTGCCTTAAAGTATTGTCAAAAGACCCTCCAAATCTCAAATAGCAGGTTGGTAAGTCCATGTACTGGCATATGTAAGCATTGACTTGACCTTTAATATATAAATTGTACTGTTTCCTTAGTTTTATGTTTTCAAGGCTCCTAGTTTTTTTGGATATAAAACGTAAGCAATACTCCAAAGACATGAATTTTCACATATGCTACTGTAACTTGAATAGCTTTTTGGTTTTTTTGCTTTTGTTTCTCCATAAAAGGAGAAACAGAGCAAGAAGTTCTACAGTACACCTCATTTTTCCTTTTTAATTACTGACAGCAAAACTGTATTCAAAATATAGTTGGCAGCAGGTAAAAACTACGGTGCAGAAATGACCACTTAGTAAAGAAAAAAACCCAGCTATGATTTTTCTATAGAGGACCATTCTGGGCCAGGTCAATGCTGGGTAAATGTCCAGACATGTTTACCTACCTGGTATTACCAATTTCATCCCCTTCCAGCTCCACAGAAAATGCTTTAAAGTGAGAAATGTTCACCAAAATCTTAAACTGGAGAAAATTTTTCAACAGATATTTATCTTTTCATGTTTGCATGTGTCATGCACATTCTGAAAAAGTGAAAATGAATAGTAAAATATATAAACAAATCATAATGGTAAGGCACACTTATTTGTTCAGCAGACAATAGTAGATTCCTTTGATAGTTCTGTTTTCATATTCCCCTAAGACGAGGGGGGGAAATTACTTATGACATGTTGGCTATGAGTACAAGTGGTTTATCCTTTGTACACAGGTTATGTTCACACAGAGATACACCATAAAGCTGCTCCCAAAGGCCATGGAACTCTCCAGAGCAGCCTTCAATGAGCCAGAAGGGGAAATTGCTGGAAGGACAAATCAACACAAGCATGCATGCATGCATGCATGCATGCACACCTCTGTTGCAATTAAAATATAATGATAAATAATACTGCAACATCATGTTGACTATTAATTCACAATAGCAACAAGAACTCCCAGAAACTTCAGTCCTTGTCACTGTAGTGATTTAAGGTTGACCAATAGTTTTCTGAACAGATACCAACCTTTTCACTTGATTGTCTTCTTTTCTTCAACTGAAAAAGATCGGTTTCCACCTTTTCCGCCAATTCCAGTTTCCTCTTGTTCCTCTTAAAAGCTGCTAAACTAAGTCCTATAAAATATTTAATGGCATTTTAATTACTTAAAAATTAAACCAAGGACACCTTCTTTAAATACTACACTTTGGTACTGACAACAATAGCCCCTACTCAGATCTATGTACAGATTATATTTCATCCTGTCCACTGAATAAGCATGGATTTATGAATATCAAAAATACAAATTACTCAAAACTTGGCCTAGCTGGCATGTCGCACTAAACCGCAGCTTATTTGAAACTAAGGTTTAAAGCAAATGAGCAGGGTGCACACTGCTCTGAACTCCCTGCTTTGCTCTTCCCTCTGCTAATCATTTGCTGCAACAGGGAAAACTAGAGACTAGCTTCATGTTATGTGCAAAACCAGTGTTTTTGGTTTGCTTCTTGGCTTCTCAATCATGGTTTGTCTAGGGAAAACAAATCACAAGTGCTGGTTCCCACATAACCCAAAGCCAATCCAATTCCTCCCCAGTGTGAACAAAGGTTAGCAGGAGGAGCAGTGAAGCAGGAACTGTGGAACAGCATGAACTAGAATGCTTCTCATTCACATTAAATCACAGTGCAAAATGTGTAAACTAGGTCATTGATGAAATGCAAATAAAAGCATTCACTAATTTTATTCTCAATGAGCCCAGGCTTGCTATATGCCATGTTGCTGGCTTCCTGCATAAGGCCAGAGTAGCTGGTGTCGAGTACCTCAGCCTGTCTACTGGGTTCAACCTCACTATAAACTTACCCAAAGTAAACCACTTCCTCTATTGGAAGTATTGAGCAGCATGGCTCTCCTTAAAATGTGATCAACTCTAAAATTTGTGTTGAACATAATTGTTCTCAATTTCTCTATCTTATAAATAAAAATGCAATACAGGCAACTCCCTGTTTGCACAGGTGCTGCATTCCGGGTCATTTCACGCTTGTGTGAATTTGCAAACTTGTTGAAAAAACCTGCAAGCACCCCATTCGACTCTCACTCTGCCCCACATCCGTTCTGCACTTTTAGTGACATTTCAGTGAAATTTTTATGATACTTCCGGGTCACTTCCAGGGGCAGCACTGTGAGCATGTGCATGACCGTGCACATATAGTTTCCGCCTAAAACGGGAGTTGCCTGTATAAAAAGAATGCTAGCCAATATAGAGGGCAAGGGTCTGCAAAACTGCTCTGCTTTGCACAGAGGATTCACAGAGAAAAATCTCAAGAGGATTCAAGCGGTCACTTCTACATTTATGTATCTAGCTTACTTACTTCATTTCTATATCCCCACCTTTATTTCATAATGGAACTCACAGAAACATACAGGTCTCCCATCAAGATACTGACCAGGCCCCTGCCTTGCTAGCTTCATCATGTGCCTTCAGAACATGCACTGGGATCATGGCTGTGGCCTTGCATTAAAAGGAAAGGTTGCCACCTTTCAAACTCTTCTAATCATCTTCATCGGTTGAGTAGCCAAAATAGTGCCCTCCAGGTGCTATAGGATTACAACTCGCATCATCCCTGACCTTTGGGATTGATGGGAGGTAGTCAACAGCTGGAGGGTACTGCATTGGCCATCGATGGCATTTTGACCTTTTATCTCATCACACACTCAACTTTATTCTAACAAAAGTGGGGGTCAGCAATCATGGTTACACTGTCTAATGATGATTAAAAGACTCTTAGATGGAATTCCCACTCACAGAGAATTTAAACATTATTTAAATGAATACAAACTTGTTTATTTTAAATTATTTTTTACCCTACCTTCCTTGTAGATAATCAAAGCAACTTACAGCCTATCAACATTTGCAGCAGCATTAATAAAACGTACATGCATGAAACAGTGAAAACTTCAAAGGATGCTGAGGATATTTCTCCCCATGAGCAATGGGATGTCACTCCATCTTCAAAGGAATGCTTTTCTTGATAATAGACCTGTTTGAAGTTAGGAGTTGACTGACTGCTTTGTGGACACACACTGCTTGTGATGACATCTGCCAAGATCGGGAGGGCAATCCTTTTGCTCTCTACGATGGACAGGGTGCCTATCCATTCTCTATTAGTATGTCACCCTAATCTATGGCACTTAATGTTTATGTGAAAGAAACATTATAAGACTGAACACTCTTTTTGTGTTTCCTTTGATAAGCTTGAAACTGTTTGCTCCTCTAAAGAAATCTCTTTGGTTCAATTGTTCTTTGTCTCCAAATGGTTCAGATCTGTCAGATTCATCACTTGATAGCTGGTATCTGCTGCAGATCACGCAACACAGGACAGAAGTAGAAGGTGGAAAAGCTTACCTACATATGGTAAGGAAAGTGCATGTACGCTCATGTGAGCTGTATCCTGACCTTTGTGGATAGTCAGGAATCAGCTACCTGTCTGGATACCTATGGAGGGAGAATGGCAACTACCAGCAGCAGGCCCTGAAGTGTAAGCTGGCTGGCCTGTGTGTCAATCACAGATATTATAAATTCTTCCCATGAGTGGTCTGAAGAAATAAAGCACAGGGGGTCACACAGAGTATATCTGTGCATTTAAAACAATTATGTTTGTTTTAAATAATCCGAATATTTTTGTGAACCAGATGAGCAAATACTTTTTTTTAAGAGGAAGATTTTTTGGCCACCTGTTGGAGACATGGTCTTTTCAACTGGTGATTATGCAAGTTTGGTGAAATTACCCTCTCAAATTCAGATTGGTCAAAAATTTATTATTAAGTCAATCTCCCCCCCGCCCCCAGCCATGTACAGTGGTACCTCGGGTTAAGTACTTAATTCATTCTGGAGGTCTGTTCTTAACCTGAAATTGTTCTTAACCTGAAGCACCACTTTAGCTAATGGGGCCTCCTGCTGCCGCCGCCGCACCGCCACTGCATGATTTCTGTATTTATCCTGAAGCAAAGTTCTTAACCTGAGGTAATATTTCTGGGTTAGTGGAGTCTGTAACCTGAAGCGTATGTAACCTGAAGTGTATGTAACCCGAGGTACCACTGTATTCAGTTTAATTATACTCTAAATTTTCAGAAATGTTATTCAGATTCCTTCTATTTGCAGTGAACTGAAATTAAGCAGGATAGGCATCGCTAGATATCCAACAATTTCACAGGCCATGAGCAATCACCATGTCTAGTTCACCACCAGCATTAAAGCAACAATATTGTTTGGAATCACCAAAACAAATTTAGAAACATGCTATAAGCCCTAGAAAGAGTTTTAAGTGCGATCACAGCAACAACAAAAGAATATGTTCCTAATCCTCAGAAAAGCAATCTGACTCTGGCCAATCATACAGCACCCTCTAGCAGTCATTTAATGGAGTGTACCGAAAATGCACTGAAGTGGCTGAAGTGGTACTGCAGCTTCCCTTCTAAAGCTGGCTGGGGGGTAAAATGATTGGCAAAAGAAAGATTACAAAGCACAATTACTAGAGAGTCAGCGAGAGTAAGCTTGTTTAGCAAAGCTATTAGGTCAGCAGCTTATAAACTGCGTAACCAAGGAGAGGCAGAGATGAAAATAATTAAGAGTACCGGTAAGTATCTGAAAGTGAGACTGACAATATACTGAAGTTGCTGAAGCTTTTCAAATGCTACACCACCAGTTACACTATTTAAAACCTCCTTAGCTCCAGAGATGATATTTTGGCTGTTATGCAGATAAAAATCCAGTGTGACTACCATTCTTTAATTTGAACGGTATCCAAGTGTTTAGTGGCCTAGATCCCACTGATTTGATTGTTTTCTTGATTGTGTGCCTTAAACTTCTCAGAAGAAGAATTCCTAGGAACAGTTTACTCACTTGTTGCCATGACACCAGGAGGGCAGGCAGGTATCCCGTGATCCACTGCCCATCTGAAAGCTCCTTCGCCAACTAAAAAACTAGCAATGAGGAAGACAAAAGGGGTGGGGAAGACAAACTTTGACTAGGGATGTACTTCAGGTAAGGTTAGCTGCAGCTTAAATGCAAGGTTTCCGTTTATCATGTCAGGAAACGTCACAAACGTAATTCAATTTACAGGTTCAGGTTAAGTGAATAACCCCATACGTGATTACTCAGAACTGTGCCCCTCTAACCTCATTGGGGCTTACTCTCTAATAATACAGCCTTCCCCAGGCTGGTGTCTTCCTGCTGATGCCGAACCCTCATCACCAGCACCTAGCCAGCATAGCCAGGGGTCAAGAATGATGGGAGTTGTAGTCCAACAACATCTGGAAAAAACCAGGCTGGGGAAAGCTAGTCTAATGTTTTGGGTTACAGCCTAATCCACCTCTTCAAGTTAAGAGGCGCTGGTCTTTAGCCTTTATTTCTGGAACATTTAAAACGAGGTGGAAACTAGGAATTAACAGTAAAAAAAATGAACACAGAATTATTATGAGAACTTCTGTTGTTACAACAGGCATAACATAGTCCTAAGTAATGAAACAATGAGAAGTTCCACCCCCCCGTACACACACATTCAGATCAGTTGCTCGCTATAAGTTACTACACTTCTTATTTGTGTAAAATGAAACAGCAACAGTTGTCCTCCTGTTTGTTGTTGATTGCACAAGGCTCCAAAGATGGGTGTTGTGATTCTTGTTCGCATGACTAGCAACAACGAATAGGTAGCCAATTATTTAAGCCAGCTACTATTGCAACTTGGTTAATCATTGGTTATTAACACAGCACACAAAAATGTATTCTGCTTATCTTAAAACCTGCCACATACCAATTACCCTGGAAAAGCCCAGATTTTTGTATTCTGAGAAAAAGTAAAAACCATTTCATAATACCCCCTGCATCATTTTGCCACTCGGTTGTTGCCTCCTCAAGAGAGAAAAACCCAACTATTTCAAGCCCTCTGTGAAGAGAAGTATGACTGAACATGATCCCTGTTGAAAATAGCATTGGGATATGACATTGTTTTACCCCTAAGGGTCAGGGGCTTTAAGCACTTTAGGCTCTATACTCTATCATGTCCTGTCTGCTAAGCTGAAGAGATCTTCTCCTTTGTCAACATTCTATATAGACTGTTGAAAAACTTATTTCAACCTGATTTCTCTGGCAAGATTTTTCACCTATTTTTACATTTATAGGTGTATGATATAGCATGTAAGCTAATCAGCTTGAACAGGATGTTCAGACCATAGTTTGGCTATTATTATTATTATTATTATTATTATTATTATTATTATTATTAAAAAATATAATAAACTTCCTTAATCTCCCACACTTGAAAATTATTACAATTGGAGCGAATGTGAATAATTATAGTTCACCTTCAAATCTATATAAAAATTAATGTGAAACCATTTTCTCCTCAACAAAAATGAGAGCATATGCTGAAAGTTTAAAACTCTGGAACCAAAAGGAGAGCACAAATGTAACATTTCACAACAACAAGCTATGTTTAGCTTTGAGGTCTGATTTATTGGATTTTTAATATTTTGAACCCGAAACATCAGAAATAAAAGCTTAGCAGTGTAAATATCTGCATAAACAACCACAGAGGAAGAAGTTCAGACTTAGAACAGAATATTAAAGATAAAAGGCAAAGTTATGCTATTTACAGCTGCAATAAGCATGCAAGATGTTCCAAGATCAACAACAAAGCCAGTCCTCATCTTAAAAGCACGCTATTACTGATGCACACTAAAAAGCATCAGCCTTCTTTTAATAAGAGTAACTTTCAAATATTGTATGCATTACTGCCCCAAATAAGAAACAAACAGAACAAAGTAATTACCAAGGTGGAATTCTGCCAGCAGACAGCTTTCCTTTCTGCCCTTCACACAACAATCTATTTGCCACGGAAACAGGATTTTTGATTCCTAGGAACAGGAAGAAAAGTCATTTAAGGAAATGGTCATGCAGTACTCCAGATAGTTTTAATTACCTTGGAATTAAACCAATTAACTCAACAAGTTATTCGGGGGGGGGTTCATTTATTCCTTGGCTTTGCAATTAACATCTCAAAAATAAGCCTTATTTTAGCACCCCAAACACCAGAGATGTCAAATTAAAAACAGAACAGAGACAGGATAGATGAAGGCAAAAACCTTAAACTAATAAGAAAAAAAGGGTGAAAACAAAATATGGCTAATAGCCATCAAACGATTATTTTGCGCAATGCCTAAAAAGATACGGTGCTTGCTCTTCGTCACATGCAATCCTATCCATGTAATAGGATTTGAAGTAACATTATGCACCATATTTATAGCGTATTAGGACTCCAACTACATACTCAAATATCTTTTTGAATCTAAACATTCCGTCTTCTAGAGCTTGCTCAACATACCACTGAGAGCGCCAACTGCTCCAAAATTGAGTGATTTTCCATCCATGATACTGGCATCACATTCTATTTCACCCAAAAGGTTTAGGTTAGACCCCATTCCTGCATTAGTAAAGGGTGAATCCTGTAAAGAAATGTAAAGAAAGAATGCATGAAGGCAAACTATCCATAATTATGCATATTATCAAAGGAGTTATATGATGAGTACTGGGGCCAACTGGCCTCCCAGCACATGCTGCTCATCCCATCAGCTGAAACTCAAGTTTCCTTACAGAGAGAAGCCAATGAAGGATGCAGAGTGAAGAGGAAGATGCAAAGGAATGGCAGGTGGAGAAAAAAGCAACTGTGCTTTCTGCCTTAAAGAGGGCTAGGATGGGAAGTATTTGAGACACTTTCTGCAACAACTGAATTATGAGACCAGAGAAACAATTTCAATGGATTCCAAACATGAAAATTGGCAGAGCACACGAAGAGTGTGAACTGCGGGGGGGGGGGGAGAGACCCTGGTAACAAATGCTAAAATTGCATCATTATTTTAGTGTCAGACTTCATCCAATATACTGGATGTAGTTCTAACACATAAACATGCATCCCTGCATTATCCACCAGAGATTTCGTCTCTCTCTCCGGGCAACAGTATGCCAAATATAACCTAAATAAATATGGGAAACAAAATGTGTCTGTACCTGTGCCTGTAGAGAAAAACAAAGATAAACATGTATAGGCAACTCCGTTAACATGCACTGTGACCCAGAACGCAACCTCCGTGCAAACGGGGAGTTGCCAGTGTACAGTTTACCATAGATAAAAAGAATTTGATTGTTCCAGCTAAAAATGAAGAAAAAGACAACTGCTTCTCAGTATAGCAAGAATAAGTCTTGTTCAGGCAGTTTCATTTAGACTTTTATGAATAAACTTAAGCTTTACATACATGCATGGAACCTCACACACCGTGCAAATATGTGCTCAAAGCTGCATGACATGTGAAGCATGTTAGAAAAGAGGCTCCAAAGTAAACTGTCTATATATAGTTGTGCAACCAGAAAACCAAGGATGTGGCCAGAAATTAGCCAAATCTGTGCATATTGTCCAGGATCCTGTTGCATTTGTAGTGGGGGCTTCTCAGCCACTACTCTTCCAGGAGGAGGAGGTAGTTGGGGGTTAATAAAGCTGCCACCACAAGGAAATTTGCAATTATGGACACCAGATATGAATTGTCTAGAAGAATTTGAATAAGGGTCAGTAAGGTACACAGCTGAACGCAGGGCTGTGTGAAACATTTGGGGACTTGCAAGCTGGATGATAAAGTTATGTGCTTAATAAACCTAAAATGAAGGATAAAGTGGTTTCTCTCAACTCCGCAAATTTGCCACCCTATTATTTTCTTTCTTAACTAGCCATTTTATTATAATATTTACACATCTCATAAAGGCGGTGTGGCTTAAGAAACAAGTCTGTCAAACTACTCATATGGAAGAAATTCTCATTTCCCCAAAACTACAAAGCAAGTAACATCTTTGAAGTGTGGAAATAAAGAGTGTTTGTCATCATAACCCTTACGTAGGCCAGCAGGAATCAGATAATCCACAGCTATGATTAAAGTACTTTGGGTTAGACCCAGAGCAAGTTAGTCGAACTCTGTCCCTATTGAAATCAGTTGGACTTCTCTTAGCCATGCCTAACTTTTCACACATACTTCAGTGGAACCTTATTGCAACAAACTTACTGGTATCCCTTTTACTAGAAAATAAACCATATAGCAGTTAGAGGATGTTAATTATTCCAGCTACAAACATTCAGTTCCATAAAAGACCAAACAAAGCCTTGAAAGCAATGCCATTTTTAAAATGAGGCCATTAATCTGCCCAAGTTTCACTGTCATTTCTCCTCCTCCTTTCATCCCAGCCTCCAAATTAGGGAGTAACATTTAAGGACACAATTGATTTCATTTCTTAAAAAAAAAACACACAACAACTTTGCATTCCCTAAGGAGTATGCAAAACACACACAATCCTCCCAAACAGAATGATCATGGGTTTGTTCTGGTGAATAAGCAAGATCAATCCATCACAATGAGAGAATAAAGATTAAAAACATCAGCCAAAGCATTTGTCAACCAAGTCTTCAGAGCTTAAGGCATAGTTTATCACACTGAAAATGAGAATTATGTCATCACTGACTTAATCCCATAACAACTGCAGTTGATAATTCTAATCATACAGTGTCAAAATAAATTTCTCTCGTCACATGTACTATCACTTACATTTCTTCAATATTTTCTATCCAATATTTATTTGCTAATATATTGGCAGTTTCATAACTGTGCTCAGTGCTGTAACACCTCAAGAAGTTTCTGAATTCTGAGATTCCAGCACAGTTTTTCTTTGCATGTACATATCATGGTAAGACATAGCTAATTGCTGACTGGGGACATGGGGCTTCCCTTCCCTTTTGCAACTGGAAGTAACCATCAACAATCCCTAGCTTAGTGTTCTGTCTGAACTGGAGATATTGGTTTGGTTTGCTTCAAATAAACTACAAAGAGTAGGCAAGGCTTGTTCCTGCCTTCATGTTGTGGTTTGTTTGGAGCAAAACAAAACCACAATCCATGGTGCAGACAGAACGCTAAGCCACAGATCATCGATGCTCCCACATGCACTACGGAAGGAGCGAAGCAGCAGCAGCAATCTCCACACTCACAGAACCATTAACTAGGTTTACCATGATATGGAAACTGGGCCACTATGTGCTAAACGTCATTCAGTGGCCAGTTTGATTAACCCCTGCTTGCTCATACACAGGGCTAATATTACATACACTGCCTAAAGACCAATCATTAAATAATTACAGTTATCTATCTCTCTATGAACTGTCAAAAACAAAATCTCAGGCCTCTGGGACATATGAAGTTGTTGGTTTTAGATATATTTCTATACATGCATACAGAGAGCGAGCTTCTGTGAAAACAAATCCTCACTGTTGCATTTATGAGACTGTGTACAAACCTATTGTAATCACAGTACAGTGGTACCCCGCAAGACGAACGCCTCGGAAGACGAAAAACTTGCTAGACGAAAGAGTTTTTCGTTTTCTTAGGTGCTTCGCAAGACACATTTCCCTATGGGCTTGCTTCGCAAGACGAAGCTTGCCCCGCAAGCTCCGGGGACAGAGGGGAAGCGCAGTGCGTCTTCCCCGCTGTCCCCGGACCTCTTCTGAAGGCTGGCGGTGGGGAGAAGATCGCTTCTCCCCGTTGCCAGCCCCGCAAGCTCCGGGGACAGAGGGGAAGGGCAGCGCGTCTTCCCCGCTGTCCCCGGACCTCTTCTGAAGACTGGCGGCAGGGAGAAGATCGCTTCTCCCCGCTGCCAGTCCCGCAAGCTACGGGGACAGAGGGAAAGCGCGCTGCGCTTCCCCGCTGTCCCCGGACCTCTTCTGAAGGCTGGCGGTGGAGAGAAGATCGCTTCTCCCCGTTGCCAGCCCCGCAAGCTCCGGGGACAGAGGGGAAGCGCAGCGCGTCTTCCCCGCTGTCCCCGGACCTCTTCTGAAGGCTGGCGGTGGGGAGAAGAGCCCTTCTCCCCACCGCCAGCCCCGCAATCTCCGGGGAC
This sequence comes from Podarcis raffonei, assembly GCF_027172205.1. NCBI lineage: Eukaryota > Metazoa > Chordata > Lepidosauria > Squamata > Lacertidae > Podarcis > Podarcis raffonei. Next base: position 13,689,676 of record NC_070604.1, on the reverse strand, counting down.
AGCGAGGAAGCGCAGCGCGTCTTCCCCGCTGTCCCCGGACCTGGTCTGAAGGTGGTCTCCATAGGAACGCATTAATTGATTTGCAATGCATTCCTATGGGAAACCGTGCTTCGCAAGACGAAAAACTCGTGGAACGAATTAATTTCGTCTTGCGAGGCACCACTGTAATAGCTAGTTAGAAGTCCACTGAGCACTTCAGCCTCCTTCAGGTAAGACAAAGCTATAAAAGGCTCTAGAATACAACCTACTGCATTCCCAAACACCTAATAGTGTGGCTGAACTACGAGCCAGAGGCACTTTGTGGTACAATACAGAGACTCTATCACTATAAGCAAGCACTCTCTCATTTCTCGCATTTACTTATTGTCAGCTCTTTCTCAAGCACTCAACTGGCTACTTACAATTAAATGAAAAGAAGCCAAAGGGGGGTAGAGACCAATAAACTGTATCTGTTTTGGAAGTATATATAAATACTAACTTTTTAAAATGTGGTTACGTAATTGGTCTCCCCAGTTTGGAGAACATGTGACAGTATGAATACCTATTTCCTAAAAGTGTCAATAGGCAATGGCCATTAAGACCTGCAGCATTAATCTTCAAAAGTTGTTGAGTGTCAATGGAAGGATGATTGACATTAGGGAAGCTGAATGGAATGTTGGGCAGAGCAGAGTGAGTGACAGGGTGGGGTTCAGAAATGACAACTAAAAGGAGAAAGTGTCTGCGAGCAAAACAGACAAGATGAATGAGATGACAGAGATCATGAAAGCACATGCATAAAAGCATAGATGTTGTGGAGAAGACTTATGTTATGATACTGAAAATATGACAATTCTGTGTACAATGACTACTTGTTTTAGATATTATTTTCCATAAGCAAATTTATTTTTATGTTTTAACTGTCTATGATCTGGTCTGGCTCGATTCCAAGGTGACTGTATCTCACTCCATGTGTCTTGCGTAGATTTACTAGAGGAAGAATATAAAGAGAGAGACCTACTGCTGCCAGTACATGATGGCAGACAGTACTTTAAGGAAAGTCTGGACTCAGCAGAGCAGCTGAGGGCCTGACCTGGAGACAGGCCCTAGGAACATCACAGGATTGTAGAGTTGGAAGGGACCACAAGGGCCATCTAGTCCAACCCCTGCAATGCAATAATCTTTGTGCCCAACATAGGGCTCAAACTCACAATCCTGAGATTGAGAGCCTCTTGCTCTACTGACTGAGCTATCCCACAACATCAGTAAATTACAGCACCATATGAATTTCCGTTCTCTTCCCATTTCTGTTCTGCACAACCCAAATTACAATTTCTATTTATCTCTCTGCTCTTGCTAGAAGTGAAACATTCCTCAAAACCAAACTGCAGGTGGTATTTTATATCTGTGAAGAAACACTGAAACGGTTCAATAAATTAAAGTTACACAAATAACCGGCAACTAATTAACAAGCAAAATAAGCAGATCAGATCAAAGGTCTGTGGCCAATGCAACGAGGCAACTTCTTAAATTAGCACATTTCCTCAGATGTTCCAAAAAAACAAAGATGTTCTTTTTATGAAGATCAGTATGGAAGCCTTGATCACAGTGCTGGAAACAAACTCATAATGACAATTCAAAGACTCAGTGGGTTACAATATGCCATGATTAATGGTATACTGGATTGAGCTGGAGGAGTGTCTCTGGTAAGGGATATATTCTCTGTTCCAGAAATATATCTGTATTGTTTCAATTAAGCCTTTGAATAAATTATGACATTGATGTAAAACAATTTTCAGATATCTTCCATTACCAAAAAAACCTTTGTAAATTCACACAGGTTAAAAACATCAGTTAACTGGACTGTGGAAGATTGTAAGTTATTTAGAAGATAACTCAGTTCATACAAAAGCAACCTCTGCAAGAGGGTACCACCCTGCTTGTTGATGTAAGCTCATGTCAAAGTGTTGTCAGTACAAATTACAGGTGCATCCCATAAAGAACAAAAAAGGCACCCAAAGCCTGTTTAATCGTGGTCCCGCTTGATGAGGTGGTAAATGTAGGACTCACCAAGGGTATAATCAACACTAGCTGCCTATCTCTGGGAAGACAATAATATCACTTGGTGGGGTAAATGCGGGACCTACTGCAATTGCCACTGAGGAGTGAAGGAGTTCATTTTCACGATAATGGTGGTCTTCCTTGATGGAGTAATGCAGGACCCTGCCAGATCCACCAAGCAATAAGGGTGCTCAGTGTCCAACAGTGGTAGTCCTGCTTGACGTAGTAATGCAGGACTCACCAGGAGGCCAAAAAGGAACCAGGAGAAAATGACTAGGGAAACCACCCCCACCCTGGCCAGTAAAAACAAAGAAAGGCAACACACAAGGTGTGGGTGGGTGTTTGTGGGGAAACACAAACATAAAAAAAAAACCAAGAAGTAAACAACAAACCTGACAAAGACAGCAAGGGAAGAGGAGGAAATAGAAGGAATGAACTCACAGCAAACGTAGAGGGGAAAAGGGAATTTTCGCCAGACAGGCAAAAGACCCGTCCTATTCCATCTAAGGCAGGAAGATCTGGAAGGCATGATGACTCCTCCTGCTGGAATAGGAGGCATAAGAAGAGAATGTCCTCCAACACAACAGAAATTCAGGGTAAATAACATTTTCGCTACAAACACACAGTGTGCTCCTACTTCCGCTTCTCCCTGATAACAAGCAAGGGCAACAAACCAGGATTCTTTGATTAACATTACATTCAAATGAGGAATCATGGTCTGTTTCACTTCAAACAAGCCATCATCTGAAGCCAAGCCTCACTGCTTCTGGTTTGAGAAAAGCACAGCACAATCCCCGTGTGTGTTTCTAAGCCTTTGATTGTGGTTGTTGCTCGAACTTATTAGCACGGTGCATCAAAGTTGATCTCCATGTTCACAGTGAACCATTAACCATGCCTTACTAGGATGAGCGAATGTAGTCTATGTCACATAACTGGGAACTCAAGTTATTATTATTTGAATTTATTAGATGCCTTCTCTTGCCATGGGCAACTCAAGCTATCCTGTCTTGATCATGTCCACAAAAGTTGCCAGTCTTCCACTATTGCTCCAACCAGTCCTTACATCATCATGGTGATTGACCCTTTCCAGTGCTTTTTTTCTGGGGGTACACAGGGGTATGAATGCCCCTAAACATTTTGTGCATCTTTGTACTTTTGTCCATTTACTGTATTTATTTTTCCCAATTTGAACTATAAAATGGTGATTTTCTTGAGTACACTTAAACTTTTTTTAGAAAAAAAGCACTGACCCTTTCTATTGATAGTCACCACAGGACAAGCAACTTGGGGGAGGGAGTAGATGCCTTACTAGAAAGGGTCCTTGTTGGAAAATGGGAGTGGCAAACCGATGAAATTCAACAAGAAAGAATCTTTTGGTATGTTAAATTTTAGGCTATGCTTTGAAGCCACTGTGTTTTAATCACAGATAAAATGTTAGGGCATCAGAGGAAAAACGTCACACTCACACCGCCCAAAATAGTCAGAAAAAGAATAACGCCTATGGAAAATGGTCTTTTCTCTACACTTTGTCAATTACCATCCGAAGAATGAACTCAAATATATCATTTAAATACCAATGGTATTAGCCCAGTGATTTAAGACTACCTATGCTTGTGAAAGGAGGGAGGGAATGATTTGAAAATCTCATTTTATGAGCTGCAATCATTAAAATAAAGTCACATTTAAAATTTGAAAGATCTGCTAGGAATTTTTATCACTCTTTTATAGCAGCAATGCATTTCACTGCCGTCTCTAGTATTCTTCAGCTTAGAGTTTCCAGTCCTCCAAAACGTGTCAATACAATATTCATCTGTTAAGAAAACAAATAAGAGTTTTCTTTCACTCGGAAAAAAAGGAGCGAGAACAAGCTAAGAGAAATGGCCAGCCACCCACAAAGCTCAGCACAAAACCTTTTTCAAATAAAAATAAAAAATAAAAAATTAGGCTAAGCAACGACCAAAGCAATACACTCTGCAATAGAGCAGGTGTAATAAATAATAATCAAAAGTACTCCAATAGAGAAACTGTCTCAGCACTGCTTTCTTGAAAGTTAACAGCATGCACTTGACTTGATACTATATTTTATTTCAACTGAAATTATTCAAAAGTCCTCCCTTTATTTCTACAACAACAAGAACAATCTTGTTGTGTTTAAGCAACAACAGATAACTGCAAAACACTGATCACATTTATCTTCTCTGACCAATCTAAAAAATGTCATGAGCAAGGCAAAACTTTGTATGTGATGTCTCTGGGAATGCCAAGAAAACTGACCAATTATGGAGACTGTCCTGGGCATTCCAACTCCAGAAACAATACACAGAAATTCACATCTGATTAAGGTCCACATAAAATTCAGCCTGAATTATGAACACAGGGGCTGTCTTAAAGCCTTTTGCAGAAGTGCTGTTGGAAGTAGTCACCCCCTTTTCTTTTAAATGGAGAAGAGAGCTGCTTCAAACTGCGTTTTTGAGAAGTGCTTTAAGGCAGCCCCCGTTATCCCATTTCAGCTGAAACAAGAGCAGCAGGGCTGCTTTACATCACTTCTCAAAAATGCTGCTTGAAATTTCTCCTGTGAGCAGGCAGCAGCGGCTGCCACCCACCCACCCTCCCTCCCTGTTACAGGAGAAGTGTACAGAGTGCTTCAAGCATGCTTTGAGAAGCACCTTATTCCCCGCCGAGAACAGGCATGTAGCCAGTACAGGATTAAGCTCTGTCCTCCTGCCTGGCTGACATCACCAGACACATCAGCTGATGCACAGGTGAGTGTGGTTTGCGGGAAATGGCCTCGCAGGCCACAACTGGCCCATGGACCTTCCCCACACCTGACATAGGTCTAATAGCTAATACTTCCATTTCATCTTAACTAGAATTAAGCCCTTACTTACTGCCCAGTACTGAGGAACTTTCCTGGGGAACAATCTAGAAAAATAATCAGAGAGTGAGTGTGTATGTGTGCTGCGGAGGGAGTGCATCCTTAAGGAACCTCCATAGTAAAGAAAGCATGTTCCAGTTCTCCGTCCACCCAAATATCTGAAACTCTGGATTTGCACACTGGTCAGGACGCACAGGGGTTCCCACCCACAGCATTCATATTTACAGCTTGTGCTGTCCCGTTAAGTATCCATCGCTGATGTTCTAGATTCCTTTGTGCTGTATTTACAAATATTCGTCACACTTTTGGCTCACACCAAAGGAATGTAAAAATACTTAATTATGTCCCCATCTGGCAAGCACCTGCAATCAACATCGGCCACCTTAATATTAGGAAATACGGCGGTCACTGACAACTAAATCACAGCAGATTATCTTCTCAACATGCAAACTGCTATCTCCAATTCACAGAGTAGCTGGCTGCATTTCTGTGAAGTCACATCGTCTGGCACAAGAAGCTTGTGTTCTTTCTACACACAAAGTGAGCAAAAAACAGCCAGCATACCACAAGCAAACTGTCTACTAGCTCATAAAAGATCAATAGAAACTCCTGCTCCTTGACAAGTCTTTGAAGTGATGCCTCTTGGACTGGCTGGAATCCTGTGTAATCGACAACATGTAAACTCAGCAGAACTGAGTGGGGAGCAGATGGGAGGAGACAACTGCCTGATAAGGCACATCATCTTTCCCCCTCTTTCTCACATTCAAACAAAATCAGATGATTTGTAGTCTACTCTGTAGAAGTCTCTGTAGAAAAGGGTGTAAAAATGAAAATAAAAAGGTAACCTCAGTCAGGAGCTCCTTATGCATTCCACTACATTCAGAGACTTTCCTATCAGTATTACAGGTACAGTCATACCTTGGGATGAATACGCTTCAGCTTAAATATTTTCGGGTTGCACTCCGTGGCGACCCAGAAGTAACGGAGCATGTTACTTCCGAGTTTTGCCACTTGTGCAGGCGCTCAAAATGACATCACGTGCATGCGCGGAAGCGGCAAAACGTGACCCGTGCGCGCACAGACACACAATCGCATCTTACGTTCAGTTCAGGATGCAAACGGGGCTCTGGAATGGACCCCATTCGCATCCAGAGGTACCACTGTACTGGTAGCAACATTGATAAAGGCCCTGATCTGCTATTGAGGGAAAGTTCCTTCCCAACTCAATTCCATTAAGAGCTCATATGATTATAGTTCAGCCAGAATGGAAAGTAATGTTTTCCTCCTACCAGTTGTAAACCCTTGTTTATTCACAGTTTCCAAGATCCCCTTGGAACTGAGAAATAAAGACGAAATATCAAGAACTGAAAGAACTCAAGCCAGATCTTTCCAAATATGTTTTTCCCCCAGCAACATCTGGGAAGGTTCCCCACAGCTGGACTAAAGGGCAAGGTGGGGCACTGTGCATATTCCAACTGATACATTTCAGCATCCAATTAAGCTTTAAAAGGCAGAGAAAGACATGCAGGCGGGGAAAGGTAACCAAGTTAAAGAAAGTGGATTCTATGGGGAAGTTGTGGCAAAGCCATTCTCGTAGTAATGCTTATTGCTAGGCCTCCAAATATATTTGGGAGAAGACTTAAGATTGCTTCCCACCATTGCCAACATGGTCACAGGGGTGGACTACCACTGAATAAGACCAAAGGGAAGGAAGAGCATATAGAAAACAGCAGGTAAGGTGAAGCAGAACCACCAAGGGACAGAGAGAGGGAAGAAGCAGAGACTAAGGAAAAGAAAACAGACAAAGCTGGCTCGGAAAGGAAAGCTCTGTCTGGCATTCACCCATCTATTCAGAAATAACCCATCTCATCTGCAGTATCAATTTCCATGCACATGCCAACCATTTAATGGCATATTCATAATAATAGCTAAAGGTTTAAAGCTTAATATTTCAAATCATAGTTAAGAGACAGTGAAGTACCTATACCTCCTACGAAACCAAAGCTGAGTGGCCAAGAGCTGATATCAGAAATCATTCGATTAGGAGCTAATTCTCTCTATGTAATTACCCTGCACAACCGCAGGGATTCAGAACATTTTTACTTTCAAACACAATAACCTGACCTATGGGACAACTGTAATTCCAGTACTGTTATCCGTTTAGTTATTCATGCTTTTTAAGTTCCTCAGAAATACCAAATGATATTCTACTGCACTTTTTAAATTTAACTAAAAAAAATGTTTGTTTAAATCATACCACATATTTAGGGTAGCAAGATTAGTTGTTCAAGGTCTTACCTAGGGAATTAATGTGGTGTTTTGTTATGGCACTGTCCCTCATCTTATGAAAACAGATGCATGTCTTTATTGAAAGCACATTAGGAATTACTAGTGGCTCCCCACAACAATTAAAGCAGACATTAAGGAAGCAAACCCTAACTGCCAAAGAAAAAGCAACAAAAAGCTGAAATGCACCCAGAGTGATAAGCTCAGCCACCTTCCTTTCCACAAAAGGAATGACACCTGCAGCAATAAAAAGCAGAAGCAGACAGAAAAATGAGGAGGGAAATCATAATTATATTAAAATTGCCCTTTTACATATGAAAGACTTCTAGCATTGGTTGCAAATTTAATGCATTTAATATAGGGCAGCTGAACAGAAAAATGTGGTCAACAAACTGCAACCAAAAGAGTGAATGCCTGAATAAAGAGAAGTACCTCTAGTTCAACTAGCGCTGCAGTCACTGCATCTGTTACAAGAGCCCCAGCCTGTAGCTTTTCAATTGCCTAGAAGACAGAATTTTTAGGATATAAAGTTTTGCCTCTTATTTTTTACATACTAAATCTTCTATACAGAAAAGGCCAAAGAGTCACTTGGTCCTGAGACAGACATTACAAAACATAATTATAATCAAGAAGGGTTCAGGGCAGGGATGGGGAACCTGTGGTCCTCCAAAGTTGCTAGACTTCATCAGCACCAGCCAGCCTGGCCAATGGTCTGGGAATATGGGAGCTGCAAACCACTAGCATCTAGGGGTTCCCCATCCCTGGTGTAAGGAGTACTCTGAGAAGGGAAATAAAGAAACTAAACACTTATTTCACTATTATTAAATTAAGGCACCACATAATACCAGTAACTCTGACTACATTGTACTTCACATATTAAGATAACACTAGGACATTAAAATACCAGCACTACCATTTACACAGAGAAAAATGGAATTTCCCCCCAGTTTCACTGCATGAAATAGGAAACAAACCAGTCAATAATGACAAAATAATTTTCAAATTATGGATTTGTAAAGAAAGCATACTTCTGTTTTGAAACAGATTTCTACCACACACACACACACTGCATTAACCTAATGCCACACTACAGGCGAAAAAGATGTTATAAGGCTTGCTTTCAGATTAGACATTTGTTGGTTTTCTGTCCAGAAAGTAGAGTGAAGTGAAATGGCAAACACAGCAACTAAAAGCAATCCAAACATCTGGTGGACTGGGAAGGGGAGAGGATCTACAGGGAACATCTTCCATTGATGTTTTAAGTCATACCTTGTGTTGAATGTGCTTCGGGATGAGCGCGTTCAAGTTGCACTCTGCGGCAACCCGGAAGTAACGGAGCGCGTTACTTCCGGGTTTCGCCGCTTGCGCATGCGCAGACGCTCAAAATGAAAAGCGACACGCCCGTGCGCAGATGTGACGTCGCTGGTTATGTTTGCTTCTAGATGCGAACGGGGCTCCGGAACCGATCCCGTTCGCATCTAGAGGTACCATCGTATAACACTGAAGACACATCTGAAGATTTTTTATCCAACAGGGCTCCAATTGACAGAGATTACCTCTGGGCCTTCCTCACTTCCTATCATGATTTCTACAGGCTGTTGAGCTTGGGTTCCTAACAATGACACAAGGAGATATTCCCCATTGTTATTCCCCAATTTGAGAATTCCTTCCCTCCAAGGGGTTGAAGAAAGCCCAAGTGAGAAGCAATACAAAATCCCACTTCAACTCAGAAAAATATTTTTATGGTTGTTTCTAAGCAAGTTTTAAATATGTAACTATATAAATAAGGTTGAGATTTTAAAACTCTTAAAACATATTAAATAGCGATAAAGCTGAAGTTAAAATGCAAGAGGCAAGGGAGCTGGTTACTCTTTAGTCAGTGTAACACCATCTAGGTCTGATACTATACCAAGCGTAGTAAGAGAAAAAATGGAAATAAAATAGTTAACAGTGCAACCATATGCATGGCTACTCAGAAGTAAGTCTCACTGACTTCAATAGGACTTACTCCTCCGTACATATGTATAAGATTCAGCCCATGTAGAGCTAATAAAAAGACAATTTGTGAAGATCCAAAGTTTATAAAAAGCATCTTGCAAAATGAGAAAATTAAGAAGAGCAGAAAGATCAAGGCATTTCAAGGTGTTGAAGCAGCTGAAACACTACACAAGTAACATAAGCATTCCATTTCTTTCTTGCACAAGATGATGACTTTCTCAAGTATTGTGCAGAAAAGTCACTTAAATTTAAAAATTAATTTTAAATGTTCAAAGTTGCTATCGGACAGATGACATTTTTTAATGTATAAGTTATATATTTACGGGAGGGAACATCCTTGTGCATACATGGAGAAAAGATTAACATTTCAATTCTGTACTTCATGAAGAAATACAGTAACATGTTCCAAAAGATTAAACACTTGCTCCAAAACTAGCAAACTCTTACCTTCCTACATGCTCTTTTGCACACATGCTTATATTCTTTGGCTTTGGATTCAGAATGATACCCTGCACCTAATATCAAGGAAGAATTGAAGGGAAGAGAAGGGATTAATTTAATGAGTTAGACCCTCTCACTTTATCTAAAGTTAACGGAACTAACGTTTCCTCACTAATATAAAATACAGCCCAGCTGCTTCCTGGAGCTAAAAATAATCCATCCCATTAAAAGTTCATTCATACACATTGCCATCAGTGGGTGAACTAAATCTATCTAGTGCAATCCAGCAGTATAAGGACATGCATGTGCACAGTGCAACCTCAAGAATAGGGACTGAACATGTAGGTCTTCAGCACTCAGTCAGCACCCGGCCTCCTAGCAGAGTGCCAGCTGCATCAGAAATACCCACACACATGCCTAACACTAAAGTGTGAAACTACACCACCATGCAGAAGCAGCTCCCACACTGGGCCACAAATGTAAAAGGGGCCCAATACAGTTTTTGTTTTCAAATGAGAAAGTGCAGGAGAATATGATGTTAAACATAAAATGAGATGTCTCCAGCTCAAATGAGAAGTGCAAAGATATATGCATCGTACTTCCTAACTTAAATGAGATGAAGCATAGCCCTGAATGAGAGCAACTTCCTGCGTATAAATTTCTTCTCTACCCCCCATCTTCCCCCAAAATATTATACACAAATTTCCTATGGGACACCGCACATGCCTTCACCTGCATGGACAAGTACAAATCCCACTCGTCTCCCTTTCTGAGCTTGCTTTGCTTCGTGTTCTTTCACCATCTCCCCTACTGCAGTGGTGTGTGAAGATCTGGAGGGTAGAACTTCTACTGAGCTTATCCCCTTTTCCATGCTCATACTTCAAGGTTACCATCTTCTGTGGAGAACAGCATACTTCCATCCAAGAGAAAACACAGCTGAGGACTCTCCCTGAAAACAAATGAATAAGCATACAGTATAGCATTTGTCTGTCCATTGGTGATTTCATGCAGTATATTTTTGTGAAGGTACTACCATTCCATGTAGGATGACCACCCCCCTCAGTACAAAAACAATTATAGGAAACACCAGATAGTAGCCTACAAACGTGACAACGCTGTACAATATAGTCGTATCACACATCTGCCTTTTCTATTGTGCTAGTAAGCTGGCCTTTAAATAAAAACAGAAACAAATATAGACAGCAGTTAGGTTTTTAAAACCGCCACAGAAAACTTTTAGGTGCCTTTTTAGTTTGATAATTCTAATGGGAATGTTTTACAAATAGAACATCACGATTCTCTCAAATAAAAAACTCACGTGTCCTATCAATTTGAAAATAAAATTGAGTCACCCCCAAATAAGGGGCTCCCTTCCCCTTCTGAAACTCCACCTCTGCCACAAAACCCAAGTATTAGAATGTTAACTATTCCAGCATGTCCTTTTAGGATCTCAAAACCTACTGCAACATTTTGTCAGTGAAGTGCAGCAGAACGTTATTAATGCAAAAATCATAGCATATTTTATTTAATAGAATCATAGAATTAGAGAGTTGGAAGGGACCTCAGGGGTCATCTACGCAGGAATCTCAGTCTCCCATCCAATTTGAAACTATACCAGAGCCTGCTTAGCTTTGCAAATGTAGCAGTAGCTTTATTGCTGGACCACATATATTCCTTTTTACATTAAGTCTCCCCTCTCTCCTCATGTATGTAGCATTTACTTCACAGCAAGGCTGCCTGAAGCAAAGCACACACTGGGAAAGGTGGGAATAAACGCAGCACCATCCCCATCTCATCGCACCCGAGGCGACTTCAACACAGGCCAGCAAACCTTCTCAAGCAACTTGGTCTTACTTAAGCTCAGGAGAGCTGCAGGGCGCAGCTGGGCTCTAAGCAGCCAACAGAGACCAAGGTGGTGATGGATGGTCCACATGAATGGCCACAAATCGGGGGGCTGGGAAGCTCCTCAGTCACATGGCAGGAGAAATGTCAACCGCCATCTCTACTCTGAGAGGGCTGTAGCTGGAAAGGGCTCATCCACGCGTCGCTATGGCAACGGGAGCCCCTGCCTGGGACCCGACGGGAGCAGCAGCGCTAGGATACGGGGCGAAGAGTCGCGGCTTCGGCGCCTCACGTCCCCCAGGAGAGGACCCGGCGAGGCCCTGAGTTCAAGGCGCTCGGCTCGAAGGCTCCAGCCTCGCTTCCACCCCTCAGGCACCGCGGACGAGGTTCCCGCGCAGCCCCGGGGCCCGGCCCGCCCTGCTAAGCTCCGCCCTCCAGCTCCCCGAGCGCTGCCCTCCTCCGTCAGCGTCTGGAGACTGGGGAGCGAGCGACCCAGCCGCCGGCGCGACGAGGCCGGGCTGGACCTAGCGGCGCTCTCTCGCATGCGCGCGGCCTTGCGTCGGCGCGTGGCGGGAACGCTGGCGCTGCCTGAGGCTGCGTTGGGAACACTCACTCACCCGCCCGCCCGTTCGCGCGGGCTTGAGGCTCTCTCCCCGGCGCGCGCATGCGCACCCGCGCCGCCGCATGTTTGTCGTCAGCCGGGCGCTTGTGCCTCGGCGAGAAGGGGAAACGCTAAGAGATGCGGGGGTTGGGGGTTGGAAGAGAAAGCCCGATAAGCAAGGGTTTTTTTCGGCGTCGCCTTGACTTCCGGTTCCTGCTACAGTGCCTCCACCATATGCGGGGCCAAGAGTGGCGGAAGTGCTGCTGGGGCTGGAGAGAAATCGACGTTAGTTTAACATGATGGTAGTGAGCATCTTGTTATATATATCTCCTCACTCACCCAAGTTTAGGATATTCCATTTCAGCTGAGTTTCTTTTTCTTTGAGAAAATAAGTGGCTCACGTAAATGTAAACCTAAGCTTCTGGGTTGTTGTTTTTACAAATGTTATTTTAAACATCTTTTTCAATTCATTATATATCATCTCCCAGTAAGCTTTAACCTTAGAAGACCACCACATGTGATAAAAAGTACCTTCTTTCTCTTTGCACTTCCAACACTTATTTGATTTTGATTTATGCATTTTTGCCAATTACTCCTTCCTTTTTCAAAAGAAGGGAAAGGGGACTTTCCCTCACTGGATAAACTTGTCATAACATCCAGCATTCCTCAGATGAAAATAGGGACATTTCTCACTCCCCGCCCCCCACTCACCTGACCCTCCTCAACCTCCAGCATGGTGATAACAGCAGTAGAGAGCAGTGCAAGTTTGTTTTATGCTTCTCTCTCAGCCACAGCCTAACATCCAATAATGCTTTATGGATATAATACCGCTAGGCAGGGCTGGAGTGTGTGTGTGTGTGTGTGTGTATCTCAAGCCAATGTGAGGGTAGGTGAAGTCATTTATTCTTACAGCATTATCTCCTTTGACTATTTCTTGCTTTAGCTGCACACACAACATACATTTAAAGCACATCCCACCCTAAGGATTCCTAGGAACCATGGTTTACCTGGCACAGAGCTTCAGTTCCAGGAACCCTTAGCAAATACAGTGAAATAAAAAATGTAAGGTCTTATATATATAATACATGTTCATAAATGTACCAAGCAAACATGTATAAACTACATGTCTGAAGCAGCACAGGAAAACAGCCCTGAAACCATTTTGACTCCCAAACTGACCAAATATTTTCTCTGCAAGGTCGAAGGAAAATGGAAAAGCCTCCCCATTGTCTTTTCCTTCACAAATCCTGTCTTAAGGGGATGTCTGTGTATGAATAGGGTGAGCCTGTGACCTGGCTCAGGAACTAAGTATTTATCATAACAAAAGACTGGCCAGGGTAACCAATCAAGTAACTATTAACAGGTAATCTGCCAGACAGGAGATAAACAACGCACTCAGATTTATGTTGTAGACTTCCCTTTCTGTGATGTAGGTATGATGTATCTAGGGGGTGGTTTTGAGCTACACCCCTTTCTGTGATGTATGTATGATGTTTCTGGGGGTGGTCTTGGACTCCAGGGTGGGCAATTTAAAATGTCTATATAAGGGCGGGCACACCTTCAAATCAAATCAAATTTTATTAAACGGTCACAGACCAGATTAACTCGTACAGCTAGTCAACAAAGCATAACACCGGAAAAAAACAAAGGACAATTTCAATACAGATTAGGCCATAACAGCAATTTAAAATTAGACAGCATAAATAAAATTAAGTATTTGCCTTCGCCTGCATATTGGCATTAGAAAGCTCTTGTTTCCTGCGCCTAATAGCGGCTACACAGAATTTGGCAACATTGATCGTAATTTCAGGAACCTTATCTTTGTTCGGGGTCCTCCTCCTTTCCTGCGTGTGAGGGGAGCACCCTGTTGCAACAGTTCAATAAAGATCAGGCTTACGAGCTGCTTTGCTTCACAATATTCTCTGGTTAGCCTCTTTTATTTTCTCCGACCGATGGAGAATCTACAAAGGACTCTATAAGGGCTCATGTTCCCCATAAGGGAATAAGGGCAGATTTTTGTTTATTACAACAGCTTATCAATATCATCCTCAGCATTTGGTCAAGGAAGTGACAGTATGGCTCCATAGTGTCTTATTTTAGGGGTCTACATTAATTACCAGGGGTTTCATTACCCATTTATTACATTTATTTCCCACCCTGGCAATGATTCTATGAAGAAAATTATTCCCGTCAACTTTTCTTCTTTGTTCTGGAATACATTACTACAGCTATTGTGGTGACCATAGCATTTGCAAGAGGTGGAATCAAATGACTATATCAAAAAATTGGTCGTATACAGTTGCCATATTCTGAAGAGGACACATTTTCCGACTTCTGCTTTTAACTATGGATCGCTATGACGACTCTACCCATGAAAAAGAGGGTGCGTCCTGGAAAAAGAGGACATAATGTCTGTCTGCTGCTTGCGTGTGTCAGAGAGAGAAAGAGAGGGATGTCCTTGCTACAACCCCCACTTCATCTCAAGACCTATTTGTGATATGCACTGTTTTTCTGGGTTCCTTTGCAGAGCGATTAAGGTCAGTTGCCTTTCTCTAATGCAAACTTTCCACAGTCGCCCCCTCAAGTGTTTGGACAGGCCCTATGAAGGGCATTGCTGCATCAGCTCATTAAGTCATTTGCTCACAAGTAGCTGCAACAATGTGGTGTTCTAAGCAGCACAGCTGTCTACGATGGCCATATGTCCTACTTAACAGAAGACAGGCCTCTGTTTGAAGAACTGCCAGGTCCAAGTCCAGTGGAAAGATAAGCAAGGAGAGCAGAGGCCTTGAAGTCGCCCATCAACAGCAGACTGAGCAGGCAGACGCGGCTGAGTTTTTAAAGTGTCCACATGACATTATCCAAAATGTGTGTGTGTCCTTTTGTTACAATATACCACTGTCCGATGCATTGTTTCTCAAACTAGCTTCACACAGACTGTACAGTGGTACCTCGGGTTAAGTACTTAATTCGTTCCGGAGGTCCGTTCTTAACCTGAAACTGTTCTTAACCTGAAGCACCACTTTAGCTAATGGGGCCTCCTGCTGCCGCCGTGCTGCCAGAGCACGATTTCTGTTCTCATCTGAAGCAAAGTTCTAACCTGGGTTAGCGGAGTCTGTAACCTGAAGCGTATGTAACCCGAGGTACCACTGTAGTTTCCTAATTTGTCCTTAGCCACATGGCTTTTGCATAGGGTTGAGATAATCCCTGTCAGGTCAACACCCTCTGGTGTGTGCACAAACCAAAATGAATTGAAGCTGTGCAGATGTGAACAGCTGGAGGGAGTAGAAATAACTCCATACAAAAACTTGTTCTTCCATACAAAAACATAATCTCACCTTGGGAAACTACCTCTGAAAGAGACATGATCTAGCCCTTCCATCTCCTTGGCATGCTCGTTGTCTATGAGTAAAGAATTCATTTCTTATATTTCTGCGGAGGAGCACTAACTCCTGTGAGCCTCCATCTTCAGTCCAAAGATGCTATGACCCAGACACAGGTCGATCACCTCCCTGCATATACAGGATGCTTGAAGATAGCGGCGCTACCTCAAACAATGAGAAATAACACAAGGGGTGCTGGTGTGGCCATACTTGGCTGGCCTTGGGATGAGTGTGAGGTTGATGTGTTTTTGTTAAACATATGGTTTAGCTCCGTCAAATTTTGTTGGATACTTTTTGCATCAATTTTAAATTGGAACTCACTGGAGACAGGGCAGGCTAGAAAGACAATGAAACGAAGAGAGCAAAACCAGCAGTGGGGGCAGGCAGAGTCCCTCACTTGTTACCAAAAGCAAAAAATTTGATCCTTTCCAGCAGCTTTAAAAGGCCTGGAGGACATGTCTGTTCGGAGCTGCTCCTTCTCTACATGAAAGGGTCCCTTGCCTGATATCCTGCCAGCACAAAATGCTTTCTTCAGCTCGTCGCCTTCTCAACATGACCAAAACGTTTCAGCCTGCTTCCCTGGATCAGCCAGAATCGCATTCTTTATAGCTCCCAGTTGTCTTAACACCCACTCGCTAGTCCTTCCAGTGCACGAACCGCAGCATGGCAATGTAAAATGTGATCTTGCTCTGCCCCTTGCTTTCGCAACTCTAGCTCTGTACTAGGGCCAAGCCAGAAAACGGGGGGGGGGGGGAGAAGATGAAAATGCTTGAGGCTGGAGTTCTCCTTTATTTCCGCCCACTGACATTAGCAAGAACGGCTGTGTATGAAACATCTAACCGCAGGACGTCTGACAGTCCAGCGCTCAATTTTCATGCTACTATATTGGTTGCTGAGAATGCCCCCACAAATCACCTCCCCTCAAGAGAGCCGCGGTGAGGGAAGGATTTGTGGTCTCATGCATCAGATACAGGTACGCCAAGCCGCCCTCTGATTCTCAGCGTGCCCACAAGATGATTCTTGGTTTGGGGAATGTGTAGGAGTAGGAAGGGAGATGCTGTGACTAGCCCTTGCAACAGGGATGTGGAACTTGTGGCTCTCCAGATGTTGCTGGCCTCCATTGATCACCCATGGCCATTGGCTATGCTGACTGGGGCTGATGGGAGTTGGAGTCCCAAAAGGTTTGGAAGACTGCACGTTTCCAACTCCTGCTGTATACCCTGCTCATTGCATACAGATAACATATGAATAATAATAATAATAATAATTTATTATTTATACCCCGCCCATCTGGCTGGGTTTTCCCAGCCACTCTGGGCGGCTTCCAACTGAATATTAAAAACAATACAGCATCAGACATTAAAAACTTCCCTAAAGAGGGCTGCCTTCACTTGTCTTTTAAAAGTAAAATAGTTGTTTATTGCCTTGACATCTGATGGGAGGTTGTTCTACAGGGTGGATGCCACCACCGAGAAGGCCCTCTGCCTGGTTCTCTGTAACCTTCTTGCAATGAGGGAACCGCCAGAAGGCCCTCGGCGCTGGATCTCAATGTCCAGGCTGAACGATGGGGGTGGAGACGCTCCTTCAGGTATACAGGACCGAGGCCATTTATGAAATGAAATGGATATGAAATGGATATACCAGCACAATTCCTGAAGGAAAAGCAAAAATCAATGGAGGGCTTGGGGGCATTCTGCCTTCTACAGTACAACAGTTTGGGGGCAAAGTTTGGGTGACTATTATATTCTTCTCCTGGCTCAGTCAAAGCACAAGAGGGTAGAGGCCAAAGACACAGCTCATATCTTTCCTGACAATGGGTGGTATTTAGTAGACTAACTTCTGTACAGTGGTACATCACGTTAAGAACTTAATTCGTTCTGGAGGTCCGTTCTCAACCTGAAACTTCTTAACCTGAGGTATCACTTTAGCTAATGGGGCCTCCCACTGCCGCCGCCCGATTTCTGTTCTCATTCTGAAGCAAAGTTCTTAACCCGAGGTACTATTTCTGGGTTAGCGGAGTCTGTAACCTGAAGCGTCTGTAACCTGAAGTGTCTGTAACCCGAGGTACCACAGTAGGGAAATCGACCTCACATGGGGTCCACCCATGTGATCCCTTGCACAGATCACTTTGCCAGATTCCCATCCCCTTTTGCACCTGTAGTCTATTTATTTGCATTTATATCCTGCCTCTTTCTTGAAGGAGCTCAAGGTGGTTCTCTTGCTCTTCATTTCTTCTCCACAACAACTCTGTGAGGTAGGTCAGGCTGAGAAGCCCAAGGTCACCCAGTGAGCTTCATAGCCAAGTAGGGATTTGAACCCTGTTCTCCCAAGTCCTAGTCCAACACTCTAATCACTGCACCATACTGGGTCTCTGTACAGATGCCATCGGCTGCACATACATCAGGGCAAGAGCATTAACTGAATGTAGGGTTTTTCTGAAGAGGCCCATGGTATTCATTCTCTTGTCACAGCATGAAAAGCAGTTTGGAAAGAACCAAGAGGACTCAGAGATACATGACCCAGTACCCCAGCTGTGCAAATCATTAAGAAATCTTAATTATATTCCATCAACAAAGCGACAACTACATGTATGGTTGGTATCTGTCCATTGACAAATTTCTCCTACGGTCTTGTGGCCCCATAGGGAAACATCAACACACAAGAGTTTACTAGGACAAAAGGTTTAAGTTCAACTTACCATATTATCAAATCTTTTGAAAACCATTCGGCTGTTATAGTAGACATTCTGATTACAATCGCAGTTACATAACAAGTATTAAATAATAATTAAATGAAGTGTGAACATTTAAAGTGAACATAAAACACAATTATCGTAATTTAAAGTAAAACTATAACTAAATATAAAATTCAGGTTGACAGGTACTGTAAAATTTTCACTTGCTCGTTTTCTTGTTTTGTTTTTTAAAGAAAAAAATCTTCAATAGCACTGTTTATTTAAACTATGTGTCAGCATGGCTTAGCTATGTTATTTTTGGAGCCTACAGGAATATGAAAGGGAATAAAAACCAACTGTCGCTGTTGATTGGAAATAATAAATTTAATTCTGGAGGGCAGAAATAATAAAAAACATGCGTGCCTGTTTATCTCTGCTCTTCTGATCTTTTTCTTTGTGTTATTAAATAAATCAAAACCTCTTGTGGTTCCAACCTGTAACATAAGATCTTTAAGTGCCTGACTTACACATTCAGCAATCACCACTATGGCTGCCAACCTTGGAAATGGCTTGATACTAATTCACCTTTTAAATGCGCGCACGCACAGGGTTACTTTTTGCTGAGCTTTAAACAAATTCATTAATAGTGCTATGTAGCCACTACTTTTCTCTGTTTCCTGACTTAACAAAGAAACAAGAATCTTCCTCTTTATGGTTGGGGATGAAGGTCTGTGTGGGGGTCCATGTTCAATAAAATGTTACCTACCATGCTGAATCTTTGTTGACCTGATGACCACAAATCTCATCTAAGTCAGGGTTGATAGGACTTTGAGGTTTTTAAGCTCCTGAGGAATAACAAGGAAACAACAGATCTCCCACCTATGGAAGACAACAGTTCCCAAGCCCAAATAGCCTAAGAACCACTTTCTTTCTCACCTGCTACATGGTCTCCTTGCACTTAATCAGACCTCCTGGGATGCTGTTCAATGTGTCACATCACAATGGGTGTATCCATACTGCAAACTTACATCACAATGGATGCATTCATACTGCAAACTGACATTAGATCATTGTGATGCAAGACCCAGGTGATATGCTGAGATATCTTTAGAGAGCATTAAACCCAACAAGATCACTTACGTAGTTCTTTGGGCCTCTGGGGAGAGGGGAAGAAGAGACTGTCATGTAGATACAACCCAAGAATCTATTCAGTTGGCAACATATGAGCAAACACAGAACTTATAAACAAATACAAGCTGTCCATATAAAGTGAGGATAGAATAAGCACGCACAGAGAATGAAAGTTGGCTGAATTTTGGAATGATTTAAAATAAAACAAAAAAACCCCCACATCCACATACCTAGGGGGATTAATTAACAGGCCCAGTACAGAGAGAAACAGAAGTAGAGAGAGAGGTAGCACGTCATCCTTCTCCCAAACTTTATTTCCCCTGTGACAGTTCAAAACACAACTGGCAACTTTTGATTTTCTGTTGGAATAAGCATATGCATACCAGACTAACAATAACAGGGCAATTTTAAAACCAATTTGCTGCTTCTTTGTGCTAGACAGTTCTCTTCCAAATCTATATAATTTATTTACTACAGGGATGAAGATGCTCTTTAAAGTGGGTGAACCAAATTTGAACAGCCCCCCTAATAATGTTGAGACGAGGATCCTTAACCTCAGTGAAGTGAACCCCAAACCCAACATAGTAAAGGTAAAGGTAAAGGACCCCTGACAGTTACGTCCAGTCATGAACGACTCTGGGGTTAAGGCACTCATTTCGCTTTACTGGCCAAGGCAGCCAACATTTGTCCACAGTTTCCCCTGGTCATGTGACCAGCATGACTGGCGAAACCAGAGCAGCGCACGGGAACGCCGTTTACCTTCCCAGCAGAGCGGTACCTATTTACCTACTTGCACTTTGACATTATTTCGAACTGCTAGGGTGACAGGAGCAGGGACAGAGCAACGGGAGCTCACCCTGTCGCAGGGATTCGAACCGCCAACCTTCTGATTGGCAAGTCCTAGGCTCTTCCGTCTCCTTTAAGGTAATAGAGGCTAAACAGAAAACGAAGACAACCACCCAGCTAGCATTTTGAAAGATGAGAAAGTTGCCGGTTTTGACCTCCAAAGCCTCAAATGGCCTGGGAGCAGAATATTTCAATAACCACTTCGCCTAGCTGATGCCCAAGAATTTCACTCTCATCTCGGAGACTCTTTTCTAGCATTCAGCTGTACTGTGTGGGGTGGGGGTGGGGGCCTGTCTCTGAGAGACATGTTATGCCTGCAATAAAAACACCCTCTCTCTGGGTGTGGCTCCTTCTATAGCTCAGTAGGAACTAGTTGAAACCTTAGCATTACCTATGTTAGCAAATCCTAGCTGCTATGCTAAGTTCTTGATTGGTTGTTCGAAAATGACGTTTTCCTGACTCCTGCTGCTTCCTGGTATTATTGCAAAGTTTCCTCAGAGTGTATAGGCTTCTGAAATCCACCTGATAACTATACCTGCCATCAGAAATATCAGTTGTTGTCAAACTTTTTGAAATCTTCAGAGTGCACTGTGGGTGCTATAACAAAATGGTTACTATGAAGGGAGCATTAATGACTGCCATTTGGTGGATGATCAAGCATTTGGGGTTGTTTTATCCAAAATATAGAACACCTAAGTCTGGCCCAATCACTGTTCACTAGTAAAGCAAAGATGGCTTTATTTTAGCAGGTCTTTTAATAATATTGCTTTTCTTAACTCCTGCTGTGTAGTAAATTGTTACAGATCATTTGAACTCTTATTCTATTGTTGATTGCTTTATTCTTTTAAAACCACCTCAACTGTATGTGTAATGCAGAAAAAAGAAGAGAGAAGTGGCAAAAACCAATAGTGAAAGGCAGCTTGAGCTCTTCAAATTCCCATGAGGACAAGGACTTTTTACGGTGCATGGAATGTAAATCAAGTGTGTTTTATGCATTTCCTCAGAATAAAGTTTCTTCCGATAGCTTTGCCATGAAAATGTTCCAAATAAATTCTAAGTTAGCCAAGTCCAAATATCTGTGGCTGCTCCAACATGCTCGTATTTCAGATACAAATGATTAAACCTTGCCCAGGAGTTTCCATAAGCCAATGCTTTTTAAAATGAAATCTTCCAAGCACTCCACTGTGAGCTGTAAAAGGTGTGATTTCAGAGCACACTTGAAACCAAATCATGTCATATATGGCTATTTGCCCTGCCTACACCCCCCACACCATTCCGAACATGCCAAAAGAGATATACTGTACCATGGACAGAAGATTCAGCTCCAGTTGGGATGTCCAACTGGGCAATGTTAGTACAAGAAGTTAGGTAATGAAGAAAACATGAGTGCTAGTAACTCTGCCATTTTTCATTAACAATAACGCAGCACAACAGCTTACCTGTACATACATGAGCAGTAGTCTTGGAAGTGTGAGCTGGGCCTCTGTAGGAAAGCAAGGATAATGGCTCTTTTCTATCTGGTAGCATCACTAAGGGCAGGAGAATGAGGCCCTGGCCCTTTCATTCTTTCTAAATGCAAATTATTCCTAACCACAAATTGCTTTGAAGCATTCTCTGCTACACACATTCACTTTCCCTTTGACACTTGTAGCCTTAGGATAAGAACAAGCCAATTGCCATTCCAGTAAAGTTGGGAGGAACTTGTGCTCTCCAAAATCTGCTCGGGATGAGCACCAAGAATGAACTCCTGAAAATCTGCTAACAGATTCCTTCCTGGTTATCATCCTAAATAAATAAATAACCTAGCTTGGTCATAAGCACTGTACTGAACTGAACCCTTACGTATTGTTTCGGAGATCATCCAGGGGGAAAAAACAAATCTGGAAAAAAAATTCAGCCTTGTTAACTAAATGGTTGTGTAGCTCCCTTACAAGAGCACTCTCCTATTATGACCGTGGCATGATTCGGGTGAGAGAACATTGCAGCAATGGAGACCTGTCACGACCCAAGAATGGCAGCTGCCATTTAGCTGAAGAGTGAAAGTAGCAAGCAGAATAGTCAGGAGAGTGGTAGGGCTTGCATGTTTGGGCTGGCTGCCGAGCCTGCTAAGGGGATTAGGGGGAATCAATTAGATGTTCCAATTTCACCAATGGATTCATTGCTCAACCAATTACATGCAGTAAGAAAATGAAGTCTCTTCAGTGGAGATGAGCACCTGGTGATTTCAACCAAAGGGAACATATAATGGTCTAAGTACAGAAGGGATATTCTTTTTATTTCATACTGCGTCATGACACAGTCACATACCCCTGTAGAATTGCATGGCAGCACCTGCCCTGCAGATCTGTATATTGAAAGGAGATGGCCTTCCCTGAATGCCAAATCCTTCTATTCTCATACAGTTATCTGGCACTACCATGGCATTAAAGGTCTTTAAATTGATTTTTTTTAGAAAAAAACAACCTGAATCAAAATGTGTCAAAGCACGTATTTCCCCAATTTCAGCCTAAGTTTCATGTTTATAAACATCAAAAATGACATAGCACTAGAAATTTTGCAACCATCGTAAATCTTTAAGCACAGACAAGCACAAGTGTTATTAAAACGAACCAATAATTGTGTTTTTATTTACAGTTGTACAAATCATACATTCAAGCCAGCCATACCATGTTTTCAGTTAATCCATTTTGCTAACAAGTTTGCAACTGCAAAATATTCAGTACACCATTATGGGGCGGGGGGAACCCTTGTCTAACAAGGATGAGGAACCATTTGGTTGCCGAACTATATCCAACTCCCATCAGCCCATGCAAGCATGGCCAATGGCCAGGAGTGGTGGGAGTTGCAGTTCAGCAACATAAGTAGGGCCAAAGGCTC
Organism: Podarcis raffonei; assembly: GCF_027172205.1. NCBI lineage: Eukaryota > Metazoa > Chordata > Lepidosauria > Squamata > Lacertidae > Podarcis > Podarcis raffonei. The sequence continues at coordinate 13,666,688 of NC_070604.1, read as the reverse complement.
CCCATACTGAGCTCATACCACCTGTCAAACATCAGTTATCAGCTGCATATTATAAAAGTGGCAAAGACTTGAGTCCAACTGGGAGAATTCTGTCTGTATGCACGACAATCACATGAAAGAGAGCAGGAGTACACTGCCAAGCCCTCCCACCATGTCGCTGTCTTCTGATGGCAAGTTGGAGAGTGATTTAAAACCTTGCTCTCCCTTGCATCTATGGACAGAATTAAAGGTCTGGTGTTTTTTTATGAAACCAAATTGTCTGAACTATATTTGGCTATGTTACATGTATTTTTTAGGGTGATTTTGTCCAAAAATCATTTGGCAGATATTTTTGCTAGAATTTAAACTTGAATTAGCAGAAAAGTTTGGTCTTCACCTGTAAATTAACATCAACTCTGATTTCTTCAGAAGTCCAGTTTCCATCTTCAATGTTTGAGCTCTGCTTATTTGACTTTCTGTTTCTTCCTTGCTTGAAACTGTTCTGTTTTATTCTTGACGGACTTGATTAGCATTGACAATGCAGGATCTATGGATTTCTTGGCCGCAGGCTCTGCCATATTGTTCCCTCCCCCAGCTGCCTCAGCAAAACCTTGCTCTCTTCGACGAGCTTTCTCCTCCAAAATCTTTTCCACTGCTTTTGTTTTCTTAAAGTTTGGATCCGAAGGATCCAAATTAAACAAATGAGAGGTATACATGGCTTGGAATCTGGCATCAGCAACATTAACCTGCGAAGAGCAAGAGAGGATGCTTTAACTGTAATAGCTAAAAAAAAGTAAGAGAAAAATGTGTCCTGCAGGATAGTTGTTAATCAAGAATCTAGATCTTAAGGAAATGTGAAAATGCAACAGCCTGTTTTAAATATTAAATTTGACCCACACAAAAATAGGTTTATTTCATTCCAGGAAGGCGGCATTATTTGGGCCTCAGGAAAGTGCTTGGAATTTTTCTTCTAGATAGCATATCCGCCCCCCACCCCATAAACACAAAAAAGGATGTAAAACTTTTTTGATTTCTGACACCAAGTTCAAAATCTGCAACTCAATCCTTTAACTGTCCCTTTGGATAGGATTATATAAAATGTGTTTTTGCATAAATCGTAATGTAGTTATTGATCTACTTTAACACAAAATGACTAGCACTGTTATTAGACTTCAATAGGAGGAAGCCCGTAGTGTTACCTGGAAGTCATCTGTCAGCAGTTCCTTCTTTTTCACCAATAGTTTCTTTTTCTTTTTGCTCAGGTTCTGCTGCTCCACTATCTTGTCATAATTGAAGTGTCTCCTTTCATCTTCCTCATCATCCATCACCAGCAGAGCCATTTCAGCCTGTTACAATCAAAACAGATAGGATCTGTTTGCACAACATTTCACCGAATATGGGCTGCAGATGTTTCTGTGCCTCATCTAAAGGTTTGGGTTGCTAATGCATAATAGCAAGAGCTATAATTGCCTCATCGGTGCCTGAATGACAGCCTACCAGCAACCCCCCATGTAAGATACTCTGATCTTTCTAACGGAATGCCAATATATAAGCATCATTAATAATTGTGAACAATAAAAGAAAAACTTCAAAACTAGATCATTCATCTCATGGTTTGTTTTTGCAACTCATTAATTTTTGCAGAATTATTACCATGTAGTTTCCATTTGTAAGGTAAGTACAACAAATCATTCCGTCACCCAATGCAACTTTGTAGTAATGTTAACACTCCTAACCCCAGGACTTCATTCCGATGTCTAATCTTAATACTACTTCAGCATGTAATCTACTACCTTATGCTTTTCCATGTCATCTTCATTTTCTTGGGCATTTTCTTCTTTCTTGGACTTCTTATTTGAACCTAATTATAAGCACAACACAAATAAAAAGCAAGTTTTAAAATATCCAGGTGTAACCAGATTGGCGACACTGCAAGAATGTATGCACGCTCTCCTGAATGCACGCTGCAGAAGACAGTTACATTTATTTGAGGAAAGTCAGCTGGAAATCAACACGAAGATGCCCACAGAAAATGGCCAGAGTCTTTTCCAGCTATGAGCAAGTAGAGGGGGTTGTTAGAGCGGGGGCTGCCAACCTGGTGCCTACAGGCACCATGGGATCCATGAAGGTTTTCAGAGGTGCCCCTGTGCAGGTGCTCCAGATCCGAACTTTCATTTTTTAAAGAAGTAAGTCTCTAGCCCTCTTAGAAAGAAAGTTATAGGGAGAAATGTGCAGGTACCTTCTAAAGGATTTCTTTGCAACGAGAGTGGTGTAGCTACCTTTTATATTTTTCCTGGTACTGAGGAATGTTCCCTGTTGTTAGTAGGCAGAAACAGCATCAGTGTGTGTGATCTTCATAGTCAGAGGCAGCAGGACATAGCAAAATTCCCAAGGGTGGTTCTCTCTCTTATTTTGTGTTCTGCCACCCTCCCCATGGCAGCCATTTTGTGTTATGCCATGCCTCACAGCAGCCATCTCAGGACCAGGACCTCCAGCATTTTCTCAAAACTGAAAATGTGTCAATAAGTCCAAAAATCTGCACTGATTTATTTCTAAAATCTAAATTCAAAATCCATCTTCAAAAGGATGTATTGTTTTACAGGTTGCCAATAGGTGCTTGTTAGGGGAAAGGAAAGAGTTTCCTTCTGAAAGAATCAAGCTTTTAAAATACAAAGTTAAGTGTGTGCCACATACAAGCTGCATTCACACAACAATAAGTGAGACTTTCTGGCTTAATGTGGTTTATCTGAAACAAGCAGCGTGCGTGCTGCCTGATTGTTCCAGTTTTTCTCCTCCCCTAGTGCAAGCAGGTTAAACAATAAAGCTACAAGTTTTAAGAAACCCTGGCTCCCTATTATCTCTGAACCAAGCAATGGGGTTTACTGTTCCCTAGCAAGTCATGATTACCAAGTCCACAACAAAGTATGGTTTCAGGTTGACTAGTGATCATGCTTTGTTAGGGAGTAACAACACATCCATCATCCTTTGGTCAGGCAGAACAAGAATCAAAGGATTCCTGGTTTCTTTATGTCACTCATGCCAGGTAAAGTGAGAGTGACTGGGCAGTGAGCACAAGGAAGTCTGACTAATTGTTACAGGTGAACACATGCCATTCGATTAAGAAGAACCCAAATCATGCTCCAGGCAGCATATGAAAGGGGCACCCCTCTAAAATTATGTGCAGTATACATTACGTAAAAGCTGCTCTTTTTCTGCCCCATGTACAAAACTCATTCTAACCAATTCCCCAAAGAAATATGTTTTTCTGTCGAAGTGCAAAATTGCCTACGGCATGAAACATTTTGAAACAAGCAAACCAGAATGCTGCATGTGTCTCCAGACTTGGTTTCCAGGAATCAAAAGAGAACAACAATCAAATCAATCATCTTATAAAAAAACTGTTCAGGTATGATAAAACACAGAATATATTATGTGTTTGTAACAGTAACAATCCTCTGCAGTTTGTATGAACTTTGTTTTATAGGCCAATCAGGCCCAATTGATCTCAATTTGTTTTCCATCATCGGCCAGTAGGAAATATGTATTTTGTCTTTTGCTGAAAAAATAAATTCACTACTGAAAAGTTAATAATCAGGTTGGAACAGTCATGAAAGTATTTTATAGCAATGCCTTGGAGCCAGGCTCAGTTGTAGCAATTTGCTATTTTACTTGATGTTCCACAGCCAGCAGATTGCTTTTTCAAACGTTAAAACGCATTTGAACATTAAATGAAACCTTTAAAACATTGTTAGAGAGAAACACAAAATGCATTACTTGAATTATTAGCTGCATATATGTGCTCAAATTCCAGCTACAACACTTAGTTTCATAAAACTCAATGGGTGTTGGTTAGGGCATTTAAGAAGATACTAAGGAAAAGATCTGCAGTTGCCCCAAAACTTTCAGCGACAATCTGGAGAGCTGTCTGAGTTAACTTGGCTGTTTAACAGGGATTTGACTTGTTTTAAATTGTAAGCCACCCCCCTGGGCAAACTGCTTTAGAACCTTGGGGGCATTTTCCAAAGAAAGCTTATGGAAGCAGAATGGAGGAATGCTTTTCAAAAGGAAGTTATAAATCTTGCTAGGGACTCTAGAAATAGCTATGGTGGCTTTCATTGTCAGGAACTATTTCAGTAAGGATCAGTTCTACAATGGTTACTTTAATGTAACATAGTACAACCACCTATCAACTGCCTAAGGGTATATATAGTTTATTTTTCTCAACGTTGAAGGAACATAAGAATTTACTTAGCTGTGAATTCTCCTCCTGTTTTATTTCCCTAGACGGTGGTCTAGAATTCAGGGATGGGGTCTTTAGAAGAGAGGTGGACTAGGAGGTACCGTATTTTTCGCCCTATAGGACGCACTTTTTCCCCTCCAAAAATGAAGGGGAAATGTGTGTGCGTCCGATGGGGCGAATGCAGGCTTTCGCTGAAGCCTGGAGAGCGAGAGGGGTCGGTGCAGCCCACAAGCTCGGGGACAGTGGGGAGGCGCAGCGCCGCCACCCCACTATTCCCCGACCTGGTCTGGAGGCTGGCGGGGGGGGGGGAGAAGCAGGCTTGCTTCTCCCCATTGCCAGCCCCACAAGCTCGGGGGACAGCGGGGCAAGTCACTGCCCCACGGAGGCTAGAGAGGCTGTCCCTGAAGGCAGAAGAGGGAGACGGAGCGCTCCGTCTCCCTCTTCTAGCTTGGGGATGGCTGCGCAAAGCCTCTGCAGGGCAGCGGAGTGCGCTGCCCCACAGAGGCTAGGGAGGCTGTCCCTGAAGGCAGAAGAGGGAGACGGAGCGCTCTGTCTCCCTCTTCTAGCTTGGGGATGGCTGCGCAAACCTGGGGGGGAAATAAAATTTTCCCCCTTGATTTCCCCCCCAAAAAACTAGGTGCGTCCTATAGGGAGAAAATACGGTATTTCCCATATTGCCATTATATCATGCTCTATTTTTACAAAGCAGAAGTCAAAATCCCATATCCCAACCCAACTCGCTTGACAGAAGACACGTAAGTAGGCTAACAGGTGGGAGTTGATCAAATCGTAAAGGAAACTCAAGCAACATAATTTAGCCGTGGGCGTGGGGGAGAGAAGCCATTTCACTCACTAAGGAAAAATATACTGAATTTTGATGCTAGGGTGGGAGAAATATTGGGGCTCTCCTTGTGCGATGTTTTAGCTTTCTAAAAATAGTATTCTATCAGTTTGCCAGATGACCTGGAGGCTACATTCCTCCCTAACATCTCCCCTTCAAAAGCACTAAAATTCTCCCACTATTGGCAAATGACAACTACTCAGTGTTCCTGCTCCTCCCATCCTGGTGACATTTCTTCTCTCATGCTTCACTGGGCAGCCACTCTAGCAGGACACATGACACAGGAAGTAGCTTCTAAGTATTCTTTTTTTGTACCTGTCCTACTAATGCTACCTGACTCTCAAGGATTTCCTTTGCCTCTAAGGAAATCCCTCTAATCCCTCAGTTTAGAATTTCCTATAAATGCCTCAATTTCTTAACCACCTCCTAAGCAAAAATACAACCCATCCATTGATCGTTTTAGTTGCTCTTTCCTATAACTTCTCCTGTTTTCAATATCCTTTCTGACACAGAGTGACCAAAAGTGTGGCAAAAATTTATTATATACTGGAAAATGCATTTGCCACTTTCCCCCCATGACATGCTGATCTGACATTTACTGAGCTTTCTAAAATGAACCAAAATTATTCTGCTGCATGGTTGCAATCCATTTAGAGCCTCATCAGCAAGCATGGTTAGATTACTAAGGGTTCATCATCACATCTTATGACTGAAGGATCTTTAGGAGCCTTTGGTAAGGGAACTTGTCAACATTTCTATGAAAATCCTAGTACAGTGGTACCTCGGGTTAAGTACTTAATTCGTTCCAGAGGTCCGTTCTTAACCTGAAACTGTTCTTCACCTGAAGCACCACTTTAGCTAATGGGGCCTCCTGCTGCGCCGCGCCGCAGGAGCATGATTTCTGTTCTCATCCTGAAGCAAAGTTCTTAACCAGAGGTAATATTTCTGGATTAGCGGAATCTGTAATCTGAAGCATATGTAACCTGAAGCGTATGTAACCCGAGGTACCACTGTACGTGATATCTACTTGACCACCTTTCACAATAAATGACATCTAACCTGCTTTCCCGAGTTCCTCAGCAAAGTATGGGTCGTTCAAATCAACATCAGATGGGCATTCATCTTCCGTTAGTGTTTCGTCAGCAGCCGCCTGAAACAAAACACATTGCATTTCAGTTACTAAACACCAGCAGTGCATTAGTAATACAAGTAAATGTAATATACAAACACAAAGTTTCCAAATAAAAGTTTCAAGGAGTAACCTCAGGGCGGATATTTGCAACACAGGAGGAAAGTGATTTAAAATGGCTGCTTTCACCGAAATCAAAGCCACTATAGGACTGTAGGCATCAATATGGGCTTCATTAACAATTACATGAACACATACACAAATTTCAATGCTTTATTAACTTTTGGGTGATTGGTATCATGGAGAATAGCTCTTTCTCCCTTCCTCAGAACTCTTCAACAGTGAGCAGCTGCCGTGCAGTAGACAAGCAACTATTGTGTTTGCAAGAACACATCTATCTTCCAGCTGTCTCATACAAGAGGTACCATTTGTTATTAACTTCCTAGTGATTAACAATTGTTCCTAAACAAGTAGCACCCGCTGTACCTTTCTGTATAGAAGCCACTGCTAGCTGGATAGAGTTGGAAGATAAGTATTACCAAACCTTCAGCAATAGTTGCCCTGGAGAAAGCATTTGTAGCAGAAGTTATTACAACTCCAAACAGCCCAGCAAGCATGGCTAATAGTTCAGCAACATCTGGAAGGCCAAAGATTCCCAGACCACTCTTTGAGAGTAGCTGGAGACATATATCATTTGACTTACATTTAGGATAATTATGAAGAGAAAATACGGAAGAGTAAAGCAATACAGTGCAGTGGGTGTGTATCAAGTGTAGATATGAGAAATTCAGGTGCAACTTCACACTTGACCTCAAAGATCAATGTGTGGGCTAAAAAGGAAATCACAATCTCTCAGCCTAACCTCTCTTCCAAGACAAGTTATGAGGATAATAATGCCTTGTTCTTCCTTGCAGGAAGTGCAGGTTATTAATGCGATAAAGCAAATAATAATTTAGGATTCAATGAGGCAAACAAGAAAAATAATCAATGAACTTCTAATAAAGACAGTGAACCCAAGGTCATAACCATGTGTGCAATATCTGGGGCAAATGCTACATTTTCAACAATCGCTGATCCAACACAGAATTGTCTTACAAAAAAATAACCTATTAGAATTGTGAGATCAGAATCTCCAGAATAAATGTATTCCGAAGCACAGTGGTCTGTTCAACAGAATTCCTTGGCTGACATATTCAGAAATAATGGACATCCATATGGAGTCAACACTTTCAGAGTAATAAAAGGCCAGCCTCAAAATTAAGCAATGTCTGGCACCCCTCTTGTTGACTTTAGAGGAACAATGAAGAAAAGTCTATCATCATAGGGACACTGTCATTAGTTTTCCAAAAGAAACCCAAAATGTATATTTCTTTGAAGACTTTCCCAGCGTTAAAGATACGCTTTTAAAATTCTGCAGGCAAAATTTGCTCACCACTTAAGACTTTGGACAAAGCTACAATTCTCATCCAAGGCTTGGCAGCTCCAACATGATATTTCAGCAAGAATGACCATTCCCTTTAGCAATGCAGAACTTATCAAGGACACAGGATCAAAGGAGGATTTTCTGGATAGGCTAATACACTTATTTTCCTTTAATCACAACTAAAATAAAAAAAAAATCACATGGCTGCCAAAGGCAATGAAAAGCGCTCAGGCCTGTTATGACTTAGTGCTACCTTGATCAATCACTTGCCTACTCTCAAGCTTTCTGTTAAAGCACTTTGAAAATAATGTATCTGAGAGGAATAGAACACAAGTTGTAAAGCTGTGTTCCAGGGAACTCATGGTTCCTTTGAGGCTTTTATCAGGGGTTCCTCAGCAACAGTGGGAAAGATTCCACATGAACCTGCCAGTACAGCAAGACAGTACCAGACGCTCTCCTCAACATGCTTGCCTCCGCTAGCTGAGATGTAGTGAATGGCAAAGGGGCCGAGCCTTTTCAGCGATGCCAACTTGCTTGTGAAATGCTCTCTCTGAGAGGCTCACGCTGAGTTGAACTGGCATTCATGTTTGCTTTTTAAGCTGCTGCTTTTACTTTTGTTATTTTATAGCATTAGTTTTTGCTGTACAATGTCCGCAGCTGCTCTGGAAATCATTTTTCGAAGGGTATGATAGAAAAATTATAAATTAATTAATATCAAGTTTCTTGGAAGACAAGATTGTGTCCACTGTTACTAATCTCCTCTTGCCATGAGCAGCCCCAAGGGTGTGCTGGCTTTCCAAGCTATACATGCAGGCATTCCTTGACAGATGAGTCACCCTGGAAAAGGGTTCCCCTAAAGAAAGTAAATTTGTAGGGCACTTGCTTAAAGTCTTTACTACCTTCTGCTTTTTCTTCAGTTTCCTTTTCTCTTTCTTCTTATCCAGAAACTGTTCCCATGGTGTCAGCGCATCCTTCCCTTCCAACTTGTTTCTTACCATTTCTTCAGCGCTTTCTTTAAGTCCTGAGGTCAACCAGAAAAATACATATAGTCAAGTTAGCTCAATACCTGTATCTGAAAATCTGGAGGCAGATAAACATCACACCCGCATGAAGCTACTGTCCAAATAGCAAATCAGAAAATACTACTGGTGAACCAACTGAGGGGTTAGAGAGACGGGACTTCATTCTTACTTAGCGGCAATGTCTCAGTGGGTAGTGACAAGCAACATTTCTCTGTCTCTCCAGGACGTTCCTTAGAGGAATTCTGCAGAATGCCATCTCATCACCTTATCTATTCTATCTATCTATCATCTATCTATTCTATCTATCTATCTATCTCTCCCCCCCCCCCACAGCGTCATTATGAAAGGCTGGAGTCTCTAATATGGAGTTAACAACTAGTGTGCACACTTTCTCCCTCCCCCAGTTCTAGCAGTTTTTGTACTGTAGAAAAATGGACAATGAATATGGCAGGGGCATCCCTAACAACTGAGATGGAGCTTTTCTTGTCCTCCATCAAAAATCTTGAAGTGCTCCTGGATGTGCAGCTGAATCTGGAAGCTCCAACTGCAACTGTAGCCAAGATTGGCCTTCCTCTACTCCAGCTGGGAAGAACTGCAATCCTTTTTGCTTGTTCGAGATCTAGAAATTGTGAGTCACATTATATTTCATTTCAAGGCCAGCTGGTTGGCTCTACTTGGGGCTGTGCTCAGAAACTGTGGAAGCCCACTTCTGACTGGCTCAGCAAAAATGCAAGTGCTCTAGATAAGGGACTAACAGCTTGAAAAATACAGTTAGGTAAAAACAGCAAAAAATGCACATACGTGCCTTTGGCATAAGGGTGATGATAGTGCTCCATGACTAATTTTTCTCTTGAAAAATGCTCTGCCACCCAAAAAGTTTGAGAAACCATGGCTCTGAAGGCTGCACTGATGGACACCTACCCCTTGTCATCCAGGCACAAATTAAAGAGCTGCTCTTGACAGTTAACAACAGATCTATATGCAGGCTTCTAAAATTATTTAATCTGTTGTTTTTAATTTATCCATTTGTTTGATGGTGCTTTAGTATGCATTTTTCACACTTTGAAGGTTAGGTCTATTTGTTTATTATACTTTTACAGATACCTGGGCTAGACTGGGGCAATAGATAAATGAGAGACAGAAGGCTTCTGGTATAACAGGAAATCCAAGATGCAAAGCACTAATTCAGTTATTTAAGAATTATTTTAGAACAATCAGAGAAATTTAAATAAAGTGGCTATTGCTAAAATCAAGTGCAAATTAGTCAGAATAGATAGGCAGACAGAATTTATCAAGTTCTTTTTATATTAATTTTCATTAGCAGCTGCAAGAACAAAAAGATCAAAAGAAGATGATGTTGCTATCCTCTACCAGTGTATACTCCCAGAGGGAGTTGAAATCATCAGACCACTAACTTGAGATTGTCATCTCTCTAGTTCCCTTTCGTCATCTTTGTGCACAAGAAGAAATCTTTAAGGGTAGCATTTCCAGACTTGTCAACAGCTAGAAAAAGTTGCATATCATATTGAAATGTTTGATTGAAAGAAACATCCTCTTCCCCCAGCCCCATCCAATGATGACTTCATAAGGTCAAAAACCCCACATCCCATGGAATAGCATACTACTTGAGTTACAAGAGACTAGAAAAGAGCATAAATCAATTTCTTCTAAAATTCAAGTTACCTATCATTAAATGTATTATCTTCTACACACACTCTTGGGTTTTCTTGTCCAGTTTCCTGCTGCAGCCCCTTGTATCCCTGAAAATCTGCTCCTGAAGGCTGAGCGCCTCCAAAATGGAAAGCTGAAGCTGGTAGTGTGTAGCAACTTTCAATCCAAGAGTGCACTATTTTACATTTACACACATGCACACTCTGTTTGGACATAATGCCAAACCATGGTTTGATACTAAACATAGTTTAGTGCAAACCAGTTTGCTGTTACACCTGAACTGACAAACTATGGTTTGCAATGGCCCTGCAAACCAAGACTTCAAACCAGCAAGGTTTGGTGTTACATATGAACCAACACACACAGTTCTTTATACTGGCCATTAAACAGAGGGCCAGATCTCAATTTCTAAGGTTTAGCTTAGAAACAAGTAATTTTTAAAAAATCTTAAAGAGGTTTGAAGAGATCATTTACCCATAAATGATGGAACTGCATGCACAGCCAAAATTTTCTTTTCCAAGTTTAACTGCTACAGCTACAATTCCTGTTTTTCTAAACAGAACCTTAAACGCGGCGTGTTGTGATGTGCTAGCAGTGTAATGCTTTTTCCAGCACAGGGAAAAATAATAATTATTCCATCCAGGAGGACACACTGCCTTTTCACCTAAGACCAAAACTATCATGTCCCTTTAATTATATTTTTTACTGAATGGACATGATGGGAGAAAGAGCTCCATTGAGATCATGTACTATCCTTATATAACACATATAACAGAAACAGACTGATATGTGTGTTCATGTGAGATATATGCAAATAATTGTTTTTTAAAAATGTACTATTGTGATCTTCATCACTTTGTTGTGGCTGTTTTATTGAGTGACTATTACCCACAATGAGATAGCTGGACTGAGGGACAGATATAAATACTTCAAATGAAAATAAATAAATAAACTGAATGAGTTTTCCAGATTTCTTAATCAACTGCCTAGAAAATGAAATCAATTGCTCCATCTGGAAAAGTTGGAGTGGAAGGAACAGCCTTTTCATGAAACCAGAAAGGGATTGAACTTCCTCCACAGATTAGATTGTCTTAGAAACAGCCAGCCAAATAACTTTCCAAGAACAAATGGGATTGTCTAAGGGGTGACAATATACAACACGTAAGAAATAAAATGAGCTGTTTAGAGCAAACAGAACATATGCTTAGAAGCTGAAGGAGGCACAATATATCCCTGTGTTCATCGATTTAAAAATGCACACATACAGTCACAAAACTTTCTTATTTAACTCTTAATACTGAAAATTCAGTGGAACTGTTGAAGATAATGAACTGCAGAGCGTCCCCACGGCAAACCACCACTGCAGAGAAGCACACTGTGGACCATGTTTTCATGGTTTGTGAGCCACTGCAAGGACAGAAATACCTTTGCTGAAGGGTAAGATATAAATCTCTTAAAAAATAAACAAGAACAGAACACAGACATGGAGTGTGGAGAACTGACAGGCACCGTTCATTCCTCTTCCTTCTTTTTCTCCGCATGAGACTGGCTGTGAAAGTCCTTGTGTTAAGACTTTCCCAACTCACATGGAAACTGCCCTTGTCTAAAAACCGGTTTCGACAGCTGTCACAGAGTGGCTGCTCCATAATGCAAGCCATTTATTGCAGTAGCATCCCATAGGATTTGGAGACAGAAGAGGACTGACTGCGGGGGGGGGGCAACAAGGAGATTTTATTCACCCTGTTGCAAACTTTCTGCCTGGAGGTTTGCAGGGGGACCTTTCTTCATTTCAATTTGCAGTGTAAGAACACCATGTTTTTTAGAAGCAACAGTAAAAAGAGAGCAGCTGAAAGTGACCTGTGCATGGTTTTCAATCAGAAGACATGAATTAACATTGGGTATGCACGCAACACTCAGGACTCAACTCCTACCTTCAACAGGGGTGCAGTGACGAATACTAAGGAAGTAGAAGAAGCAAAGAGCTGCATTTGTATGTGGAGACATTTGGCAGCTGCCATTTTGAAAAATGAAACACCATTGTGCCTCCATGGCAACTCTCTTCCATTTGCATATTAAAGGCACAAAGCCCCACTTTGGGTCATAGCTGGCAACTCCATCTTTCTTGTGGGGTGGGGAAAACCTCAAGGCCACAAATATAATAGTCAAGGAGTATTCTTCAGCAGCTCACCAACCCCTAATATTATTTCCCCTAAACAGTGGTTCAAAGCTCAGCCAGAAATAAGCCCCAAAAGACAGAGAAAAAGAGTGAAAGAAATGTTAGCCTTGAAAAAATATTTCAGTACCTTTTGAAAGAGTAACTTGGAAATTAAAGAATTATAATTAATTTGCACTGTTGAAATGGTTACATATTTCTATTGCTGAATTTAAGCTGGTCAGTATTAAAAAAGAGAAAGGGGATTAAGGAACACTGCAAATAGTATAAGCCATCTACCTGGAACCCATTTGATTTCCATTTCCATATCAGTTTCTTGGTGTTTCTTTTCTTTTTCCTGGATACTCCTAAGTAGTTCTCTGTACTTTGCTATTTGCTCTTCATCATCCTTGGAGTGTTGCTTATGTTTATCACTGTCTGTTGTGTGCTTTACACCAAAATCTTTAAGAGAAAAGAGAAAAAGAGGAACTTCCAATAAATAGGTATAGAAGTCTAAAAAGGAGAGGCGGCTCATCTTAAGCATAATACGCCAGGGATGTGGAATCTGAGGCCTTCCAGATGTTGCTGGACTCCAATTTCCATCAACCCCAGCCAGCATGCTCAGGGGTGATAGATGATGTAGTTTGTCAACATCTGGAGAGCCACACGTTCCCCAGCCATAGTCTGTACTGACAGAATGGCTCTTCCGGATTTTATACTGGGACCTTTTGCACGCAGAGCATACCGTATCACCGAGCCACTGTCAATTACCCTGAATTTAAATAGGTACTGTATTTGGAAATGAATAGTAGTCAGAAACACATTTCACCAGCTCCACCTTGTGGAAAACTAACACAGATTTTCCTCAATAACTGCATTCTTAAATTTAATAAAAAATCAGTTTATCCTTTGGAAAAAAATATTTATAAAGCACAGCAAACCAAGATTAAATGGAATGACTGCATAAACATCTTAATAAATATATAGAAGAGAGTAAGAAGCACAGAATATTCTTCTCATCTCATCACACTTTTTACATTTCTATTCTAACAGCTGAAATTCATTTTCCCCCTGTTTGTGCTTAATGCCACAATAAACACACTGGCTAGAATTCTGTCATGTACCCAGTAAATCAATGAATAAAACATCAGGATCATGTTAAGGAAATGGCTGTGTATTTTTCTATTAAAAGCTTCTTTCTGAAAATATAATTAAATTCAAGAACCTTTCAAACTGGAAATACACCAAAAAGTCTTTGGTCTGGTGACACAGCTTAAACCACCTTTTTTAACGACAGTGTACTTTCATGTAGCCTGGAGACCACAATGAATACATAATGCAATAAAAATAAGACATTTTCTGGAGCAATAATCAACAATAGTAGATTAAAAGTATTCTTTCTGCATTGTGATGCAGCTGTGATAAATTGTACGGAATAAATAGAAAACGGAGGTATTGCTGGCTTATATGTTCACTGAGTAACTGGGATGTTAATCTATCAGCTTCCAAGTGATATCCCATTTGCTTGTTTATTTCATGCGCGCACACACTCCACATAATACAATTAGTTCCCTCTGTATGCCATATAGATCAGTACATCGAAAACTCACTGAAACAACTGGGGGGAAAGTATATGGGAATATCAAAGTCCAATTACAATGCTTACAAAAGTTATATGGGCAATCAAACTACGTACCTTTCAGCTATATTTTGGGTTTCTTTGTATTAAAAATCAAAGTGACAGCCCTTTGGTGTAATGGTGTGTGCCACTGTGAACTTTTTACATGCTTGACTTCCACAGATCATGGCATCAGTATAGATGACATAACTGGATATAAAAAGAGAACCCCATTATGGAACTATATCTGATCTGGGTACTAGTCCTTATCCTAATGTGACCTGGAAGTTATAAGTAAATATTCTGCTCTCCTAATACTTAATGTAAAAATCAGAACACTAGTTCTTTGTTACCAGCAAAGACTAATTATCACCTTCTGTAGGAAAGAAGGGTTTCTACATAGACAATAGAATCTTCCTTTGAAGGCAAACTCAGGGTTCAGGAAGCATGCAAGATAACCAATTTAGTAATTTATCCCTAGGGTCATGCCTTTTGAACCACAAACTAGGCAAGGTAAACAGACAGGAACTTGTAGGAAATAAACAGTGGCACACAGGAATGAAGATGTTATAATCACCCCTTCTCCATAAGTTAAGTACTATTAGCTTAGTACTTAAACCCCAGCTTTTCAATGGCCGGGTAGCTCAAAAGATCAACAGGAACCCTTTTTTCACTCCACACACTCAAGTATAAGCCCTATCCTTCATGGGTCCACAGATCAAGGAATCAGTGAGAGAGACATTGGAGCCTTCCTGGTACAGGATATTGATGGGGAAAGCAGAACTGTCACAGCCCTCTGATTCCATGACTTGGGTTCCACCCTATACCCTTCCTCGCCTTTACTTTTCATGTGGGCACTGTGGCAAATTGTCACACTCACTATCTCTAGGCTGTTGATAGGGATCCTCTTACTCTTTGAAGAGTGTTGTGTGATTTGCTGCCCACTTTTATCTGTAACTTCACTGTTTGAAAACAGCATCCATGCACACTTGTCACTTTTATTCCAAGTAATAAATCTATCCTTATTTATTTCCTACTGCATGAACTTCTTCTAGGCATTTGGTTAAGGTTAGAAATGCATATTCATAATGGATGCATGTTTTAACTGCAGCAAAAGTCCCTAAATCTATTGGGAGTGTGCACAAGAGTACATGTGAGTGCTGGATACACATGTGGGTTCAGACACACACTTTGTAAGTATGGCAGAAGATTTAAAGTTCTCACCACACTTTCTCTATCATCCCTGAGGAAGTAGAGAAAGATGGATCACTAATGCACCAGAAAAGGGCTCAAGCCTGTAAGATGCATACCAAATGTTATCCACAAATGCACACATCAGCTGGCAAGGCTCAGTCTTCACAACCCACAGAATATTAAGTTTCTCTACAACTGCACAATTTCAGGAACCCAATTCCAAGGAAAAGAAACATTTCCATGAACGGTAACACTAGCCAGAGCTGCAGCAATTCAATTGTTCCCAAGGATCAAAGAAAACATATTCCAACCACACAGAAAACTCCAAAACCTTGTTTACAGAATGATGGTTAATACAAATTGTTCGGTCTCAGCCACCTGTCAAATTTGCCCCTCCAGGGGTGGGGAAATAAGGATCTGGTTCCCTATCCATGATTAGTGTGTGGGCATGGCAATGAGGTTATCTTCAAGTTAAAGACCTACATTGGTTCCAAGTACGTTTCTGAGCACAATTCAAAGTGTTGGTGCTGACCTTTAAAGCCCTAAACGGGCTCGGCCCAGTATACCTGAAGGAGCATCTCCACCCCCATCGTTCAGCCCGGACACTGAGGTCCAGCTCCGAGGGCCTTCTGGCAGGTTCCCCCTCACTGCGAGAAGCAAAGTTACAGGGAACCAGGCAGAGGGCCTTCTTGGTAGTGGCTCCCGCCCTGTGGAACACCATTCTATCGGATGTCAAAGGAATAAACAACTACCTGATGTTTAGAAGACATCTGAAGGCAGCCCTGTTTCGGGAAGTTTTTTAATGACTGATGTTTTAACGTATTTTTAATCTCCTGTTGGAAGCAGGAAATAATTATTATTATTATTATTATTATTATTATTATTATTATTAACACTGAACCTTCACAAATGCAAGTACCTTGCTGTTCTTCCTCCTCTTCCTCACTTGATGAAGCCAAGTATGCTTGGAAGTCCATGTCCAGAAGTTCATCTTTTTTAAATGTTCGGCTGAGGGAAGTCACTCTCTCATGATCTGTCTCATCCCACGTGATGTCTACCTTAAGACGGAAAAAATATTGTGCTTTACCTTCAAGTCGCACACGTGTATGCATATACATATAAAGACTGGCTTAAAACAAACTCAATCCTCACGCTAGACCACAACAAAGACTCAACCTTCATATTCAGAATTAAAATTTATGGCTGTCAGCATTTCTTGCTGCACTCTTAAGGGATTTCAGAACAGCTCCATTCCCCAGTATGTCCAAGATTTTACACAAGTGAAAAGTGTCAGTGAAGAGACCGGGTAGAAAAGAAAATATGTAAAGACAAATGAGCAAGGGCTGGAGATAAACCCCCAGAAATTTAGTTCCAACTGCAAATGAAATATTAAAAACTGAAGAGCTAGTGGTTTCTAAGTGTTGTTTTATGACCTGGTCAGCACTCTGTGCATGGATTAAGTGTTTACTGCCTTGCCAAAAAAACTTCCTTTGAAAGAAAGGAGAAGTAATTTGAATCCTAAAAATATATTTTATTCTTGGATATTGTCCTGATTGGCAGTAGTGGTGGACATTATCATTATCACCATCATCCTGTCCTACGGTTTTAGCAGGGTGTAGAGTACGGCTCAGTTTACTACTTTTGCATTTATTCACATGGTTCCTGCTAGAGTGTCTGATGCCTGACAGAGTCCTGTTTAAATTCAGAGACCGTCTATGCTATTCCTTTCATGTATTGCATTTGAAGTCCTTTATGCCAGTACCAGAACTTATTATGTTGATATATTGGTATTTTTTGTTTGACATGTTCCCTGTTCAGAGTTAAGAGTTACTTACGTTTTTGTTCAATTATACTGGAATGCAGTGGTTTATGGAAATACACAGCAAATACCATAAACCACAGGAGACGGGGTGAAAACGGGGTCATAAAACATGAAATGGGTATATCAGAGGTGAAGCAAAATATGTATTCTCATGCTATTTGGTATATGTAAAATAAAGTTTAGAAGTGAGATTTCTCTCCTAGAATGTTCTGGTTGATTGTGAAACAAAACAGATCACTTTTAAGTCAACACAGAATTCATAAGGCTCTGTGATTTTAGCAACAGCCAATGTGGCAACAGAGTTAGAGAACTGGACTTAAGATTCTGAGTTCCTAACCCTGAGCTCCTAACATACAAATGCAATTGTATTCAGAACATGCTTTGCAACAAGCATCAGCTACGGGTCACCTTTGTTCCAGGATTTACAAAATTTCAAATGCAAACTTTCCAACAATGAAAGGTATTTTTTTCCACTTGTACTACACACACAATTTTAAATATATATATATATATATGTGTGTGTGTGTGTGTGTGTGTGTGGAGACTGATGTGTGCAACAAATGATTGGTTACAAAGAGAGAAAAACAGAGTGCTTAGAAAAAATGACTCTGTAAACAAATTTACAAAAATTCTTTGGGAAAAATGTCTGTATCCATTTTTTTCCTGAAGTGGAAGAACATGTTAATCAGATGTTTAAAAGATGTGACTAATGTGTTTGGAGTAATACAAATTCAACAGGCACATTAAAAGCAGCTAGCTCAAGAGAGAAAAAAGGCTATGCAGAATGTATTTTAAGCTTTTTTATAAAGAAAACTCCCAATCAACACTGCCAAAAGCACACACACATCGAGCGAGGTGATGAACCCACAGAAATCCAGTGCACAAGTCCCCAGGAAGATAATACATGAGAACTTCGTTTTTGATAACTGCATCAACACAAAATGGATCATTCCTGCCTTTCTATCTACAGTGTGATCACTGATATATTTACAATCTTTACAAATTAAGAACTTGGAAAACTAAACAAGTTCCAAAGGGCTACAAAAACACTGTTAAGGTACCTTTGAAGTCGACACAGCAGCAGATGTGAAGTACTTTGGTTTATAAGAGTCCACTTCTGAGGCCACATCCTTTGGCTCGTCATCAAATGTCACATCATCTGGAATGAATCTTAAAAGCCACAAAGAAAGGGAATTGTTATTAAAACAGATACAAGGAGGCTTCAAAGGAACAAATGTTGATAGGCCCAGCCTCTCTCTTAATTAATATTAGCTGTTATTAGATATATTAGAAAACAGTTGTTGTTCAGTCCATGGTTTGGGTGAAGAGGTCAGACAAAAAGTGTTACATTTCACTCAGCACAGGGAATGTCTGGTCAGCTCCAGTTTAAACCCACTGAAAAAATGGTGACACCCCAATTACTGTTGCTGAAGGGAAGGAACCTGTAACTCACAAGGCCTCGAAGGGTAGGAAGCCAGCAAAGAGGCAATAGCTTATTGTGGAAGAGCACAGATGTTACACATAAAAAAATCCCAAATTCAATCCCCGGAACCTGCAGAATCTTGGGAAGCAGAGCTGGAAAAGACCTGTCAATGAGACCCTGGAGGCACATAGCCAGACAGAATAGCAGACTATACTGAGTTACAACAGACCATTGGTGTGACTCTTTTTAAAAGGTAGCTAAGTATGTTTAAGGTGAAATTCAGTTTATTTTATTTATTAAGTTAACTTTATATATCACCCTTCATCCAAGGATCACAGGGTGGTAGCTGTATTGCTGGTTAAATGTTTAATGGTTATTGTATTTGTTTAAAAACCAATTAAAATTTGTATTTAAAAAAGGATCATAGGATACGTTACAGTATAAAAACTACAAAAATACATAAAATAACAAACAAAACCATAGCTCCACCTCTCTGCAGTTGTCACAGACAGGACCAGTTAACATCATCAGCACTGAGAGTTGTGAATTAACCATCCTCTGGTCAAACTGTTCAGCATTTCAGTCGCTTTGAAAGCAAATACTCTCCCCGATATCCAGTAAAACATCACCAACTCCAGTGATGAGTGTGAGAAACTTAGGAGGGACATACTTAATGGCTCTCTGCTTAAAGCATTGACACTGACAGTGATGGAGCATGACACTCTAAAAACGTAAATTCAATTTTGGATGCAACATTAAAACACAACTTTAACTGTGTTAAAAAGCACCCTAATATTCAAAAGATGCAAGCCACAGAATTGAGTCTGGTGTGGGAAAGGTAGCTTCAGTGCTTTAAAACAAGATATAAGGGAGCCAGTGTGTGTCAGCCATTTGAATGTTTCAGCTGGAATTGAGAAATCTGGGTTCAGATTCAGCTTGGCCATAAACTACTGGGATGCTAGGAAAAAGTTAACAGCTTCTATCTCAGGAACCCTCTCTCAAAAAGAATAACAACAATTAACCATCTTCACAAAGCTGCCACAGGAGGAAAAGAAAACCTCCCACAATACCTCAGGTCCACGAAAGAACAACTGCTTTCAAATTCCAATCCATCACATTCTTCATAAATTTTGTTGGCTGTTTCGGGAGTGTCACACTCTACAACTGCATAGAAATACTTCAGTCGCTTGAACTGATAGTCTCTCAGTTTTTCCTTATAAATGCTTTAAAGGAGAAAGAGAAATCAAGTAAGGCTAAAAAAATGAAGGAACAATGAAGCAATTATACTGCAATCCACGGCTGTCCATAGCTGTGTGGCATAAGAGTATATGCCAACATCAGACATCAACATGACCAAATCAGACATCAACATGACCAAATATCAGACACTAGTGCCAGACTCAGTCAGCTAGCAAGGTATTTTGTAATCTTAGACCCTAGGAATATGTTCTGATGTACTTTAGAATCCGAGTTCCTTCACAATTATGGATACTCCATAGCCTTCACCAGCCTGGTGCCTCCTGATATTGTTGGACTCCCACCAGTCCCAGCCAGCATGGGAAATGGTCAGGGATGATGGGAATTGCAATCCAGCAGCATCTGGAGGGCACCAGGTTGGGCAAAGTTACTCGAGAGCAGACTTCCTCAAACTCGGCCCTCCAGATGTTTTGAGACTACAATTCCCATCATCCCTGACCACTGGTCCTGCTAGCTAGGGATCATGGGAGTTGCAGGCCAAAAACATCTGGAGGACCGAGTTTGAGGAAGCCTGCTCTAGAGTCATGTGCTAGGATATAGAGTTACTTTTGCTGTACCCAAGGGATTGCATTCTCACATAAATATTTGTTACATTTTTTTCTTTTGAACAGCAGCTCTCGTGCTATATCTCTTGGAACTCCCTTGATTTGCAAAAGCATCTTGCTTTGTGGCATCAGGAAGCTTTCGTTTGAGACATAGAAGTTCAAAGGTACTCTGAACACAGCAAACTATTGGGGGAAAACTTTGAATCCCGCCCCCAGTTTGCCAATCTCTCCTAATGAATAGTTACCCAAACCATGGTAAGAAATCAATGCATAAGTGGCCCTATGTAGAAGTGAGCATGATCTTAAACTCATCGGCTGGTCAGAAACTTAGCGCTAATACAGCCTTGGATCCCTGGATATTGTTGCACTACAACTCTCATTAATTCCTGATGGCTAGGCTGGATGGGAATGGTGGAAGTTGTTAAGTCCAGCAACATCTGAGGAACCAAGACTGAAGCCTTCTGGACTAAATGAACTGAAAAAGAAAAATCAACATGCAATAGTTTAGGTCTCCCCATACAATTCTACCGGCCACTGTTTACAGAGAAAGCCAGATATATCTCTGCTTTAAGAAACATGTGCATTTACATCCCCTAACTTTTCCCAATTACTTATCAGCATTATTATAATATCACTGTATATCTATCTACATGGCACTTGTTCCAAGGGCCCTATGGTCTGATATCAGAAAGCAATGAATGAACAAAAGTGGCCATGGTGTTTGTGTTCTCTGAAGCACCAAAAGTGCTGAAAATGCTAAACAAAGGTAAAGCTGCATTATGGTAACAATTAAACTAGCAATTTTTTTCCTTTTCAGACTTTAGAACGGATGGCTTGTCTATAGCAGCAAACTGGCAGTGTTCACCCAGAGGGAGAAAGGTTCCATCTAGTGGTAGAAATTCATTGTGCAGTATCATGTCAATACTTGTCACTTTGATACCCCAGGGTCATTCTGCGCATCATCCACCATCACAAATGCAACATGCAGCTGTAGTGTTCAAGTTGCTCAACTGGTCAGCCCTGCCTGCCTCCACAAGAAGCAAACAATGAGTGTTACCTGCAAACCAGAACTTGTGTTTGTTTCTCTATACAAACCATGAGTGGAAGCCAAGGAGCAAAACAAACTTTGAGTGCTGATTCACACGTAGCACCAAGCTAAGCCTCTTGGTTTGTTTCTCCCAGATGTCAGCAAGATGTAGCAGAGCAGGAGCAACTGGGCAGTATGCACAGTGAACCATGGTTTATACCCAACCATTGGTTACTGTTACACGTGAACCAAACTAATGTTAGGTCCACTACATCCCAAATGCTTTGGTGTGAAGACAAAGTTCTTGGAATGAGATGCCAATAGAAAAAAATTATGTTACACTAGAATCATTTTGATATTGATTACTAACTTTAATTCTTCCTTGGATTTCCAAGGGGTTTATTTATTATTTAGTATATTTATTAAAAGTATATACTGCCCTTCATTTGAGGATCACAGGGTGGTTTAAAATATAAAAACACAGTACATAATACAAAAACAATAACCCTTCCCGATTTATTGGATTTCAATAGCGAAATTTTATATATATGGGAATTATTGTATGTCAGGGTTAAACACCTGTCATTCTCTGTGACATCTTCAGGAAGGCTTAATAGTTCAGTTGGACCATTCACTTCTTCCTCTTTCATTCTCTCTTTCCCAAACTCTGAAGGATAGATCTAGAAACAATAAAAAGGGTGCATGACATTGTATTAAGTGGCTTGAGAGCAGCTTGGGCTTAGGTTTTAAATAATAAATTTCCCCATCTTTCCCTTCTGCCTAAACTATGATTTATACAATGAAATCCACTACTCACATTGCACTATGAATAGGTCTTTATGCATGAGGCTCAACTGACACGGACAGCAGTTCATGGTAGACTGCTTTAACAGCAGAAATGTCTTAACTTTTGGTGTTCTGCTTTCATGCCTCACCAGTAAACATTTTCCACAGAGTTCTATACTAAAGGATTCCTTATGGATTCCGGGGGGGGGGGGGTTGCATTTACTGTCCAGTTAAAAGAGCATTCAATGAACCTAACTGTGCTGCAGAATTGTAATCTTACTCTAATATAGGAGTGGCAAACTTATAGACCTCCTGGTGTGGTTGGAATTCAAAGTCCCATCAGCCTCAGCCAACATGGGCAGTAGTGAGAGATAGGAGTTGTAGTCTAATAACATACGGAGGGCCACAGTTTTGACACCTCTTCCCACACCTTCAGTGCAAGTCTAACCAAGTATTTCCACTGAAACACCACAATTTATAATTTCTCCAGCACAACCCATGCTAGTCTCACAGTTGCAACTATTTGCAAAAAGATAGGTGGATTCCTTCGCACTTCCCCAAATATGCATTATTTGAACGTTGCTGTTGAAAACAAGTGCTTACCTTTACAGAAAAGATAAAACCACCTTTAGGTGTAAATGAATTAAGTAAAGCCAGTAGGTCCTTAGCTTTCAGTCGATCCCAGTCCATGTTGCAAACTGCCAATCTACGTGTGATCTGTGTGTAAGAAAATAATTTTACAACACCTGCCTAGACCTTTAAGGTAACACAATGGACTGCATATATCACCCTAAGTAAACAAAAATGCAGTTATGAAATTAGATTTGTGCACAAAGAGGACTCACAGTAGAGTATGAGCACGGCTACAGAGCTTTCTGCCTTGGAGAAGAACCAGAAAACATCAACAAATTACATACTGACTTTCCTCCTCCAGTAAAGATCATATACCTTTGGCTGGCTGTTTCCTCTTCATATACATACACATCAGGCCAGACAGACAGTTAACCATTCTTGCTTAATCTAGCACAGCAAGGATAAACTGCTAAATCCACAAAGACAAAACTAAGGGCAGAGGGTACAGAACCAGAATTTCAACAGAGGTTCTGCACTATTTTGAGTGGCTCCTGCTTTAGTTTTAGCCTGGCTGACAGAGAAGTTGCAAAAACTGCTGCTAGAAGTACTGAAATTTTAAATGTGTTATATAGAAATACTAGAAAAACTCTCGTTCCATATATGTTAGGCCTTCCCTCCACCCCTAATGAAAAAGTGAGCTGTAAACTTGCTGGGAGTGTGGGAGGCTGCAATCCTATAAATCACTTACTTATGGACTTGCTTTTTATGAGGACTGGCCTTGAAGGAAGGCAAGAAATGAAAAACACTCTATAGAAAGAGCTACTTAAAAGATAATTATGTAGTTAGGTCTTTCAAGATTCCTTGAACCTTACCGCATCTGCACGAGGGGCATCTTTAGCCAATTCTCCCCATCCATGTTCAACTTCAGGCTCCTTTGGATATATCTCAGCCAAATCCTCCTCCTCTTCATCATCATCAGAGCTGGTTTCTATATTGCCTTTCCCCCTTGCCAAGTCTGGCCCACTGTCGCTTTCATCAATGTCACTTTCATTTCCTGTTTCTTCTTCATCTTCGGAACCACTTTCTTCTCTCATTTCTCCCTCTTCTCCCAAGGTGCTTTCCTCTTCCAGATCCCCGCTATCCTCTGACTCGCTTTCCTCTTCAGTCTCTTCACTACCTTCCAATTCATCAAGATCAAAGTGCTCCACATTTTCACAAGTTTCCTTTTGCAAGCAATGTTCATTAATATGCTTGCTGAAAGAATTATCTTCCTTTCCTAAATGAAGGAAAATCAATAATTTAAACATACATATGTACAATATAGTATTTTCCAAATCCAATTATCCCTCAAAAAAAGATGGCACCTCAGACATGCAGAGTGTGAAGGAGAATGGAATATTGCTAAGATTTTCGGTGGTGATTGAGATGTTCATTGACCAAATTGTAGCTCACAATAGCATGCATCCAACTATCTGGGAAACCAAATGTCCAAGACTACCTGTCAAGTGGCAAAAATAATTTTCTATCACACATGAAAGTGGACAAATTCAGTAAGAAACTGTTTTTTAAATGTAAATGTTTTTGATAGCTCATTTAGGGAGGAAAATAAACTACTCTCTTTGGTGAAAATAGTTTTCATAACACTGTGTTTTCACAGTTTCTATTTAAAAGAGAGATTCCTGGGGAGGTCCATGGATGGGCTTAGGCTGGGAAACTAGGTGTGTGCACACACAAACCCAACACAATAAAATAAATTCTAAGCAGAAAGCTTGTGTGTTTATGTGCATTTTTCGCTGGAGGGGGTTCATAGCTTTCATCAGATTTTCAAAGGGGTCTGTCACCCAAGAAGGGTTAAGGGCCACTGCTCTAAGTCACAGGTGAGAAACCACGACATGCAGACCTCAGTCCTTGACCTAAATTCGTGTGGGTGATGAGGGGGGAAACTGGGTAGCAGAAAGAGAGAAATGGCAGTGGCAGCAGGAGAGACAGAAAAGGTGGCAGCCACTAATATGAAACCCCCGGCATAGTACCTCCCCACTGGGACGGCAGCCACTCATAATGAAGGGTTCTCTGCAACTCACTTTAGGGCTCCCAAAGCCAGCCTTCTGTCCTTGTACTGGGAGCCAAAAGTCTGGGGGACATGCAGGCTGCTGGGTGGCATAAAATGAGGTATAAGCATGATGGCAGTATATTAAACCAGGATACACATGAGCCTTTTTTTTGCTCCTCCCTTCGTGGCAAGGCATTTTATGTAAATTGGGAAACTGCAGATACCAGTTTCAACACAAGCCAGGGTCTTAAAGTCCATTTCAAACCATGGTTTAGGACAATGGCTTGTTTCAAAGCTGATGGCCATAACTTCCCAGTTCAAATGAAATGGAAAACTATGGTTCATTAGCTACTTCCTGGTTTGACTGCTGCACTCCGCAAAGGGTGAATTAAAGGGGCTTGTATGCATAAGCAAAAGACTCATGCATATCTCAGTTTGATAAACTGAGGTAGGATTATCCAAACTGGCTAATAAAATATTACATCCAAGAAAAGCTGAGTAAGATTGAGAGACAGGTGACAAATTTCAATTAATTACATTCAACCAACCTAATTCATTTCTCTTATGGTTTACATAACTGTCTATGCTGCTATTCTTCACTGCTTTTTCTTTTACAGTCTTCAGGTTCTCAGGATACTTTCTGCCTTGCTTGTTCTGCTTCTTTGATGTAAGTTCCTTTACTTGTTGCAATTCAATCACTTGTGTGCCTTTTACAGCCTTTTTGGACTTTAACGATTTGCTTTTCTGGCCTTCATTTTTTAAAATACCCAGTTTTGACAATGAGGAGCTTTTATCTGTCCCTTTGCTTTCTTTCCCAGAGTTACTATCAACAGGAGACTTCTCAGATACTCTCTTTTCTTTAGTCTTGGCCTTCTCTCCCTGCAATTTCTTCTTAGTTAATTTTTGGTCAGACTCTGAAAGATCCGAATCTGAATCGGAAAGGTCATAAAAGCGTCTCAGGTCCTCTGTAGAGCTGTGTTGAACAGGCCGCCCTCGCTTATCCACAGTGTACTTCAACTTGAATTTTTTATCATGAAACATGGCCTGAAATCTTTTATCAATTTTGATTTTGCGATCTTTTTCTGGCATTTCCCAAAATCTTGGGTCTTTTGTAATGCGGGAAAACCGCTGGTCACTAATGATCTCCTTTTTAGACTCCATTTTCACACTTTTAAAAAAGCCAAACTTGAACTACTAAAAAAAGAAAGAAAGAAAGGTTACATCCATAAAGCAATTCTATCACAATGCATCACTCTGAAATTACTGACAGTTTTTATTAAGGAGCAAGACAGCATCAAGCATACCAGTAGTTTCACAAGACTTACAGATTAGTAAAGTAGGAGTAGCAAACATAGTGCCTTCCAGACGTTGTTGAACTCCAACCCCCATCACTCCCAGCTAGTGGTCATGCTAGTTGCAGTTCATGGGAGTCCAACACCATCTGCATGACATGGTCCTGGCTACCCCTAAGCAAAGGAAGAAAGTTACACACCCAAAGAAGCATATGGCACAATCTGGACAGACAGTGAGGCCTATTCAACCTTCTTCCTCACTTTTCAAGTTCCATTAAATGTGGTCTGATCTGGATAGGACCATGGCTTTTGTGAATCTAGTGGCCTGCTCTATCTTCCCCAGAAAAAGGTGCAAATGGAACACCAGCTATAGCCGGTGGAATCCCATCCAAAACAGGCAGTATGTACATCTAACCTCAACAGCTTTTTTTAGTGGCTCAAAGTACCATATTTTTTGCTCTATAGGACGCACTTTTTCCCCTCCAAAAATGAAGGGGAAATGTGTGTGCGTACTATGGGGCGAATGCAGGCTTCAGGAAGCTATCTGCAAGCCTTCGGAGCACGGCGGGAGTGAGGAATATGAGAAAACAGCACATACATGAACTCTGCCTAGAAATGTTTGATACATACAATTATACTAAATAGCAGTGACTAAGGAGGGTTTCTTACAACAGCTTTTTCCAGAGCAGCTGGCATATTGCCATTCTTGAAAGGAGAACTCATAATCTGCTCCACTCACCAGACATTCCTCTCTGACTATATTAATCAACCATAGCATGCAAGGATTGAGAAGGCAGGTAGTAGCAGTGGACAACTTCACAGTTCCAGGGATCCCATTAACATCTCAAGATGAATTAACAGGACAAGTAGGTGCCATGGGCATATCAACACAACACGTAAATCCAGGTCAGAGTTGAGGAAAAAGACCCTAAGATCTTCTTCAGATACTTTATTCTGGGAGCCCCTAGCAAATAAGGCTGGACAGGTGGCTACCAGAGGGAGGATCTTTAAAGTGGTGGCATCCCAGGAGCAGAATGCTCTTGCCAGAAAGGCTTGTCTGGTGCCCACACTGAAATCTTTCCAGCACCAGATGATTTACCTTTTTTATTTTTGAAAAGCTTCCATCTTTCTTGCTTTTTATTTTAAAAAAGTATGTTTTAGATCATTTGCAGTGTTTCCATATTCTGCCACTGGATTTCTTTTGCTCTTGATTTCATTTAAATGTTATGTTTTATATTCTATTTTATACACTATGATCTTTACTTAAAAACTGCTCAGACAATTTTTGTTGTCTGCGTGATATATACTGCAAGCAGTGCTTTTTGCTAGAAAGGTAAGTGCCAGTAATCACCATGAAGCTGTTACAGTGCATGTCACACTTTTTAACAAGAAAAAAGAGGTGCCGGTACTGCATATCCCTGAGTACCCCTAAAAAAGCTGACTGTAAATAAATAAAATCTACAAAATGTACTGCAAAAGCCCCTGGCCTCACCACTGTCTCAAGAACAAAGATGCAATAGGCCTGTAATCACTAGGAATAGTTTTGCTGGCTAAATTTTCACTGACACAGCAATGGCAGAAAAGTAGGCTTTCATGTCTGCCATCACACCAAGGAGAAGGTCAGGTGTGGGGAGCCTTTGGCTTTCCAGATGCTGCTGAACTACAGCTCCAATCATTCCTGAAATGTAAGTTACTTACAAGATAAAAGCAGCACTCTCCTAGCTTTTATCCTAAACACGATCAAAGCAGAGATACGAGTTGCCTAAAAATATCTCAGAGGCAGATTTGTCAGTTGTTGACCACTTTCTGAGGTGATAAAGGCTGCAGCTCCTTCAAGCTCCAGGAAGACTTACTTCCAAGAAAAATAAGTATAGATTTGGACTGAAACATAGGAACAATTTATGCAGGGAAAGCATATATTGATATTTCACATCTCCATCACCGAAAGGTTACATAGCAGCAGTTGTAGTGACTGCACACTGGGTACAACAGAGTACAAAACATACACGTACGGTGTATGTTGTACAGTGATACCTTGGTTTAAGAACAGTCCGGTTTAAGAACTATTTGGTTTACAAACTTTGCAAAACTGGAAATCATGTCTTGGTTTGAGAACTTTACCTCGGTCTAAGAACAGAATCTGAACAGTGGAAGGGCACCGGTGGCGGGAAGCCTCATTAGGAAAAGCACGCTTGGGTTTAAGAATGGACTTCCACAACAGATTAAGTTCGTAAACCGAGGTACCACTGTATTTCGCCGACTACGATCCTATGAAGGGCGGTATACAAATTTTATAATAATAACAATAATAACAATAATATAATACAACAATAATAAACCCTCTGCTGAGGAGCAAACAGCTGTTAACCCTGCCTAGCTAACACGGAGCAGAAAAGCGTGGTATACGCACAGGGGGAAAGTACAGCAGCAATGAAATAAAGCCTAGAAAGGCGCCTCCTACGAACATTTACGAACAAGGTGCCGCTGCCTCCCTCATAAGAGGCGCAACCGCTCCACGGGGCCCACGACACCCGCGTGCTCCCCGTACTCACCGCAGCTTCTCCTCAGGATACTCAGGCGCGAGGAACTTCCGGTCTCGGCGGGGGGGGAGGGGAGAAAGCACACAACATCTCGTCACTTCCGAAAGACTGCGCATGCGCAGCGAGCGCTTCCTTGGAAGGCCGACCTCCGGCGACTTTCAATTGGAAGGCGCGGTCAGCTGGGCGGGACGACGGTTAAGCTTCCCAGCGAATGCGAATATAAACTGAAACAGAGGCAATCCGTGGAAAGTGCCGCGCGCGGCTTCGAGGCAGGAGCGCGTGCGCATCGCTTTCTCGGCGATGGGCGCGAGGGCGCTGCTGAGGGGGCCGCACCGCCGCCTCCTCCGCTTTCTCCTCCTGGGCGGCAGTTTGGGTCGCCGCTCCGCCGCGGGCCCCGGCGCCCTCAGCCCCTTCGACCGGCAGCTGAAGAGGAAGCAGAAGGAGTGGGCGGCGGCGCGGCCGGAGATGCAGCGCTGCGAGTACCTGAGGGAAGAGGTGAGCGCCGCTGGGGAGGCGAGGGCGGAGAGCCCCCGGGCCGGGTTCCTGGATGCGGCCCCCGCCACCCAGTGCCGAGGACGTAGAAGGGATCGTTTTGGTGTACAGTGTTCGGGCCAGCAGCTTCAGCGTCCGGTTTTGCGCGCTGGGATCCACGAAGGTTGAATAGGTCTCAATGTCATTCGGGTAGAGTAGCTGAGGATCATTCGACCAACCGAAGGTGGTTGGAGGGGCGGGGCATAACTCTTCAAACCAAGTAAATAAATAATCCTGCCTCCAGGAAAATAATAATAATAATAATAATAATAATAATAATAATAATAATAATAATAATAAACAGTAATAATAATAATGCCTTATTTATCTGCTGCTAACCGCACTGCCAGCCTTCCAGCAATATCAGTCCAAGTGCATGTGGGTGATCGCTAGCAAATGGGAAAACGACAGTATAAAAATATATAGTCCCAAATTTACTTTGTCCTTCCTGCTCTTTTCTTTTTTTTGCTGCCTGGATTCAGACATCGCCTAGTGTGAAGCATGGTTTGGCTGTTGGTCACACCTTGGCGGGATCCTGCACTCTTCCCTCTGTTCCTTTGACATTGAGACTATGGCTAGTGCAAACCCTGCAAACTACTTTTTCCAAATATGTTTCAGACTATCAGGTCAAAGTGAGGTGTGGAGGAAAGATACAGGGTTTTCTGTGTCTGGTATGAAAATAGGGTTGTATTCAATTGACTTTTACACAGAGTGGAGCTTTTGAAATTAATGACCATGACTAACTCTGCTCCAGTCGTTTCAATGGGTCTCTTCTGAGTAAAGCTTAGTTGCTTGCAATCCATAACATAACCAGCCCTACAGTACATTGTGCCTTGATTTGGGGAGGCAGGGGAGAATATTTGCTGTTCTGCACCAGCAAATGTCTTACAACAGTTCCAGGAAGGGAGGGAGAGTAATAGCCTGCAGGAGCTTTCATGATCACCAAATAATGGTTTGACATTTTGTATGAATTAAGCCACTGATTGAGCATCACTTGTCAGTTAAATGTGGAAAAAGTTAAGTTTTTCCTAAGATCAAAATTGGTAGTGATACTAGTTAATCTGTAGTGGTGGTTAATTTATTCTCTGGAAGTGGTGAACCCATATAGTGAGAACCAACTGTTCCTTCTGTTTCACAGGTTGGTGGTAGGATAGCTGACCGTGTGTTTGACATAACTAGGTAAGATATTAGCCTATCCAATTTGTATGTCTAGCTGTTTTCACAAAATCCATGCTATTTCAACTATACTGTAAAGTTTAAAGAAAGTTGGGTACGGGGAATTATAAAAGCTTCCTGGTATCATTGACAGTAAATTCAGGTAGCTGACGCAGGGTTAAACCACAGAGCCTAGGACTTGCCGATCAGAAGGTCGGCGGTTCAAATCCCCACGACGGAGTGAGCTCCTGTTGCTCGATCCCTGCTCCTGCCAACCTAGCAGTTCGAAAGCATGTCAAAGTGCAAGCAGATAAATAGGTACCGCTCCGGCGGGAAGGTAAACTGTGTTTCTGTGCACTGCTCTGATTCGCCAGAAGCGGCTTAATCATGCTGGCCATATGACCTGGAAGCTGTACGCTGGCTCCCTCGGCCAATAAAGTGAGATGAGCGCCGCAACCCCAGAGTCGGTCATGACTGGACCTAATGGTCAGGGGTCCTTTTATCTAAGGTGTTACTGGACAATTTTTAAATTTTTTTATTATAGAATAAAACAGTAATGTTTCCATTCAGTGGAAGGTGTGTAATTGGGAGTTGGATTTGGATCAAAACAAATATTGTACTGTTTTGTTCCTTGAAAGTTCCATTCTTTGTTTTTGCTTAAAAAACTTTTAAAAATTATATTTCCCCAAAAAGAATTATAAAGATAACAAACAGAAATGTATTGCATAAAAAATACAGCATGTCATGTAAGAGAAGTTTAAGAAGTTTACACTGGTATAATTTAATAACATTCATCTCTTAAAAGAGAGCAATCTAGTAACCAAGATTTGAGAGCATACATTACCTGGCTGTGGGTCAGTGATAAAGAAGAAAACGTAAATTGAGATATTTTGAGGTAACAGAAGGAAGACTGATAGTTATTCACATGGCTGTTTAAAGATATAGTTAAGAACAAGAGACCAAAATTGGCAGCCATAAATGACACTGAATCTAGATTTGTGCATAAGCTGAATGAACCAAATGTCCATGCGCTTACACATTTGTATATGAAATAAAATAAAATTACTTTGGGAGTACAGTGTTGTGTGCTGCTGTAACAGCAACTTGTGTAACTAAGCAACACCTTGTAAAATATGATTAATGAGAAATAGCAGCAGACATAATAGCAAAAATTGAACATGTGCCTAAATGTAATCACGTGTATCAGTGGTTTTTAGTGAGACTTTGAAGTGAGGTACATAGGGTTGCAGTATTCTTTCCACAGATTTGACAGCATAATGAAACTTGTCAGAGTAACCTTCCCATCAACCAATTGCAAGTCGAAGTTGCATACGTTTTGCATGTTTTAACTTATAAAATTTTGAGGTGACATCTTTGAAGACATTAACTCATGGGTATAATAATGAAAGCCTTTGCAATTACTATTAAGGCATCTGCTCTCCTGGCTGAAGCTGTTACGTTAACAGCATTGAACACAAAGGGACTAACTTATGAGTAAACATGCAAAGAATTGTACTTCAGGTAAAATGAAAGGGCACAGCCCTTCAGAGGAATGAGACTTCAGAGGAAGAGACTTGATCAGATCAGGCCTATACATCAAGCCAAATATTCTAAGTGCCACTTAGTTCAGTGGGACTTACTCTCAAGTAAGTGTACACAACATTGCAGCCTGTGTCTAACTTAGAGAGTAAGAATTGCACCAAAGCATTATATATTAGGAGTCTTACTGAGCTGCATCTTTGCAAATAATTCGCATTTATTTTTCCTAAAGGACTTTCCCCCTTGCATTGGATCTTGGCTGTGGACGTAGCTACATAGCTCAGCATTTAAATAAGGTATGATTTCCTCTGGATCTTTGACTTGGATTTGAATTACACAGAGAGAACTAAACAGTAGATCTACCTTGGGCTTTTCTCTTTTGCATAATAAAAATAGGTCTAGCCACAGTGGGTAGGATCCAGACTCGCCAATGTCAAATCTGTTTTGAGTCTGTTGTCAGCAAAATTCTGAGTGCTGTCACACACAGTGCCATTTTAATAGCTTAACCCTGTGATTGATAACTTGGATGTAAATCACACTGGCATCTGATAGGATTTACACCCATGTGGATAGGATTGCACTTTTGTGGCGTACGTTACACAATATTGTCTCCCTATGAAATAAAGCTTTTAGATATGGACCAGGGTATTCTACTTTTCATCTGTCTTCACCCAAAGTAACTCTCCCCTCCCACTCACCCCTAGATAAAATCGGGTAAACGGCTGGAGACAATTTATGGTTATTTTTGTTTCAGGATGTCATTGAACAGCTTTTTCAAGCCGATATTGCAGAAAATGCTTTGGTAGGTAGCTGTCTTGTACTTGCTAGCTGTTTAATCCATTATATTGAAAAGTAAAGCACCTTAACTGCAGTCCTAAGCCATTTCTATTCTAATCTAATTTAGAAAAACGCAATAGAATCCGAGATACCCAGAGTGAGTGTTATAGCTGATGAAGAATTCCTTCCTTTCAAGGAGAATACATTTGATCTTGTTGTCAGTGGACTGAGGTAAGTGAACTAAAGGTAAACAAAATAGTTTCTAGTGATTGCGGCTTGGCTCTGAAAAGGCTTGTGGGTGTGAATTAAAGCATTTCCATGCATGGGGTTAGGTTGAGGAAGAGCTAACTTTCTATAGAATTCATTCCCTAGCACTGTAACAGTTGCTGCTTTGACAATGAGGCTTCTGAGCTACCAAGATCTACAAATTGTTGTTATGTGAAGGGAAAGGGGGCTGAAAAGCTCTAAAGCACAAATAGAACACTACATATGTTCCTTTGGATCCTGGCCTCTGTATCTTAAAAACACGTGGAAGCTAACACTTCTGTTGGATACCAAGCCATTACACACTCACCTGGAAATAAGTCCTATTGAACTCAATGGGGACCTACTTCTAAGTAGATATGTATGGTAGTACAAAGTTGGTCTCCAAAACCAATAAGAGGTGCCTTTACCATTAAGGCTTTCTGGCTGGTTTCAGAAAGTATTTCATCCAAACTGGGAGTGGTTGTTACCACTAACTACAACTAGTTTCAAAAGCAAGCCAACATCAAACCATGGCTTATGAAGCTGGCTTGTTTACACTGTCATAGCTCAAGCAGAATGACAAGCTGAGTTTAATACTGCTGATCATCCAAACACACAAAATGTGGTGGGTGGTGGTGTGTGGAACAAAAGAATCCATGGCTTAACTTGGTTCCCTCCAGATGTTGGACTTCAACTCCCAACAGCATGACCAACAGTCAGGGATGAGTAGTGTTGTAGTCCAAAAGGTCTATAGGGCACCAGGTTGAGGAAGGCTGTACTAAGTCATAGTTCTGTATTGCACATATGCATGGCTGCATTTGGATGCATCTGGATTCTTTAGCAGCAAATACAACAGCAGCTTGCTTTAACTTGGCAAGATTCCCAGTGTATTTGAAAACCTCAGCCAGTTTGAATCCTAGACCTGTACAGTTGGAATGGACCCTGAGGATCATCTAGTCCAACCCCCTGCAATGCTGGACTATATAGTTGTCCCATACAGGGATCAAACCTGCAACCTTTTCATTATCAGCACCACACTCTAAACAAGTTGTGCAGAAAAATAAGATTCCAAGGCTGCAGTCCTATGCATGCTCACCAAGAAGCAAGCCCCACTGAACTCACTGGGACCTATTTCTGAGTAACTATGCATAGGATTGCACAGCAAGTGTGGCTCATAGCTCTTGTCTTAGCCCTTTCTTACTCTTTCATATTTTTTATCCAATACAATTACCTTTGTGCCAGTAACCTGCAACCTGTGCTGCCTGAAACGTGCATTGCTGAGAGAGCTCTATACCTTTTATTAATCCATTTTTCATTTAATTATTTTTTTAGCTTGCA
Organism: Podarcis raffonei; assembly: GCF_027172205.1. Classification (NCBI taxonomy): domain Eukaryota; kingdom Metazoa; phylum Chordata; class Lepidosauria; order Squamata; family Lacertidae; genus Podarcis; species Podarcis raffonei. The sequence goes on along the minus strand of NC_070604.1, from coordinate 13,632,518 downwards.
TTGGGTAAATGATCTTCCCAAAACATTGCACGAGGTAAGTACAAGTATTACTGCTCCTATAAAGTTGATAGATAGGAATTTAGCTGAGTTAAGTACTGGTGAGAGTAATATTTAATCATACTGAGTTTTTCCAATATTGTGCTGGCCATGTCTTTACATTTTCCATTTGGAAACTGGGAACTATCTCTCTCTCTCTCTCTCTCTCTCTCTCTCTCTCTCTCTCTCTCACACACACACACACACACACACACACACACACTCTCTCTCTCTCTCTATATATATATATACACACACTTTTTAAAAAAACAATGACTGGGTAGGCTGGGACATGGAGAGTTGTCTATCTGCCTTGATATATTTTGGGGGAGTGAGGGGGTGTCCTTTTAATTGTTACCCCTCCAAAAAAACCACTGTTAAACATTCAGGTACTGGAAATGTCAGTGTTGAGAATATATATCTTAATCAGATGCTTTGTTTATGCTCTCCAGTCAACCTATATTCTAAATCATTTATCCTTGTGCCATTAATTATGTACCAAAACAGCAGCACCCTTGTAAAAGTAGGAGGTATTAGCATGCACAGAGTAGTTCGGGGGGTTGCAGAAGTATAAAAATACTCGGGTGAGGGTGATCAGGGACCCTGAAAATAGACCAATGAGGACTGAGCACTCCTAGTAAGCAAAGAATGCTGACTTGGGAGGAGGAACACAGGGGAGGGAATGGTATGGCTGGGGGTGGGGTGGTATATTGTGGTTTTCTGCAATGGGAAGTGTTCTAGTGCATGTTACCTGATGATTGCTCATGCTTCCTTCCTCACCTGGCGCAAGTGGGGGAAACAAACAAGGAAGCCACAGTGAAAACCTGGCTGTGCTGTCCAAATCAGGGATTGTGGTTTGTTTCTCCCCAACAACCATAGTTTGTTTGGCTTGTTTTGGGAGCAGAGTTTGAACTATACATATCACCACAAAACAACTTTTGTTCATCCATTACTTAATTACAGTGACTTGTTTCAGATACATCGAATCCTTAAACCAGATGGAGTATTTATTGGTGCCATGTTTGGGGGAGACACGCTCTATGAGCTTCGTTGCTCTTTACAGCTGGCCGAACTGGAAAGGGAAGGTGGATTTTCCCCACACGTATCTCCGTTTACTGCTGTCAGTGACTTAGGACATCTATTGGGAGGAGCTGGCTTCAACACGCTGACTGTGGTAATTATCAGTTACAAGAAACCCTGAAAACAGTTGCTTATTGAAAATATCTGAATAAAGTTGTGTGCTTTTGTTTCTCCATATTCATACCTCAATTCTTCTTGGCCAATTTTCTTAAGAAGCTGCTGCCAATTGTATTGGCTGGCCCTGTTCTCTTCCTTTTTCCTTCAGAGACTCTGCCTATTGGTCCTCTTACTAATTAGGTTTCTAATTATCACCTACTCCGTTTTCCCATTTCTCTATTTACTGTAAGTGGCACAAAGCTTTCGTGTTGCTGGCTTGGTGTAACGTGCTTTATCTTACCAAACTCCTCCTCTTCTATTGTGTATAGAATCAAGTTTAATTTATACAAAAGAGCTGTGTTTAGTCTTGCTTGTGTCCCACTATTGGGCCTTTTTGAAGTGCATTATTTTGAATATGTTTAAAAACCTAAACCTTCCTATTTTTAGGATACTGATGAAATCCAAGTTAATTATCCAGGGATGTTTGAGATTATGGATGATCTGCAAGGCAAGTCTACTTTTTCTCATTAGCAAATTAGCAGTATAGCATACTATTCTGTATATCATGCTTAAATGCCCTAGGCTTTGTAGAGGGGCATTCCAGGTGGCTAATCCATGACACCTATGTACCCTGTATGTATATTCTACGGGTGGCATGGGGATCCTGTGTGGCCCTCCAGATGTTGTTGAACTACAGCTTCCATCATCACTGACCATTGGCCATCCTGGCTGGTGCTGATGATAGCTGATGATGGGAGCCCAGGATCCCTATCCCAGTCCTACAGATTGGTTAAACAGAGTAGAGGGGGTTTTTTTGGTACAATTTAGGCTGATGTTTGAACAAGAAAACATTGTCTGCTAGCATTTGAAGGTAAGGGGGAGCACTAACTTAATGTATGTTACTAGTAGCGTGCATCTTGAGTAGGTAGCATGCAACCTCTGATCAGTTTTAGATCATTTTAGATCAAGCTGAATAGCCATTTCTATTCTTGCCTTAATGCAAAAAATTAAAATAAAGGAATCACTTTGACAGCTGGGGCAGATAGATATTGCCGTCAAAGGGCAAAATACTTGTTTTAAATCATCCTTGACTAAATTTTACCAAAAAAAAAAATGAGCTACAGTCCTACACACACTAACCTGGAAGTAAATACTATTGAACTCGATGGTGCTTGCTTCTGAGTAAACATAATATTGTGTTTTAGAAAACAATACTTCTGGAAAGTTTTCCTCACGCTGTTTAGAAGATGATTCCATCTAAAGTGGTTAAACCACCTATCTGTAATAGTGTGCGTGACCACCACAATATATACTGCTTTGTAAGGTGTCTCTAGGGTTTGTTTACCATGACAGCAGTCCTATGCACACTTCTCTGAGTGGAAGCTTCTTTGAACGCTGAACACCTCTAAGTAAATATGTGTATGATCAGTTGGCAGATAGGATTTTTGAATTGCATATCTCTGCCCATATTGTCATATTATTGATCTGAAATGCAGAGAATGAAACTCATCGTGTGTGCCTGTATCTTCTTTTAAAGCCTGAAAACTATTTTTAGGTATGGGAGAAAGCAATTGCTCTTGGAGCAGAAAACCTATGCTACACAGGGCAACCATGTTGGCGGCAGCAGCTGTGTACAGAGGTGAGTTTGGTGTTTGAACTGGAATGTCTTAACTTGATGAGATGGGTACCTTTGATAGACCTGTATTGCCTTAAATAGATTAAATTTTACTAAAGGGTGAAAAGTTGAGCCATAGCTGTCTCTTAACAGGTTTGTGCCATATTGTTTCACCAGCCTTCCCTGCAAACAAGTGTTTTCAAGGCTGGTTGCCCATCCTTTTCTGTTTTCTCACTTCTTCCTCCTCCCCACCATAATGCACACAGCTTTCCAATGCTGGAACATATTTTGCTTCCCTTAATGCCAAGAAAGAGTGGGAGCTCACAGCTGCTTCATTTAGCTGGGCAAAGAACCATGATATGGAAGTTGTCATTCTTTGCTCTCTTCTGCCAAAAGGACCAGCAGAAGTGGAGGTTCATGCAATCGCCATAGCAAAAGAAAAGCCGCACACTAGCATAACAGTTGGATGACTGTTCTTTTCTCTAGTCCTTAAAGAATTTAAAGGGCAGAAGCTGGCCAGAAAGGCTTCTGGTACAGAAAGTGGGTGGATAGTTGGCTGCCTGGATGCCTGACTAGCACTGCTCATCTTAGTCAAGTGGCTCATTTCATGCCTGAGTTGCGCATCCAATGACTTAAGTAGCTCCTCAGTATCTAAAAATAATATAAAAATAAATGTATTTATATATTATGCAAATAAAATTATGACTACCTGCTTAGGCAATTAAGTCTGTGTCCTATTCTGCAGTATTTCTCTGGTATTATGTATAATACATGTTTCTTCCATAGAAATGTATGGAAATGATGATGGGACCGTACCTGCAACATTTCAAATATATTACATGATAGGTTGGAAATTCCATGAAACCCAGGTAACGTGCATCCCTTTGATTACAACTAGAGTGTCTAAATAAACATATATTTACATATATTGTGTTAAGCTTTTTCGGGGGAATTCCTTTGCCAGCTTTTATTTAATTTGATTAAATTCCATGGTCTTCATACATAACACGATTCCTTCTGTCTTCTTTTCAGGCAAGACCAGCACAGAGAGGTTCTGCAACGGCGTCATTTGGCGACCTGAGAAAAATTAATGAGCTAATTCCAGGAGGGAAAAAGCTTTGAGATGTGGTGTTGTTAGTGGACTTTTGCACTGTGGATATTCACACTGCCATGTGCTTTTTAAAACTGACGTGCCACTGACTTTATTTATGTATGTAAATAGAAACAGCATAGATGTATGGATTTTTATGGTATAATGCCAAATAAAATCATGGTCTTTCATGTTTCTGTATAGAATTCAACTGACAAAACATGAGAGAATGTAACAGAAAAGGTCCATATATATTAGGAGTAGGGTAAGGTCTAAAGCAGCGGGTGGTTAAGGATCAGGCCCCAAGCAACTTTTTCAGGACCCCCAAGGCCCCATTAAGTTGGGCAGTGCTCAGCACCTGCTGAGGATACAGCTTGCCCCCTCTTCAGTCATTAGATTGAGTGGAATGGAGCAGTAGCACCATGTCCCCCAAGCTGATCTACATGTAAAGGGTGCTGTATAGGCATGCATGCGCAGGTATGTGGCTCTTGGTCCAAAAAACAACCACCAAGTTTAGGCACCCCTAGTCTAAATCCATATGAGACATCCACTTTGCTGAAGCCAAGCAAATGTGGGTCTGGTCAATATCTAGATAGATACTAAGTAGGGCTTTATTTCAACTTTCAAAGCTGTCACCCTTCAAATCACCACTTGACTCCTTGATTGGTCTTGCTACCCCTTTCCTTCTCTATTCTGCGATTCACGCAGAGCTATGTTTCTCACTACCTCTTGGATATGTTTCCAGTCCATTGAGCAGTCTGTGAGCTGGAAATCATGGGAAAAGCTGAGCAAGAAAGAAATGTAGCTATATGTAAATCACGGGCATTTACCTAGGGAAGACATTGACCTCTATTAAGAGACTGGAAATGTAATAAAACATTAAGCTTGATCAGTTAAATGCATAAAAATTATCCCATCCTGCTTCCACAGTGCTCAGAATAACATTTGCTTTCTTCCTCTGTCCTTTTGTTCGACTGACTGGCCCAAATTTACCCACTGCGCTAACTCAGGTTTGAATCTCCACTCAACCATGTTACTGGTCTCGATTCAGACCAGTCTGCTACACTAACACTGCCTTCTTCCAACTTTGCTTATGGGTACTGATAAACAATAGTTCGTGTAGAGAAAGAAATTAGCATTTTGTCTTACACCTTAGCAAGTAAGTCAAGCAAGGGCACGACTAATCCCAGCCTCAGTTCTTATAGCCATTTAAAGTAATATGAGAACTCTGTACAGTATATCACAGACTTAGATTAGAATTCTGGGGCAAGAAACATAGGATTTTGACCCATATATTCACACTGAATTTACATACTTTTGTCTCTGCTAGTCATGGGGGACATACTGGTATTTGCTTACAATCAAATTATTAATTCAGTTGTCAGTTTCACACACAAGCCCAGTGCTAGTGGCACCTCCACATTGTATGAAACAGTATTCTGGAAAAGGACCCCGGAAATCCCAAGAGCACAAGACTGTGTGGCCTTTTGCAAGCTTGCTCAGAAAGAAGTTGCAGTTACTGCAGTTAATACCAGGTTTCTTCACCTATGCACAGAGAAAGCAAGATGAAGACTGCACCCCTTATTTAACACACATTACTTTAACCAAACCACTAATACTACTTAAGAAGCTCGGACACGGAACATTAAAGCCCAGACCTATGCCTAGAAATGCAGCACAAAAGGAAGCCTGGATGAGTGAAGTTGAGGTTAGGTTTGAACTCGGCGCTTCTGAATCCTGAGTTATAATCTTAAATATACGTTCTACCCAGCCATAAATGCTGAAAAGTGATAAATGCTATTTACAACAGGGATGGGGAACCCTTGGCAATTTGGCTCACCTTGAGACCCAGTTTGGCCCATGAAGCAATTTCCCCCCAAGCACCTGTCATGTTATGTCAGGTATGGGGCATGTAGAAACAGCTTGACGGGCTGTGTGACCCAAGTTTCCCATGGGGAACTGGATGACACAGCTGATCTCTGCAGAAGGTAGGCTTCACCAATATTAACCAATAGCTATCTCAACAATACAGTCTCATTAACCTGATTTCCACCCTCACCCATTTTTAAAGCTGCAGGCTTACACTTTCCTGGGAATAAACTCCACGGAACTCAACGAGAACAAACTTCTCAACAGACATGCATAGGATTCCACTGTAAGTTTTGCAAGTTTCTTTCGAAGCTTGCAGAGGAGGGTGGTGACAGGCTGCCTTCAAGAGGAAATGATTTCAATACACTATGACCATAAGAAATTTAACTTAAGAAGCTATGGGGACCTCCACCTTAACTGAAGCTTTCAAAGGTTGGGTTCATGCAGAGAAACAGCCCAGGAAAATAAGATAAATATTTGATGATTGGAAGAAAGTAAGCTACATACACTTGAGGTCATCCAGACTTTCATGTGGGTTTGAGGGTTTTTTCCACCTGGCACTTTCCCTGGAAAACCTGCATTTTACCACTGAATCGGAGCAAATGGTAAATTGTAGAAAACCCAGTTGCCATATGCTCTGATTCAGTGGTAAAATGCAGATTTTCCTGGGGAAAGCATTTGGGGGGGAAACAAACACTTCAACACTGAGCTTTAAAGCCCAGACCTGTGCCTAGAAATGTGGCATGAAAGGAAATATGGATGAGCACTGAGTGACATTAGAAAATACTATTTCCAGGCAAGATTGGTACAAATATGCTATTTATACATGTTTTTTAAGGCACAGCTTGCAAGGTTATGAGTCAGGTGGCTTTTGGTTTCAGTTAAAAGTGTTTTGTTTACACTTCAAACCGAATGGTGGTATGGGGAGGGGGGTACTACTAATGTATTTTATTATGTTTTGACTTGTTGCTTTTTAATGCTGAATAGAGACTAATATTTGTGCTGAAAACTATATTAAAATCAAAAGAATAAAATGAACAGGACTTTCACAGACCTTTCATACCCCTCCTGTTTAATTTTGCCTACTGCTTATCAACAGTATAAGCAACAAAACAATGACTATCATCACAATCAGATCCCAATGTAGTCTTAGCATGTGGTCCAAGTCCGACAGTTTCCAGTTTCCCATTTGCTATAGAAGAGAAGAAGAAGAAGAAAAAAGTATTTTCAAGGTGAAAAGCTTTGCTTTGCAAATACGACTTGCACAATAGGTATGAGCAACATCTTTCTGTATTATCCACTTTCCTCACTGGTTACTACTTGGTCTCAGGTTCATGGCATGTATGCTTCGTTCCTGGTGCTGTAACTAGAATGTAAGTATAACATCCTGAACCTATGCTGCAGGTCCTCCCCTCATCAGCTTTGCTCAGCTCCATAAGGGTGACTTTGACAGAAGGACCTACAACAGGCATAGGCAAACTCGGCCCTCCAGCTGTTTTGGGACTACAACTCCCATCATCCCTAGCTAACAGGACCAGCGGTCAGGGATGATGGGAATTGTAGTCTCAAAGCATCTGGAGGGCTGAGTTTGCCTATGCCTGACCTACAACATGGACAAATCCCCATGTGGCTCAGGATTTGGGTTGTTACCCCAAAGAGCAGAGAAAGTTGAGCTACAATGGCATTCACAGAATGATCTTAATTTTAGACTGCGTCCTTTATTCTTAAAGGTCAGTTTAAGAATAAAATAGGCATACACTGCTTACCAAATAAAGGATCCTATGCCATTCATAGTCAGGTTCTAGAGTTCTATTAGCACAGAGCATTTTCACAACATCATGGTTTCAATAAACACTGCAAAAAATGCTGAGATACGATTCTGCCCACCAGTTTGTTTTGGTACCCGGGAATAACCTTAACAAGTGTGCATCCACAAAAAGAAGAAGAAAAGGCTTCTGTTCATGGGGGTGGACATGGAGGATTGTTTAAATGCCAAACTATTTTCCTATGTGGGAGGGAGTCTCTGGCATTGGTACAGAACACACCGCCTTCCATTTTTGTCCTCTTCCTCCAGATTTGGGTGTGGGGGTAATCTGTACACCAATAGATAGGTGGAGGGCTCCAGTTTTTCTGGGAGAAGTAAGTTCCTCTCATGACAGCTGAAAGTTTGTTCAAATAACACCTCCTCCTCCAAAATGGTGGGCGTTAAAAGAACTGCTACCTAACAATAACCCCTATCACTAACCACTAACCCTCAGCCTCACTCTAACTGCTGATCCTAACCCCCTAAACCCTAACACACTAACCCCAACACCAGCCCTAACCAACCTTTAAACTTAAACCTAACCCTTACGCTAAAACTTCTTAATCCTAACCCCCTAACCCAAACGCCAAACTTGAACCCCTAAAAAGGTAAAGGTAAAGGTACCCCTGCCCGTTGAGGCCAGTCTTGCCAGACTCTAGGGTTGTGCGCTCATCTCACTCTATAGGTTGGGAGCCAGCGCTGTCCGCAGACACTTCCAGGTCACTTGGCCAGCGTGACAAGCTGCATCTGGCGAGCCAGCGCAGCAAAGGGAAAAGCCATTTACCTTCCTGCTGGTAAGCGGTCCCTATTTATCTACTTGCACCCGGAGGTGCTTTCGAACTGCTAGGTTGGCAGGCGCTGGGACCGAACAACGGGAGTGCACCCCGCCGCGGGGATTCGAACCGCCAACCTGACGATCGGCAAGTCCTAGGCTCTGTGGTTTTACCCACAGCGCCACCCGCGTCCCCCTGCACCCGCATCCCGCCTGAACCCCTAAACACAACCCTAATTCTAACCCCCAGCCCTAATGACCTAACCTGTACTCCTAACCCTAACCACTAACACTAACCCTTACCCCTAACCAAATCCTAAACCTAACTGTAACTGTAACCCCAACACACTAACCCAACCCTCTAACCCTACCCCAACCCTAACCCTACTCCAACCCAACTGAAACCCTAACCCTATCCCAAGCCCAACCCTCACCCTAAACCTAACCCTACACAATCCTAAACCTAACAATAAGCCTAAGCCAATCCTAACCCTAGTTTAGGAATTTGGTTTAGGGGTTTGGGTTCAGGTTTTAAGCGTTAGATTTAGGGCTTCAGGGCTGGGGTTTAGGGATTGGGAGTTTGGGAAGAAAGTATGAAAAGTTAGAGTCCCACTCAAGGAAAGGCAAAGATTGCCATTAGGCTTAGCAGAAACACATTTAGATTTGAACATTGAGCCCCACTTTCAAGATTTGATACTTAAAATCACACTTCTGTGAATTATACAGGAGGATTTCAATTTCGTATGGATTTTGCATCTGAGGAAGTTGCTCCAGTGTGAAATTTCAATTAACAACATTTGCATGTTGGGAGCACATTAGGTGCCCTGAATCTTAAAAACTGGTCTAAGAGCATTCTAGGTTTGACAACTACAATGACTACAAATAAGAGTGAAGAGCAATTTCACAAAGAGGGTATCTTGGAATAGCAGGCCCTAATCAAATTACAAGAGGTTAAGTTTGTGTAAATCACACTTACCTTGAGAAGCTGAAGATCTGTGAACAAGTGCATCACTTCTAGTCTTATATATGCTAGGAACACTGGTATGAAAGCATCTGGGCTTGTCTCAGCTGCCAGGTCATACCACCTTCTAGCTAAGTGTATATCCTAAAGATAGAAAGTCATTTCTAAAATTTGCAAGGGCTTTATGAAATATCTATGGTTAAGACACCTTCCAGTAGCAATGTCATTGTGGCGCTCTCAAAATCATTTTGATTGATATGATAAGGGCCAATCAAGATCGCCAAAATTCTGTTGACTGAATCAGAATTCTTGCTTGTATGCATAGTTTGCATGCTTTAGCATAAAGCGTTGGGGTGATTTACTATATTGTAAGCATCAGTCAGCCTAGAAAACTAGCAAGGAAAAGAATCACTATTTCCTCAAAGGTAGTTTAAAAGCATATCTCAAGATGCAAAGCACTGCAGGTAGTGATCTCTTTTTGCATAGATGTTTGTCAGCAACCCCTTCCAACAGCATCTCTCTGAGCAAAACCAAACACTGTCTTCTGGGGGGAAATATTTTTGCATTCAGGGTGCAGAACCACTTTACACTTGTGCATGGCATGAATAATGTGGAGCTAAGCCACTGGGTCATTTGTAGTTCCACATGTTAAATAAGACAAATATATTCCACCAATTGTAGTTTTATAGTCCATTAATAATGGTGGAAATTCTCATCATCTACTGACTTCTCAGTTCTTTAGCTTTTCTGAGCTGTGCTCGTTATCCTGCTGTCGCAGTCGAAGAACATCTTCAGTGTTTTCATTGTTCCTAATATACTGATGTGTTGGTCAATATTTAGTCAATACTTGATCAACTGACCACATTTTTGGACAGGTCAGGTACCCTGCCCAAATGAAAATTCCGTGTCCCACCTTGGTTCTTTAACTAGAATATTCATGATAACAAAAGTTTACTTGCAGAGCTAATGTTTGACCCAGCACCAGACGTAGATTGTTACCTTAGGAATGCCTAAACCATATTCATACATATATGCCAGATTGAACATGGCTTGAGCACTCTGTTGATTAGCAGCAAGGTTGTAATGAACCGCAGCTGTCAAGTAATCTCTCTTTATTCCAAAACCATAGAAGTGATAATCTCCCGTTTTAACTCTGGCAAATATATTGCCTGCAAGACAAATAGTTGAAAAAATATTATGATTGCTTTTGTGGCTGTTATTTATAATATCCCGCACCTATCAATCCAAGGTGGTAGAGGATGAATTCTTGGTCATTGTCATTTGTGCCACCAGTTCTGAAGGTGGTTCTGAAAAGTGCAATTCAAACAAGGTGGCCGCCCTCCGAAAGAGGTTTCTGTGCATGTGTACAAAGACACTGGACCACATATGACACCTGCTTCTCCATCACTAGTGTTGACTTACTCTGTTTTCAGGTTCTTGGCTGGATCCCAGCTATTTGGATCACAAATATTTATTAGAAATGTTTCTTAGGCTACCTGCCAATAAAACTTGTGAGGCAGCTTACAATGCAGTAATCCAATTAGATAAGACAGAGAGACTGTGATACATAGATAAAACAGCACTTGAAAACTAACCATAACAGAACAGTTATAACAAGCCTACACTCACCTTGAGACAAAAAAGAAAAGTCTGGAACTGCAATTATTTGAGAATCGGTGCCAGATTACTAGCTCTCAGAGCCCATGTTGCTATAAACACAAATGGTGCTATATTCTCACCTCTTTGTAACTGGGGTAGTTCTGAAGAAGAGGCCTCATAAAGGAGGCTCTTCTAGGGACTTCCCCTGCATGCAAAGACAGGCTCTGGCAGATTGATCGGATGTGACCATTAGACCATTAGTGGGTCTAACAGTCAAGAAAGCAGTTTCTGCACGAGCTGTAGAGGCGCAGGCGGGGCTCGTTCACCTGGGGAGGTAGCCCATCTCGGAGAAGGAAAACTCTGAACCAAACCTCCACTGTCTTGCAGGTGTACTTGTCTATGAGAAAGACTTCAGGAGTAAACCTCAAGGAAGAATCCATATCCACTGCTTTATGGAACTTCTTTGGGAGAAGTCCAAAAAGTACCATTTTTTCGCTCTATAGGACACACTTTTTCCCCTCCAAAAATTAAGGGGAAATGTGTGTGCGTCCTATGGAGCGAATGCAGGCTCCTTGGCTTCAGTGAGTGGCTTCCTTGGCTTCCACCGCGCTCCGGTGGCTGCGTGTTGCTTTCGCTGAAGCCTGGAGAGCGAGAGGGGTCAGTGCGCACCGACCCCTCTCACTCTCCAGGCATCAGGGATAGCCGCCTGAAGCCTTTGGAGTGCAGCGGGAAGTCACACTGCACTCCGAAGGCTTTGGGTTCCTTTTGCTGAAGCCGGGAGAGCAAGACTCTCCCGGCTTCAGCAGAGAGGGAGAGCTGCTCAGCGCCCCTTCAGCGAAGCGGGAGGAGAAATGGAAGGTGCTCCGTTTCTCCTGCCGCTTCGCTGTAGGGGCGCTGAGCAGAGAGGGAGAGATATTTTTTTTTCTCTTTTTCTCCCTCTCTAAAACAAGGTGCGTCCTATGTTCGGGTGCGAAAATAGAGAGCGAAAAATACGGTATACCCTAAACAAATCTAGAGTAGAATGGCATCTCCTGCAGCCAAGCTAGTGCCAGATGTATTGCTTTCCTTTCCTTTGGATCACATCAGTGAGGCCAAGAGAGGAGTCTTGTCATTTGGACAGCACAGGACCTCCACACACACTGCCCAGGTTTGGCAGAACAACAGTACTCAGACTTTACAGCACTGAAGTGTGGATGAAGTACATATTTTAATTCTTTTCCCTCTCCTGCTTCCTATAAATTCTTATAAATTGTAATTATTATTGATACAAAATACCTTTTCCTTATGGTCACCAATTTAAGCAATACATGTTATTACACATCATTTGACACAACTTTGTTAATATATACTGAAACTTTTATCTCATTATTTATTGTTATGAACATGAAATTTATTACGTTCAGAGTCCAGCTTGAGAAACACATTTATTGTTATGTAATTGTTGCATGTCAAATGCTATGATAAAGATAGGTAAAGGATCCCTGGACAGTTAAGTCCAGTCAAAGGCGACTACGGGGTTGTGGCGCTCATCTCGCTTCAGGCCAAGGGAGCCGGTGTTTGTCCACAGACAGATTTCCAGATCATGTGACCAGCATGACTAAACTGCTTCTGGCTGTGCCACAAACCAGAGCGCACAGAAATGCCGTTGACCTTCCCGCCACAGCGGTACCTATTTATTGATTTGCACTGGTGTGTTTTCAAACTGCTAAGTTGGCAGAAACTGGGACAGAGCAACGGGAGCTCACCCCGCTGTGCGGATTTGAACTGCCGACCTTCCAATCAGCAAGCCCAAGAGGCTCAGTGGTTTAGACCACAGTGCCACCCGCTCCCAAAGATATATCCCAATGCAAACTAACAGTTTAAAGAGGAAAATGAGTAAAAACTATGTTGCCAAGAATTGGCACCAGATGAATCTCCCTGTAAATGGCATAAGACACTCTAGGCAGTCACTCAGTCACCACCTGCTTATCTTTAGGCAGAGGAGGAGGACATGGGAAAGGGTCTGTGGTCATTCCTAGGTCTGCTTAAGGACTAGTGGAGGACAGCCTGCTGCTTTTCTATAGTGCAGTGGAGACTCTGGTCAATGCAAAGATCTAGTGGTCTTTAGGACTGCGGAATCAGAATGATGCTGCCAGTGTGACAGTAAACTGCATTTGTTCTGAAAATGTTCCTCTTTTGTTTTAACAGGATTGTTTGCACACTTTGAATCCCCAAACCGCAGGGATCGAGTAGGTTACAAATTATAGTCAAACGAAAATGGCAATTGGCTTTGGGAATACTTTGCCCTTGTATTGAAATATTTGATAGTAATTCATGTATGTCATTTGGTGACATGGTTCTAGGACCTGGAACGAGGATGCCCTTGTTCAGATTTGCTGGCTAGTCTTTAATAGAATTGTCAAGGCTACAGCATTATTCTACCATTAAACCTACCCGTCCTGGTTAAGGAAGTACTCTAAAGAAAAACCAAGATCAAAGAAATGCTGAAATCTAAGTTCCGCATTGTGAGTCTCAAGAAATGGACAGGCTGGGATGAATTATGTCCAAGGAAGTGAGGCAAGCTGAGAGCACTCTTCATTCTGACATCTTAGAAAATTCAGTCACCTTCTGGGCATGGAGGACAAGGCATAGCTAGTAGATTTGCTTGAGAGGAAATTAAAGGTTCACGGTAGCTAAGTCTTTACTGCTCAGTGAGTTTACTTCTGTGCCCCAAACATCATGTAGAGACTTTGATAGGCATGTCAAAGAACTGAAAAAATAATTAGCTTGAACGAGCATGAGGTTGCATTTTTCAAATTATCCTTCCTTTCCTCTGACAGAATGGATGGCTCATATGAAATAGCAATGAAGCAAAATTGTTTAAACCACTCATTGCTTCTTTATATGTAACAAAATTAAGTAGAGGGTAATAAAAAAAAGTGAGATGGCTGGGAATAAAGATAGCTAGGTTGGTGGGGGGGTGCCTATTCTTGAAGGTCACTTAACGTTCTATCGTCATAGGAATTATATTTGTTATTATTATTATTTATTAAATTTGTATACCATCCTTCATCCAAAGATCACAGGGAGGTTCACAACATAAAAATACAAAATGAGAACACAAAATACATAATAAAAGCAAAAACAAAGCAATAACCCCACTATAGAGATTGATGTAGCAAGGCCATGTAAAAGGAACAAGGTAACAATTAATATGCACATCATTCATGTTTTACATTTTATTACTCAGTACTTTATAAGAAATGCCTGTGGGATTGCCATCTCAATGAATTAAGTGGAGGGGAAGGAAAATAATATCTAAATATTTTGTAAAAGTGATTTTTAATGACTTATCGGTATTGTTGCATGAATGTAATATTTTCTTCCTATTTAACTGCAGGAGCCAAAATGGGGAAAAATATCATACTAATAAGAGTGGACAGCTAGGCACAGGTTATTTTTAACTCTGTTCATACCTTGATTTGCAGCCCGCTTCCATAAAAGAAGAGCCAATGAATATATCTGCTCTCGGTGGAGAAATTTAACATTTTCTGTAACAAAATATTAGCATAATTTGTCTTAACACAATCACCGTGTTAAAGAATGGAAGTAAGCAGCATAAGATATAGTTTCCCTTACCAGATTCCATAATGTGAGCTGAATTGCACTGAGCTACTTCATAGCCCATTTCTGCTAGAAGTGCATATTGAACAAGAGATGATTCAACATTGCCAGTCTGGTAAGCAAAGTGTGCTGTCAGGAATTTGTCTGACCATCTCCCCAGTTCACATACGGTTCTGTAAAGCTAAATAGCAAAAAAAGGACAGACATTAAACACATACAAAGAACACCAGAAGTTTGTAATTAACTTTGCCTTAACAGCAGGATTAATGGAAGAAAAGAAGATTAAAGGGAGACAGTGGTTTTAAACGGATGACACCAATGTGGGCACAACGCTTCAGGTGGCAGTCCTAGGCATACTTACCTGGGAGTAAACCCCCTGAGAACAATGGGACTTCTGAGTTTCCATAGGTTTGCAGTATAAAACAAGTTCAGCATGTGTTGTGCTTAAATCTCCTTTGAAATCAATGCAATGTGCATAGCTTTGGCTGGATTGTGTCTCATGTGTGTAATGTTTGCAAAACATTTCTTAGCGCTAAGGACACAAATGCCATGAGGAGATGCAAAAAAAAAAAAAGGTAGAATTAATTCATCTACAGACTAGCAACTCCCCAAAATCTTAGTATTTTGTAGCCTCTTTGATAGAAACCTAACTTTGGAAGGTGGGGGTAATAGATGCCAGTGGAAGATTTTTTTGCTAAGTCTAAGTGCAAGAGACTCATGAGAAGAGAAGACTCCCTGGAAAAGACCCTGATGTTGGGAAAGATGGAGGGCACAAGGAGAAGGGGATGACAGAGGACGAGATGGTTGGACAGTGTTCTCAAAGCTACCAACATGAGTTTGACCAAACTGCGGGAGGCAGTGGAAGACAGGAGTGCCTGGCATGCTCTGGTCCATGGGGTCACGAAGAGTCAGACACGACTAAACAACAAGTGTAAGAGAACATGTTTGCCATGGTTGTGGTTGGGCAGAAAAAAACCATAAACTTTTCCTCCCCACACACTGTAGTCCTGGTGCAATTTTGGCCCCCATGCCTGAATTTCAAGAAAGAAAACTCCTGGAATGTTTTTGAGCTATTCATTTGACATAAAGTGTAGTTTGACTCTGTATCTATTGCTACTGGGTGGTTGTTGTCTTTGGACAGCTGTTGATATTGGATGAGAAAAACCATCAACATTAATATCTCAAAGGGCATACTCTCAAAGAGGGCATTACTTACTTTAACAGCATTCTGGCATGACCTGAAAGCTCCCATTCCCGTAGCGTACATTTCAGCCAAGTGATAAACAGCAAGGGGTTGCCCGTTTTGAGATGCCAAGTAAAAATAATGGAAGGCAAGTTTGTAATCTCTCTTGACTCCAGAGCCATCTGCAATGAAATATGATTTGGATTTTCATCAAAAATTAGGTAACTGAACCATGGGAGCCTTGACAAAAGGAAGAACTGTGCCCGGGGACTTACTGTGATACATAAGGCCCAGCTGAAATTGGGCCTGGGCATATCCTTTCTCTGCTGCTTTATGAAAGTATTTAAAAGCTTCACTGTGATTCTGAAAAGGAAACAAACTTATTGAGAGGTCAAGAAATTAGTTTCTGGTTTTGTGGAACACTGATTGTGGACCGCAGCTCAGAAGAAGTTGCAGCTGCATTATGAGAAACGGTACTGATAATTTGCGGCACAATCCTGTACTTGAGATCTGTCGGCTGAGGTGTCATGAGACGTAGCACTAAGTCCCACTATGACAACAGAGCACAAGGTACACAAAGACCCTGGCGGAACAGCCCCTGTGGTAAGCCATTTATTGGTCTGTGCAATGTGCCTCCTCATTGGCTCAGGGGTGCTTGAAGGTAGAAACCCCTCCCCACCTTGACTACTGTGTGGTGGTATCCTAGGACCCCTTGCATGTAAAACATAAAACCTATGTTTTAATTTTGGGGTGTTAAAGCCACATCAGGCCAAGCGTCTTATGGTTTTATTGGCTTTTTTTATTATGAAAAAGCTCTGATACACTGAAGACTTACCCGTGGAAGACCTTTACCACGTAAATAAATAAGTCCAAGCCCCCATAGTCCAATGGAATTGCCCTAAATAACATATTGAGAATGTTTCATTTAGACATAAGAATAAGTTACCCACTCTATGAAAAGAACCTATAAAGAACCACTGTAATTGTGTGTCTTAGTGTCAATTATAATTATTTACTGATTATATTTCTCGCTTGTTAACCAAGAGACAAATGTCTCCTTCGCCATATCTCCTCTGGACATTGTGTCACACCAAGTTATTCACATAACCCTGGTATGAGCAATAAATGGTTTAAAGGACCCCTGACCATTAGGTCCAGTCGCGGATGACTCTGGGGTTGCAGCGCTCATCTCACTTTATTGGCTGAGGGAGCCGGAGTACAGCTTCCGGGTCATGTGGCCAGCATGACTAAGCTGCTTCTGGCGAACCAGAGTAGCACATGGAAACGCCGTTTACCTTCCTGCCAGAGCGGTACCTATTTATCTACTTGCACTTTGACGTGCTTTCAAACTGCTAGGTTGGCAGGAGCAGGGACCGGGCAACAGGAGCTTGGATGACCTAAATGAAGCATTTCGTTACACAGTTGTGATTATTAATGCAATCTTATGCAACTCTACTCATTTAATTCAATTGGAACTATTTCCATTGAGTTCAATGAGTTTAATTAAGAGTAAAATCCTGCCTCCCTCCCCAAAAGAAGTTCTGATAGGTTTGCTCTGGAGGTAGTTGAAATGTTCATGAACATCAGTGTCATTATATCAACCCAGGTTGGTGTCAAAGACTTCACGAGACCCAAATACAACACAATACAGTATAGACAAAGAGAATATTCATTTTGTAGGACAAATGCAGTCCGAGCAAGTGTAATTTGAAGCCTACAAGTTTAATGGAAGTTTTATGGAAAAGTTCCCCTCTCCCCCAATGTTGTTCATCACGTAACCATTTTTCTATACGGCCTTTTCAGTTGCTCCTACTTATCTATTACAGTCCTTAGTGTTGAACATGTTAGTCACCTCTTACATAGCACCAATGCAACTGGTGTTTTAAAAGATTAAAGAGGCAGATGTGAGATGCCAGCAGTCTAAAAATACAGGCAAAATGAACAATAGGAGAGGAATGAAGGGACAATGTACTTTGACACATGACACCCTCAATATATCTACAACTTGATTCCCAATTCAATATTGATGTGATGAAATCACCATGAAGCAACACTTTCCTATAACATTTGTGGGGTCAGTCTCTCTTTCAAATATAACCTTGAGTTGTTAGATCTGAAATTTGCTTCATTGGTTACAACAATTTGTATTGTTTTGCACTCATAGCACTGAAACATTTTGTTTGTTTTATATATTAGCTGCTTGATTTTTCCTTTTCAAAAGGCAACCCACCTCTAAGCAGTTTACATAAAGCTGTGCAAAATATTCCATTGACTGATCCTGTCGATGTCTAAGTAACAACAGGGAGCATTCCTCAGTACCAGGAAAAATATGCAAGAGATTTTTAAAATGAAAAGTTGATTTGAAGAAGTGATTGTTATGATCTTTAATTGTCAGATTTAACTGTATTCCTAAGAACAATGTATTAATTATGATTAAATAAAGCTGCTACTTTTAAAAAAAAAGAAAAAGAAAGAAAATACAATACCTTCTCTGCTGCCATTTTGAAATACTTCAAAGCTGCAATGTTACTCTGAGGCACTGTAGCACTTCCTTCTAAATACATCTAGACAGGATTAAGAGGGGATATTTCTTCAGATGATAGTGACCATCCATGGAAATGCCTCCTCTTGCCATTAAAAATTTGCAAAACAAACGGATGAAGTTCCTCTGAATTTTATCCTACTTTGCACTTTTACTTACTGTTTTCTGTTTGACTCTCTGTTATGTATAGTGCTGGGCTTTCATGAGTCATTTTAAGGCAGATTTGAGGAATCTTTAGCCCTCCAATGTTACTGAACTTTAACTCACAATATCCATTAGCCATGTTTGCCAGGGCTGATGAGAGTTGTCTATCAGCAACATCCAGAGAGCTGAAGGCTCTCTAGGTTAAGGGACCCCTGGCCATTAGGTCCAGTCGTGACCGACTTTGGGGTTGCGGCGCTCATCTCGCTTTATTGGCCAAGGGAGCTGGCGTACAGCTTCCGGGTCATGTGGCCAGCATGACTAAGCCGCTTCTGGAGAACCAGAGCAGCGCATGGAAACGCTGTTTACCTTCCTGCCGGAGTGGTACCTATTTATCTACTTGCACTGGTGTGCTTTCGAACTGCTAGGTTGGCAGAAGCAGGGACCGAGCAATGGGAGCTCACCCCGTCACAGGGATTCAAACCGCCGACCTTCTGATCGTGAAGTCCTAGGCTCTGTGGTTGAACCCACAGCGCCACCCGCGTCCCTTGAAGGCTCTCTACTCCTGCTTTAAATATACAACTATAACACAAGCAGCTGAACACATTGTGTATTTGTTTCCAAAAGGAATACCCACAGCTTACAGTAACATAACAATTCTCTTTTTTAAAAAAAATACCAATACCTGCTTAATAATAATTAATATTAAATTTATTACCTGCCCTTCGCCTTAAGGTTCCAGGGCAGATTACAACATTACAGCACACATTACAACACAATATAAAACACACTTTAAAACGACTTACAAGTAGAGAAAAAAAGTGGGTGCTAAAAATATACATCTCAAGTGTCAAAAGCAAGGACAAAGAGGTGCGTCTTGAGGGATCGCCAGAAGCTATGGAATGAAGGTATCAGACACACCTCTCCGGGGAGGGAGCTCCACAACTTACAACCAGCAATGGCATGAATTTTCCATTTGCAAATTGAAAGACTCCTTCTATTCATGGAAGGGCTTTCAATCCAGTGTAGGCCCCCATTAGCAGAAGGAACAGAGTTTTTTTTCTGATCCCCCTTTCCCCTCCAGTCCTCAGTGTCAAATCTTGAACTGTTCCAGTTGGTCTCTTAAGCCCTCCAGAACAGATTTTCAGGGTGCTGCAAAGGAGAAATAAGCCAAAATTGCCCCCCCCCAATTCTGCCAGCAGCATCTCATGGAAATTTGGAGTCCACACCATTGATTAGAAGAGAAGCACTTTTTTTGTGTGTCTTGTTCTTAAGCTGACCAGGAAATGTCAAGAAATGGAAGGAGAAAAGAAATGTCAAGCTCTCCCCTCAAAAGTGTTCATGCCTCTTGAAAGTCCTCCTTAAGTTTGCCATTCTACTTTGAAGCACAACACTTCAAAGTCAATCATGATATGCCTTTGATTTTGCATGCAGAGATACAAGACAGTCAGATCCCTTTGGCCATGATCATACAGCAGAGCTTTCCAAACTGTGCGTCATGACACGTTAGTGTGTCAGCTGCAGTGTGTATCACACAAATGCTCCCTGCATTCCTCCTGGGACTGGAAAGGGGTTAGTTTAACCTCCGGTTTGCTAGCAAAACTGAATTAACTGTGTCGCGAAATGATGCATGTCCAAAAAGTGTGTCTCCAACATGAAAAGTTTGGAAAGCTCTGTCATACAAGATAGGTGAGAAGTGTAGTTTAATGTGGTCTTAAATGTACAACTGAAGATTGCCTCTTCCCTCCTCCAGTCTCCTCCACTCTGCTTTGACCACATCGCAAGTAGCTTGTATGTGAGAATGGCCCCAATCCACTGCAGCTGGACTCTGCTTGAATGTGAGGAAACTACAAAGGACCATAGATGGTGTCTCAAGCTAGCAAATTAATCCCAAGAAGCAAACATAGGTACCTTTCCCAGGAATGCCATACCATGTGCATTCCCTGCATTCGCTGCCTTTAGGAAATAGTAGAAGGCTTTCTAAAGAAAAAGAGCAGAATAAAGTGATGACTGATATAACAAAGTTTCCAAATCAAGGTATTCATTCTCCTGCCTTGACACCTGTTCATAGTTAGACAGGCCATATTGGTGAACAATAATTCAAACTGGCATCTTTATGTTCTAGTAGTCTGTACAAACTTAGATCATATGCCCAAATGGTATGGGGGTTCAATCCATAATGTCTCCAGGCAGGGCTGCAAATGTCAAATCTGAAACCCCTGGAGAGACACCATCCATTAGGGATGGAAGAATCTGCCCATGTGGATCTCTTAGTTGCTTATTAGTTTTTCCATCTTAAAATAATTTTTTGTCATATGAGCAGCAATTTGCAGTTTGTTTTCAAATCCCCATGAAAATTCTTCTGCATTTTAGTGTGACGTTTTTATGAAGTTTTGACTATATGTGCATTTTTGCAAGCAATTTTCCTTAATGTGATA
Organism: Podarcis raffonei; assembly: GCF_027172205.1. Taxonomy (NCBI): domain Eukaryota; kingdom Metazoa; phylum Chordata; class Lepidosauria; order Squamata; family Lacertidae; genus Podarcis; species Podarcis raffonei. The sequence continues at coordinate 13,611,689 of NC_070604.1, read as the reverse complement.
TGTTTTTGTATGTTATTTTAATGCACATTTCACCCTAATATATGCATTTTTTAAAGCACTGCATTGCAACTCAGATGTGTGTGAATTTCAAAGGCTGGCTGTGTGTGGGGTTTTTTTGTTTTGTTTTTAATTGTATCAGAAAGTGTGAATTTGATTAATTCAGCTTTACATGCTAACTGAAATTTTTCCACATCCCTAGAGCTCTGAAGACAGCTCCCTGTGTTTGTTTGCTTTTTTAGTCCCATTTTGCTGCAAATACATAAATCTTAGGTTGTGGTCCAGAAGGGCACTCACATATGCCTACCTTTTCCTCCTTAAATAATGCTTTTCTGAAACTGCTTTAAAGAAACCCTAATTTTCTGCTGTCAAAACTCCTAAACTAAAAAAGCACTCTACACATTTGTTGCATAAATGTTTAAAAGAACACACAAACTCACACAGCTGGCATTTCTGTTTATAAAAACCTAAGCACCAGCTTCCTAAATTGGTGCTTGAGCTTGGAGGAAATGAAAGACCGTGCTAGATTCTCAAAAAGATGCCTGTTTGAACAGGGGTATTACTTTGTGATCTTAATCACGCTCATTGGAACCATCCCACTCAAATCAACCAAATATACTTCTAAAATTTAAAACTGTAAGAGGACGGCTTTCATCCTTCTAATCTACCTGCACTTACAGCATGATCTCTCTCGAGTCCTTTCCTTCCGAAGAGATGCAGCTGTCCTAGATACACCTAGAAATAATTATTTTAAAAATGAATGTCTTGTATCTTTTGGAGCCAAAAGTCAATGAGCAAGAATGGCCCAATGTCACACCAGCAAACACAACAAAATTTCCCCCTTCCACCTGTTTTTTCCAAGCCTCCAGAGCAGATTTTGTATTTTGCGGGTGCACAGAAAACTGCAGGAGAGAAGAGAGGAAGGGGAAGTCCCATTCGTGCAAATGGTGTCAAGAGAATAAGACTTGGGCACAGAATTTATGGCAAAGGGTCTGTGGGGGAATACTAGTCTGAAGGATTCAGCTGCCCTTCCTGGGATCTTAATTTAACATTAACTTACTTTTTTATTAGAAAGGGATAAAATAACAACAAACACACAACATTTTTGGTTGGTTGGTTGATTGATTGATAATTATGTCCCACATCAGAGTTAAAAAGGTGGCTAACAGCATTTTTTAACATAGAAGACCAAACAATTCAACCATTTATTTATTTTTAAGCTTCCAGAAGACATATGACTTCATCATTGTTAGACTCCCTGGGAAGCAGATCTATCAAGCAGATCCTGAAGGTGAGGGCGAAATAGGACCACAATGGGGTGGGGAGAGGGGAGAAAGAGGATTGGTGACAGCAGTTTCCATGCATTTGTCACTTAATGCCACACTAATCTGCAATATTTGTAGGCTGAGGGTCAATTATAATATTCTTAGTAAAGATAGGGATTCCAGTAAATCAGGACGTAGGGAATATTGTCTAAATTCCTGAACATTACAGTTAGATCTGAGGACACAGGTGGCGCTGTGGGTTAAACCACAGAGCCTAGGACATGCCGATCAAAAGGTCAGCGGTTCAAATCCCCGCGACAGGGTGAGCTCCCGTTGCCCGGTCCCTGCTCCTGCCCACCTAGCAGTTTGAAAGCACGTCAAAGTGCAAGTAGATAAATAGGTACCACTCTGTCGGGAAGGTAAACGGCGTTTCCGTGCGCTGCTCTGGTTCGCCAGAAGCGGCTTAGTCATGCTGGCCACATGACCCGGAAGCTGTATGCCGGCTCCCTCGGCCAATAAAGTGAGATGAGCGCCGCAACCCCAGAGTCGGCCACAACTGGAACTAATGGTCAGGGATCCCTTTACCTTTACAGTTAGATCTATGCGGGCAAAGCCTTGCATCACATAGCACAAAAACACAAAGTGGCTACATTCAGTTTAGATGGCTTTAATAGAGGATTAGACACATTGATGGATGTTAAGGCTATCAATGGATAGCAAGCACAATGACTGCGGTATGTACTACCTCCACCACTGGAGGCAGTAGGTCTCTAAATACCAGTTGTGTGGAATTGCAGATGGGAAAAGTGCTGTTGTGCTCAGGTTCTGCTTTTGGGCTTCGCATGGGCAGCTGGCTGGTCACTATGAGAACAGGATGCTAACTAGATGGGCCTTGGACCTGATCCAGCAGGCTCTCCTTATGTCATTATAATTGCTGTTTTTATTGTTTTTGTTTTATTGCATATTTTAATTAGGGATTTTTAAAAAGTGTTTTGATTGAATTATTTTATTGTGTATCTTGATGATGTGTGGATATTTTCTAATTGATTTTATACTTGTAAACAACTTTGAAGTCATGTAAGCAGTATTAACAAATTAATAAATAATGATAATAAATAGGCAAATGGAAAGGAATATCTCTTACTTGTATCTGTGTGTCTCCTCTTTCAGCCAAAAACTTGTAGTACTGATGTACATCCCAGTCCAAGATTTCTGTATCAAAACCCAGATTTTCTGATCTTTCCATCAGCTTCACTTTTTCAACTGGCTTATCTTCATTTTCTTCTAATTTGCTTGCAACTAATAATAATAATAATAATAATAATAATAATAATAATAATAAATTCCAAGTAACACAAATCAGAACAACCGCTTCCTACAATCTGAGAAGATTTCATTTTTCCTTTCCATGATGTAGTCAATGTAGTACCCTCCAGATGTTCTGAACGACAACTTCCATCACTCTTGACATTGGTCATGCTAGGTCACCTTAAACACAGTGATGGAGGAGGCAGGTCCAGTCTACTTGCCCCACCACCCTCACACATGTATTTACAGTTCCCTAATTGTAATGCCTGCATATGGCTTCGGTTAACTTGCTTTGTCACTTGGTACTGTATTTTAGTACAAATAAACATGACAAGAAGAGTTTGGATTTGATATCCTGCTTTATCACTACCCTAAGGAGTCTCAAAGCGGCTCACATTCTCCTTTCCCTTCCTCCCCCACAACGAACACTCTGTGAGGTGAGTGAGGCTGAGAGACTTCACAGAAGTGTGACTAGCCCAAGGTCACCCAGCAGCTGCATGTGGAGGAGCGGAGACGCAAACCCGGTTCCCCAGATTACGAGTCTACCGCTCTTAACCCCTACACCACACTGGCTCTTTTGTTAGACAAGTAACTGGATTCCTGGGATTAGGGCCGGCCCACCCGTGAGGCAAGGTGATGCGACTGCCTCAGGCAGCAGGATCCACAGGGGCAGCAGATTTGACGTCCAAGGAAGGCATCATCTGCTACTACTGCCAGTGCCATAGTGGCAGCATCAGCTGCATCTTGCTCCTTGGAGGCCAGATCTGCTGTGTCCTTGGCTGCCTCCCCCAGTGCTGCCTCTACAGTGGCCTCTTGGTGAAAAGGGGGTGCTGTTGGTCCCCCTCAACCTTCGTTCTCAAGGTAGACCTTTATTCCCCCCTTGTTCCTGATGCACATCGTCACTAATCCCTTCTTCCCTGGTGGGGGTGGAGGTTGCCATTCTCAGGTTCACCTCAGGTGCCAAAAAGTATTGGGCCATGCCTGCCTGGGATCTTGGAAAATTTGTTCTTTTCATATGTTAATAATTTGAGTGAGAATCATGTCCTCTGCCCCCCATGAGGGTCTGGTATTTCTTAGTCTTTAAGGTGCCACAGGACTCTTGAAAGAGCAAACAAAAACAAAAGTGGCACTTTCAAACAAGGCAAGATACAATAGATGAAGGCCACCTACTGTAATCTGCAACTTTCTTGTAATAAATAAGTGCTGCTTCACAGCTCCTTGGAACATTGATTCCTAACCAGTAACGATAGCCCTGTTGGGGGAAAATTCACAATTATTTTAATTATCACTCAAGCCTCTAGAATTGGAAATAGTGAAAATATGTGATTTACAAACCAAGATCATCTGGGATATAAGATTTCCCCCATTACTTGCGAATGTGTAGTAAACAAGTGCCTAAAGAGGGGGGGAAATAAAATCATAAAATCATGCCAGGTTTTTCATCTTCGAAAAACACAAAATATAGATGAAAGACTTCAATGACAATAGGGTAAAGTCACCACAGAATTTTATTACCTTTGATTGACTGTATTCCACTCCTATTCCATATGAAGACAAGAAACCTAATGCCTATGGGGGGAAATAAAGTAAAAAGTTCAGTCAATCCTTTTGCTTTTCAATTGCTTATATTGTTAACAGTTGTCTTAGGCCCAATTTTCATGTGGTAAAATTATCTTTAAGTTATTTTACCAGGTCAGTTTCATGTAATCACGGCTTAGCATTAATGCACTTGTGCAGAGAGTCAGCAGGTATATTTACTGTAGCCCCCCATGAAATGTAGGAAAATGAAATTTTCCGAAGTAGTAAATGTTTATCTGGGCTCTACCATTTCAGACTGCTTACATGGCTGAATGCTTCCTTCAACCACTGAGAGGACCTCTAAATTCTCTGCTTTCCTTATCCAGGGACAACATCCTCAGAGGTAGCATGTGAATTGCAGCCAGGGAAAGTAAGGCAAATGTAGGCTTGGCATTTTGGGCAAGAAGTGCAAAGAAAAATAAAATAAATATAAAATATAATAAAACCACATTGAGATGCACACAAATGTGTCTACATTACTCAGGCAACTCTTAGTGAATCGCCATCCCTCTTGCAGCTACTCATACCTCCTAAGCCTTGGAGCCCTCCAGAAAGGTTGGAGGCCCTCCAAAACAGATTCAGGTGGTGAAGACTGTAGGAGAAGGAATAACTGAAAATTGCTTCCCTTCTTGTTCTGCTGATGGAAATCTTACTGTCAGCTCAACAACACCACTAGATACAACCCATAATCTAAAAACGTATGCAAATATTTTGTTTCTTTTCCCTCTGAAAGTGTTGTAATCTTAAACTTGAAGAGGACCTAAGAAGGCTAGGCGTTGGAATTTTTGAGAACCGATATCTGAAAATGAAGCTCTCAAAATGTGAAATGGACTTTCTGAAAATGGCCATCACAATTGGGAGGTATAAGCAGATGACAAAAATATATGGGGGCAAACAAACTAAAGCGAGAAAGTCAAGGCAGAGTATGATTAAATAAGAAATTTTCATGAAGCCGTCACATTGCTCATGTCTTTGAACAATGACACATAAATATATGATACCGACATTTTCAGGTTACATTAAGGCAGTATATGAGAATACTATGTGAACACACACATACGTGTGTTTTCATATATTCCCCTTTGCAAATTTTCTGTGCGTAGCTATATAAACATCATACTGAGAACAAAGTTAAAGTGGCAGACAGGCTGTGATGTGACTGTATATAGACTCCTTGAGGCACAGGCGTGTGCTTCGATCTTTGTACAAAATGAATTCTAGATTTATTCCGGCCAGTCTTGGTTCAAGGTTATAGACATGGACAAGATTATTTGGTGGAACATTGTGTCACAGAAAAAATGTAACATGGAAAAAGTAGTGGTGCTTCTGAATGAAGAAAAACTAAATTTCTACATCACAACTTTGTTCCTCACAAATAGTTATAAGTTTAAAATAGGTCACTGAGCTAAAATTTAATTTAGGGATGTCCAACCTTTGTATCGCCGGAGATTCCATTTTCCAGACCATGGTCCAGAGGATGGAAATGTATTTACAATGTAAACTGACCGCCTCCTATGGTCAGGATCCACAATAGTAAAGGTAAAGGTACCCCTGCCCGTTACGGGCCAGTCGTGTCCGACTCTAGGGTTGTGCGCCCATCTCACTTAAGAGGCCGGGGGCCAGCGCTGTCCGGAGACACTTCCGGGTCACGTGGCCAGCGTGACGAAGCTGTTCTGGCGAGCCAGCATCAGCGCAGCACACGGAAACGCCGTTTACCTTCCCGCTGGAGCAGTACCTATTTATCTACTTGCACTTAGGGGTGCTTTCGAACTGCTAGGTGGGCAGGAGCTGGGACCGAAAGACGGGAGCTCACCCCGTCGCAGGGATTTGAGCCGCCAACCATGTGATCGGCAAGCCCTAGGCGCTGAGGTTTTACCCACAGCGCCACAATAAAGCTGTGCTATTTAGCTGTTTCACAAGGAAATGAGGAAACTTATGTGCTTGGGTGTAGTGTTCTGCTGGACTGAGGTCCAGCTCCGAGGGCCTTCTGGTGGTTCCCTCACTGAGAGAAGCAAAGCTACAGGGAACCAGGCAGAGGGCCTTTTCGGTAGTGGTGCCCACCCTGTGGAACGCCCTCCCATCAGATGTCAAAGAGATAAACAACTACCTGACATTTAGAAGACATCCGCAGGCAGCCCTGTTCAGGGAAGTTTTTAATGCGTGACATTTTAATGTATTTTTAAACTTTGTTGGAAGCCACCCAGAGTGGCTGGGGAGGCCGAGCCAGATGGGTGGAGTATAAATAAATTATTATTATTATTATTTTAAAGTGATACAACATTAAACAACATGAAAACATTTCCCCTTTCCTCTGAAATGTTTCTTAATGATACTCCTGAAGATACTTTAACATTTATTATAATGTGTAGTTCCGCACATTCCAGACGAACACTAATGTGACACCTTGGAGACAGAAAGCCTTGTTGTGGGATTACATTTCATGGCCTAGAACCTATAATATATATATATATATTTATTTATTTATACCCCGCCCATCTGGCTGGGTTGCCCTAGCCACTCTTGGCAGATTCTAACACAAATAAAAACACAATAAAACATCAAACATTAATAGTAACAATCTGATCCAATATAAAAAGTCACAATAACTTTAAAATAAAGAAACAAAGCAGCATTCAACAATCCATCAGAGTCTAATAGTAAACAGTAAAATTAAAGATCAGCAAATAATAATTTAAACAGTTTACGCTTATCAGTTACAATAAAGAACAGGGGTCAGCAAACTTTTTCAGCAGGGGGCTGGTCCACTGTCCCTCAGACCTTGCGGGGGGCCGGGGTATATTTGGGGGGGGGCAGAGAACGGTGGCGGAGGGACAATGAGTGGCGCGTGAAAGGGCTCTGGAGAGGGGCTGCTTAAAATGGCAGCCGCTCAAGTGCTGCTGCTGCTGCTGGCAGCAACAAAGCCCAACCACCTTCCTCCTCTAGGCAGGGCGGGGAGAAGCCAGGAGGGAGGGAGGAGGCGGCGGTGCCGCCGCTGTGTGAGGGAGAGGGAAAGAACGTGCACACTGGCGATCCACACGGTGATTCCTGGACCGTCCATGGGCTGGATCCAGAAGGCAGTTGGGTTTGATCTGGCCCACAAACCTTAGTCGACCTATCCATGATAAAGAATTACTAATCTATAATCAATAAAAATAACGGCAAATCACAATGCATAAAATACCACAAAGATTACAAAAGGATCGAATTGAAAAACAAGGACACACAACTTATAAAACTATTCTTAAATAATATCCCATGACTTCTCTCTTCTCAGCTGCTTCTGCTGTCTGGGAAAGGCTCTCAGGGCTGGAGCGTGGATCAAGGCAGGTGGAAAAGCCATTGCCTGGTTACCATAAAACAATGAACCTGCATCATGTGATGCCTGTGGACACTAATCCATGAAAGCTTGCAGCACAATAAATATGTTATAGCAATATCCAAGGTTGGTCATTGTGGCATTTGCCTCCTAGGGTGGGTCATAAGGAAAGGGTTAAAACAGGTGTGATGTGATTGGCCAGTGAGAATGCAAGGAGCGAATAAAAGTTAGAGTGGGAGGTTTTGAAAGTCAGTTGGAGTTGAGGTTTGGGAGTTGAGTTGAGAGTTGAGGTTTGGGAGTTGAAGAAGGAAGAGGGAGGTTTAGGCAGTGGGTTGGCAGAGTTGTATTGTGAGAGAGTGAGAGGAATTGTTAGGTGGAGTCAGATAGATAGTTGGAATAATCAGTTTGGAGTTGTTAGGAACTAAGAATAAGAAACTGACAAGAGAAAAACTAACTGAAACCATAAGCTTGTTCCTGCATTTAAAAATAAACTTGATTATTTGTTTATGTTAACAACTGACTGGACTCCGTGTGTCCCCGTGAGATACGGGGTGGTGGCAGCGGAAAAAGCAATCGCAGTGGTGGCACAGGGTCAATAGACCGTCAAACGTCCGGGGGCCTTGTGTGTGATCGCCACAGTCATACTGAGAATAGACACAATGAAATCAATGGACTCTGTATATGACTTAGTTGGATATCATCCTTCCTGTCTAAGATGCCACAAGACTCTTTCGTTTTTCTTTCAACAAAGCTTTCACTCATCAGAACTCAGTTGGAAGGTAAGAAACCCTGGCAGGAGAGCCCTGCATTATTGAAATGATGGGTGGACTGGAAAGCTTTTGTAAAGCCAATGTGTTTTGGCACATTTGGTCTATCTGTTCTTTAATGACCCATAAACAATTCATGTATTGCTTTTATCCATGTATGTGCACACAGGAAACAATCTGACACATATACAAAATGCTATGAAAACCTAGACAAAAGATTCAACAATCAGCACAACTTGTGAGATGCCTCTTCATGTTCTGCAACAGAGTCATGCGAAAGGAATGCAAGAGGAGATCCATTTGTGATTTATTAGACAAGAGACTAGTCTGAGCAACTGAATTTGCAGCCAATCTCTTACGCATAGTTGTTTTTTTGCTATTATTTTGTATCATCCATAAACCCTTTTCAATTAAAATTGATAATTTGCCTTAAATCAGAACATGTTAGACACACTAGCTAGGTGCGAAAATATAATTAGTTCTTATATCTTCAATTCTAACAACCGTAAACATTTGATTTTTGTTCCATGGAAACCATTGTCTACCTTCGGAGTGTCTTCAGTGGAATAAGGACTGAAGCCTTGACCTGGAATTTTATTGAACAAGGATTTTAGAAGATGTTTGCCGAACACACCAGATAGCCTCTTGAAATCAGGCAATTTAATAAATAATTAACTTTATATCCCTACCTTGTTGACATTTCTTGGCTGAGCATAAGCACCATCTTACCTCTTTTCAAATATTTATGCACTCTAAAGTAGACTACTGCCTGTTTAAAGCTTCGGCTAATTAAAGTGCACGTACCGTCTGGCCTTTATGAGATCCTTCGTCAGCTAAAATCTCATACAATGATACAGCTGCTTCTACATTTTGAGGAACATTATTTCCAAACAACATGTCAGATGCCAGTTGCTCCATAGCTTTCTGGTTTCCCATTTTTGCTGCTTTGACAAGGAGCCGGTGGGCTCTGATACAGAAACACAAAGTTCAGATTTAGTCCGTCGGATATGGAAATTTCTCATCTATACATAAAACAGGAATTTATTCTGCTGTAACTTTGCATTAGAAGTTTACCCCCTTCATCACCATAGACCGGGCCATCTTAAGCATATGCAGCACTGGGGTGCAAAGAGCTGCCTGGCGCCCCTAGGTTGCTCAGAGTGGTCAACCTTTTTTTGGGGGGGAAACTATTTTAGGAAATAGTTGTTTACCTTTAGAATGGTTGCGGGGCGCAGGGACTCACAGCACCAACCAACAGGTGTGCCAGCGCTCCATGCACAGGAGTGTACATAGGTGGGTTCGGGTTCCATGCTGGGGGGGGGAATGTTGGGCAGCACAGTCACCGCGCTGTCCGCCCGCTGCCTCCCCCCTGCTGCACGGCAGCTAATTGTTTTGGAGCGGGGGCTCGGAGCACCATGTAACGTTGTGGGTGCTGCGCGACGCATCCTGTTGCATGTGCCAAGCTGCGGGTTCCTTTGCTGGCTTTTCCGCTGTTGGAACATGCTCCCAGCGCCGCCCAACGTGGGGTGCCAGCGCAGAACAACGGGGAAGGCAAGTGGCAGCAGAGGAAAGGTCTTCGGATGGGATTCGTGTGCTCCTATTCGTCGGGTTTTGTTGCTGCCATCGGCGCTGTCGGCGTGCGGTAGATCCCATCTGGAGATGTTTCCTCCGCTGCTGCTTGCCTTCCCCATCGTTCTGTGCTGGCACCCCATGTTGAGTGGCACTGGGAACATGAGCCAACAGCAGAAAAGCCAGTGTGGTACAGGTGGTACATGACCCCAGTCAAGCTTGCAAAAATATACCATTTGCCCGATAATAAATGTTGGAAATGTAAAGAAATTGAAGGTACATTCTTTCACCTTTGGTGGACGTGCCCAAGGATTAAGGCTTTCTGGGAGATGATTTATAATGAAATAAAAAAGGTATTTAAGTATACTTTCGTGAAGAAACCAGAGGCCTTTCTCCTGGGCATAGTCGGCCAATTGGTGTTAAAGAAGGACAGAACGTTTTTTATGTACGCTACAGCAGCAGCAAGAATACTCATTGCAAAGTATTGGAAGACACAAGAATTACCCACCTTGGAAGAATGGCAGATGCAAGTAATCGACTATATGGAAATGGCTGAGATGACTGGCAGAATCCGAGACCAGGGAGAAGAGTTGGTGGAAGAAGATTGGAGGAAATTTAAAATTTATTTACAGAAGTATTGTAAAATGTATGAATGCTGATGACATTGAAATAAAATGAAGGGGTTCTAGTAATAAGAGATAAAAATTTGAAATTCGGGAGGTAAAATATATAAGGACAAAGTAGTAGGATATGAATTTGCTGAACTAATTGTTAAAAAGGGATATAAAAAAGGGAGGCGTGAGGAAGTCAGGAAAATAAGTTAATTGAAGATAAATAACTAGAAAAGAGTGATTTGTGTTTTTTCCTATTTTATTTTTTTTGTGTTGACTGTTCTTGTTAAATGTTTGTATTTTATGTATTGTGAAAGTTTGTATTGTTGTGTTTTATATTGTTTTTCTGTGTTTTTATTGTCCTATTTTTCTATTGTTAAACTTAATAAAAATATTATTTAAAAAAAAGAAAGAAAGAAAAAAGAAAAGCCAGTGTGGTGTAGTGGTTAAGAGCGGTAGACTCATAATCTGGTGAACAGGGTTCGCGTCTCCGCTCCTCCACATGTAGCTGCTGGGTGACCATGGGCCAGTCACACTTCTTTGAAGTTTCTCAGCCCCACTCACCTCACAGAGTGTTTGTTGTAGGGAAGGAAGGGAAAGGAGAATGTGAGCCGCTTTGAGACTCCTTCAGGTAGTGATAAAGCGGGATATCAAATCCAAACTCTTCTTCTTCTTCAAAGGAACCCACACCTCGGCGCACGCAACAGGATGCGTTGTGCAGTGCTCACAACGTTATGCGGAGCTCCAGGCGCAGCGCCGAAACAGTTAGCCGCCATGCAGCTGGGGCAAGAGCTGACAGCCGAGCGGAGTGGAGAAGAGACCGTCGGAGTGCCGCGGGCTCTTCTGCTGCAGGCAGCTCGGCGTGAGTTCGGCGGCAAGAGTTGGAGTCCGGGGAAGAGCTGCCCACAGTAGAAGAGCCCGCGGTGCTCTGACGGGCTCTGCTCTGCTCAGCTGTCGGTGGGTCTTCCCCTGAATTCAACGCTCAGCCCTGGACTCTTGGCCTGGCACCCCTAGCACCAATGGTTAAGACGGCCTTGACCATAGAGAATTTCAAATCAGGAAAAAGCCTGAACATAGCTGTGATTTTCCTTGGAAGGCTATTGGGACTGAAGCAGAGCCTAAGTAAAGTTTGCTGCTCCCCTCCCTGTTTAATACTAGTTATGTTTAGTACAAATAAGCACGACATAATATGGTGTCTTGCCATTGTCCCATTCATTTGCTGATCTTTGCAGGCTGCATGGAAACACTGAACATGGAATGTAATATTATGTGTTTATTTCACCAGATATTACATGGGGCAGATGAGGGTTGACACATGGCTGATGATAAAAGGACCCCTCCATAGGTGTGCTTCATAAGCCTATCATTGCAAATCTCTACAAGAAAAACTCACTCTTGCATTGCCAATGGAACCATACAAATTAATAGGAAAGGGAGAAACATGGCCACATGTACCTATTCCATCCTTCTAAAGTCACCAAGAGAGACTGTGCCAGCCATGTGCCAGACCTGCACATAAACCGATTTATGCCTTCTCTGGGACTGTGTTAGCAAAACAGCTAAGCCTACACTTACTTTTCTGTATCTTCTTTGTTTTTGGAATGCTTAAGTATTTTGAGGCTTCTCTGATAAAACTGACGACCTTTGTCCTTTCTTTCCACCTCCTCTTCCACTAGAAATGTGACCAGAAAAAACACTGTGATGCAACTCCACGATGTATCGCCATAGATTTAGATTTAAATCATGTGCTATTTCGATAGGGTGCATGTAATAAGCAACATTTCTGTTTTCGAATTCCGGTGAATGCTAGAGTGGAATTTAAATATAAGGTTTCAAATAAGATGTGCGCATGAATTGAGCCACCCTTAAAGCACAATGCATTTGATGTAATACAGTATGTGGTTACTAAAGATAGCTTATACTGCCAAGCCCCATTAAGCATTTATGAATCCCCTTCACTGAAAGCACTAGAGTTAGGGCCTTAACCCACCTACCCATTACAAGTTTAAATAGGAGTGCATTGTGCCATAGCAATGAGTGGCATTTATATTCTCAAACCTTGATGATTTCTAATTGTTTCCATGGCTCTCATCCCATCTCCTGTCTGCTTTCAAAGTTCAGTGGCCCTTTCTCTTAGATACATACCCTTCCACTTCCTCCAACACATACACAATATTTCACAAAAGCATAGAATCATAGAATCATAGAATCATAGAATCATAGAGTTGGAAGAGACCACAAGGGCCATCGAGTCCAACCCCCTGCCAAGCAGGAAACACCATCAGAGCACTCCTGACATGTGGTTGTCAAGCCTCTGCTTAAAGACCTCCAAAGAAGGAGACTCCACCACACTCCTTGGCAGCAAATTCCACTGTCGAACAGCTCTTACTGTCAGGAAGTTCTTCCTAATGTTTAGGTGGATTCTTCTTTCTTGTAGTTTGGATCCATTGCTCCGTGTCCGCTTCTCTGGAGCAGCAGAAAACAACCTTTCTCCCTCCTCTATGTGACATCCTTTTATATATTTGAACATGGCTATCATATCACCCCTTAGCCTCCTCTTCTCCAGGCTAAACATGCCCAGCTCCCTTAGCCGTTCCTCATAAGGCATCGTTTCCAGGCCTTTGACCATTTTGGTTGCCCTCCTCTGGACACGTTCCAGTTTGTCAGTGTCCTTCTTGAACTGTGGTGCCCAGAACTGGACACAGTACTCCAGGTGAGGCCTGACCAGAGCAGAATACAGTGGCACTATTACTTCCCTTGATCTAGATGCTATACTCCTATTGATGCAGCCCAGAACTGCATTGGCTTTTTTAGCTGCCGCGTCACACTGTTGGCTCATGTCAAGTTTGTGGTCAACCAAGACTCCTAGATCCTTTTCACATGTACTGCTCTCAAGCCAGGTGTCACCCATCTTGTATTTGTGCCTCTCATTTTTTTTGCCCAAGTGCAATACTTTACATTTCTCCCTGTTAAAATTCATCTTGTTTGTTTTGGCCCAGTTCTCTAATCTGTCAAGGTCGTTTTGAAATGTGATCCTGTCCTCTGGGGTGTTAGCCACCCCTCCCAGCTTGGTGTCATCTGCAAATTTGATCAAGATGCCCTTGAGTCCATCATCCAAGTCGTTGATAAAGATGTTGAATAAGACCGGGCCCAAGACAGAACCCTGTGGCACCCCACTAGTCACTCTTCTCCAGGATGAAGAGGAACCATTGATGAGCACCCTTTGGGTTCGGTCAGTCAGCCAGTTACAAATCCACTGAGTGGTAGCATAGTCAAGATCGCATTTTACCAGCTTCTTTACAAGAATATCATGGGGCACCTTGTCAAATGCCTTGCTGAAATCAAGGTAGGCTACATCCACTGCGTTCCCTTCATCTACCAGGCTTGTAATTCTGTAAAAAAACGAGATCAGGTTTGTCTGACATGACTTATTTTTCAGAAATCAATGCTGACTATTGGTGATCACAGCATTCCTTTCTAGGTGCTCACAGACTGTTTGCTTAATGATCTGCTCCAGAATCTTCCCTGGTATTGATGTCAGACTGACTTGGGGGTAATTATTTGGGTCCTCTCTTTTCCCCTTTTTGAAAATAGGGACAACATTTGCCCTCCTCCAGTCTGCCGGGACTTCGCCTGTTTTCCAGGAATTCTCAAAGATGACTGCCAGTGGTTCTGAAATCACATCTGCCAGTTCTTTTAATACTCTTGGATGCAGTTCATCTGGCCCTGGAGACTTGAATACATCTAGACTAGCCAAGTATTCTTGTACTATCTCCTTAGTTATTCTGGGCTGTGTTTCCTCTGCTGAATCATTTGCTCCAAATTCTTCAGGTCGGACATTGTTTTCTTTATCGGAGAAGACTGAGGCAAAGAAGGCATTGAGGAGTTCAGCCCTTTCTGTGTCCCCTGTTTGCATTTCACCATCTTCTCCTCTGAGTGACCCCACTGCTTCTTTGTTCTTCCTTTTGCTACGAACATACCCATAAAAGCCTTTTTTGTTGCTTTTAACCTCTCTAGCAAGCCTGAGTTCATTCTGTGCTTTAGCTTTTCTGACTTTGTGTCTACACGTGCTGGCTATTTGTTTGAATTCCTCTTTGGTGGTTTCCCCCCTTTTCCATTTTTTGTACACATCCTTTTTTAATCTTAGTTAAAAGTTCTTTAGATAGCCACCCTGGCTTCTTTAGGCACCTTCCATGTTTCCGTCTCAATGGTATTGCCTGAAGTTGTGCTTTTACTATCTCCCTCTTAACAAACTCCCAGCCATCATGAACTCCCTTTCCTTTTAGTATTACTGTCCATGGGATCTCACCCAGCACTTCCCTAAGTTTTATGAAGTCGGCTTTCTTAAAGTCGAGAAATTGAGTCTTAGTATGCTTGGCTGCTCCTTTCCGCTGTATAGTAAACTTCAGAAGAGCATGATCACTCGCGCCTAATGATCCTTCCACTTCTACCCCACTAACCAGGTCATCAACATTGGTTAGGACCAGATCTAAAATGGCTGTTCCTCTTGTTGCTTCTCCCACTTTCTGGACAATGAAGTTGTCTGCAAGGCCAGTGAGGAATCTGTTTGACATGCTCTTGGCTGAGTTTGACATCCAACAAATATCCGGGTAATTGAAGTCCCCCATTACTACTATCTCCCTTCCTTTTGCATGCTTGGCCATCTGTTCCAGGAAGGCATCATCTATGTCCTCCGTTTGGCTTGGGGATCTATAGTAAACTCCCACAATGAGGTCACTGTTATTCTTCTCTCCCTTAATTTTGACCCAAATGCTCTCACTTTGGCTTTGAGGTTCTAAATCTTGGATCTCTTCACAGGTATACACATCCCTGACATATAACGCCACTCCTCCTCCTTTCTTGTCTGGTCTGTTTCTCTGAAATAGATTGTATCCCTCCATTATTACATTCCAATCGTGGGACTTATCCCACCAGGTTTCAGTGATGCCTATTATGTCATATTTAGTTTGCTGTACCAAGAGCTCAAGCTCATCTTGTTTATTTCCCATGCTTTGCGCATTAGTGTACAGACATTGAAGTCCATTAATCATTCCCCCGTGTCTCTTATTTAAGGATTTTTTCCTCTCACCACTAGGTCTGCGTGCTGTTTGCTCCATTCGGTCTATGACATTTGGATGATCATCTTCATCAATTGATAGACTCCTACCTTCAGGAGCACTGTCTCCCTCCCCCACATTAGTCAGTTTAAAGCCCTCCTGATGAGGTTTCTGAGTAAGTTCCATTGAACTCAGTGAGGTTCACTTTCAAGTAGATATGCAATTGTGATGTATTTTATATTAGATTCCCTCTCTGCTGTTAGCTCTTGGCTGGCCTTGAAAAAGATGCATGTATTCATTTAAGACTGACACTGGGGGAAAGTTGTGCTCTTGTGCCTTCAATAGCTGTGTGGCATACATTCAACATGTTAAACATTTCTCGTACAGTGGTACCTTGGGTTAAGTACTTAATTTGTTCTGGAGGTCTGTTCTTCACCTGAAACTGTTCTTAACCTGAAGCACCACTTTAGCTAATGGGGCCTCCTGCTGCTGCTGCGTCGCCGGAGCACAATTTCTTTTCTCATCCTGCAGCAAAGTTCTTAACCTGGGGTACTATTTCTGGGTTAGCAGAGTCTGTAACCTGAAGCGTATGTAACCTGAAGCATGTGTAACCTGAGGTACCATTGTATATAAATACAAATATAGGAAAACCTTCCCCTATTCAGATTCTGTCAGACATTTTATTACATGTGTGTCTACTGATTTATTTTTGAGTCTTCTCCACCTGAGAAAGAGAACACAAATTTGCATGTGATGCAAAGCACGTGCACATTTTATGCAAATCTGTGCTCTCTTTTTGCAAGTGGTTTAGAGGGCCCGATGCATATAAAGGGTATTGGGCACACAAAAATTCCTATTGGCACCCCTGATAGAACATGGTCTCATTATACTATCATTTTGCCAGTTCTGAATTAAGTGAGATTTTACAGCAGAGTCGTGAGAAAACTGGGTAGGGAGATTTTATTATTTTTTTTCTATTGAAAACATTTTTTAAAAAATTACAGTGGTAGCTTGGTATACGAAGAGCACTGTTAACAAACTATTCAGTGAATGAACTCTGCAAAACCAGAAGTAGGTGTTCTGGTTAGCGAACTTTGCCTCGGAAGCCAAACGGAAGCTGAATGGTGGAAGGGCACTGGTGGTGGGAGGCCTCAGTAGGGAAAGTGTGCCTCGGTTTAAGTATGCTTTGGTTTAAGAACGGACTTCTGGAACGAATTAAGTTCGTAAACCGAGGTACCACTGTACTGATTCAGAAAGCTTTTACAGCTCAAATTTTGCCTAACACTCCGAGAGAATATACAAAAGATCTGAGGAAGTAGGAGACAGTTAAGCTTTGAATTGAAATGATTACCTTCTGATGAAAATGAATCTTGAACTGTTAATCTTTTACTCTTGTTCAAGGTCTCCTGCAAGAAAATTAATTTATATATGAAATCTATCTTCAAAATTGAAAGAAATCATTGTCTGGTCAGGTCCTAGAATCTGCTTAGTTGCTCATAAAGGGTTTGTCTACACTTCCGCTTGTCCCATGTCGAGAAAGCATGGGTCTGAGTAATTTCCCGCTTGTTCCATGCTTTATAGGCCTGGGTCCGAGCAGTTTCACAGTAAGGATTTAAACAATTTTTTTAATGGCTGTTGCAGAACTACGCTTTCTTTACAAATAACTAAGTAGAATTAAGTGGTTTTTAATTTTGCCCAGATGACATTGCATACATCCCACATTGCTGTGGAGCATGTTATGTAATGTCACTTGAGGGATGATATGCAAAATGTGCTCATCTTGAGTGCCTCTTCTTTCACTTTTAACAAAATTCAATTGTTTTTTAATCATGCTTTGCTTCATTTCCAGCTCTAAAATGAGCTCTAGCTATTCACACTCAAAATTGTATTTCAGTTATTTGATTTGATCAACCTGAGCATAATCATCAGAGGCAACTTTTATCCCCAGTCAAGGTTTTTTATTTGCATGAAATGATTCATTTTGCAGCAGCTTCTTTTATTTTCCCTAGAAGGGATTTTGCATTGAGAATAAGAAACAACTATTCATCAGCTATATCATCTATCACTTAGGCTGTGTAAGTCAAAGTCAACTTTGCTGAAGGCAGTAGGCAGAAAGCACTCAGCAGAACGAAGTTACTGTGACCGTTTGAAATGAAGCAAGAACTTAACAAGGAAACACAAAAATCTCATAGCATGGAGAAACATAGCTAATCTCTGAGCTCACCTGTATGTTTAGCAAAGCAACATAAAAACAGCAAAAACAAACAAGGATGGGCATCATTCTTCCACATAATATAAACAACTATTGTTATTTTAAAAGGTTTATAAACCACTCACATTATAAAACATTAGAATAGTATATAGAAAACCAAAAATACATCTAAAACACACACCAGAAACAATACAGCTAAGATAACACAGTACAACACCAGAAGATGACCAGCGGACAGCAATTAAATATTTAAGTCAGAAAAGGCTTGGGTAAATAAAGGTCTGGAGCATGTCATCTGAAAGAGTAGATGCTTGGAACATGCCTTATCTCATAAGGTGATAAATTTCACATTAAAAGGGCCACAACACTGGTGGACACAAGGTGAATACTCAGAACTCTTGGAATCGCTAGGAGGTAGGGATGGGATCCTCAGGTCAGATGCCAAAGTGGACTCACTTGATCTAATCCGGGAAGATCATAAGATGGATCAGATAATGAAGTCCACTTTAGAATCTCCAGTCTGTGGATTCTGGCTGCCTGCACCAGGTGGTCTGAGGACCCTGGAGGCATGCATGTTTCTGCTGCATATTTCCCTCTGAGAGCGACAGACCATTAATTCCCATTGTTCCCAAGGAGGACTTGCTCTGTAACAGTTGTAGATCTTGGGGGTCTCAAATTTCAGTGGTGCCTCTCTATCTCCTGCACTCCATTGCAGTACACCCTGCAGCATCCCTGAGGCTCCACACCTAGTGCGATTGAACTGGCCGTGCTCCCCTAAATACACCTCTGTCTGTAATGTAATTTAAAGCTTATAGAGGTGAGGACCCCACACATTTTGAATTGCGTTACAGAGCCTGTGGGAAGCTGAAAGTCTTACTTCTACATGGAGTTTCTTAGAAAATTACTTTCGCATTTCTGTGTATATGTTAAAGGATCCTTTGGGGGGATCCACAAAGCTTAGGATCCAGCAGATTCTAGCCACTGTGGGTTGTGCCACAAAACACCTCATTTTGTGGCTTTCTGCTTGCTACTGCAGGTGGGAGAATGGCCAGTCGTAGCTTTCTACCTGCTAAGGCAAAGTTGGGGCCTCCACCATGGTAGGGACTTCCAACAGTTTTCATCTCTGCTAGTGGAGGCTGGTAGAGAGGCAACTATGTGTCATCCTAACTCAGCCACTCAACCATCAAGGGGAAGGGGATTAGGATTACATTCCTAATCTGGATCCAACCGAATGCATTTTAACATTGTCTGGATGGATAGTTCATCATGTGCACTGTACAAAACACATTTTCGTATGATTCAATCTGTTATTAGTTTGGGGCAATAACCTTGACTTCAACAACTGTCTTACTCAGCATGTGTTATTTCCAAGTACATATCTCTTTTCTTTTCAATTATTTACTTTCTCTTTCCTTATCTAGTGATTTACCCAATAGTAGAATGAATCTTCATGCTATTTATACTGGTCTCATACAGAAAAGAGCCATGTGCTAAAATCTGTTATTTGTTGTTTATTTTAATATACTTTAAGAAGCACAATAAAAATGCAACTCATATACAGTAAAAACAAAGCAGTTTTTGAAAAGGCGGTAGTGTTTTACCTCTTTTGAAATGTTAACTCCTCTCTTATTCTGAAGAATTTCTTCTGATTCTGAAAACAATAAAGACATCAAATAGAGTACAACTTTTAACAAAAAGGTGTTACAGAGAAACAAGAACATTTTACAGTAAAACAAAGGAAGCCATCTTGGTCCACACACACACACAAAACAAAAAACAAAACCCACAATGAGACAGGACTTTTACAAAGAAATTATTTTGTTACATTCTGATTGGTCCTTCTTGAACCTCCTTCAGATTAAAAAAAGAGAGGAAAGAATAAAAAATAACAGAATGAGAACTAATAAAGGCCCCGGAGATTGTCTGGTATTCCTTAACTCAAGGCTACTGAAGGATAAGATATTACAAAAAAGTAATCAATGTAAATTGACGGTAGACGAGTTTGTAACCTGAAAGAGTCATTAAGGATTCAGTTTCAACCTCAGGATCTCTTTCAAAAATGTAGAGCATTGTATGTGCCAAAATGAGCATTAAAATGAATTGGAGCAGGGTTGTTCACAGTGGCTAAGAACTGTACAATCTTTCAGGATTCCTCCCGCAATCCCCTATGCTGCCTGGAAATCTGCTTTGGAGGGTTGTGGGACCCTCTGGATCAACATGGAAGGTGGTAGTGGGGGTTACAGGGAGAAGAGGAAATAGTTGGAAATTATTTCCCTTTCGCTTCTTCCATTGTGGAGCCTCCACTGGATCTCAATAATGCTCACCAACAAAAGGAGCCCTTCCATTTGCAGAACAGTAGGTTTAAAATACCGTATTTTTCGCTCTATAAGTCACACTTTTCCCCTCCTAAAAAGTAAGGGGAAATGTGTGTGCATCTTATGGAGCGAATGCAGGTGGGAGGCTCTGCTCAGCGCTCCCTCTAAAGAGCCGCGTGGAGCGTGTGGGAGGCTCTTCGGGGCTTTTCCCTGAGGAGGAAGAAGGGCTACCCTTCTTCATCCTTGGGGAAAAGCCCCCAAGAGCCGCACACACACTCCGTGCGCTCTTTAATAATAATAATAATAATTTATTATTTATACCCCGCCCATCTGGCTGAGTTTCCCCAGCCACTCTGGGCGGCTCCCAATCAGTGTTAAAAACAGTACAGCGTTACATATTAAAAACTTCCCTGAACAGGGCTGCCTTAAGATGTCTTCTGAATGTCAAGTAATTATTTATCTCTTTGACATCTGATGGGAGGGCATTCCACAGGGCGGGCGCCACTACCGAGAAGGCCCTCTGTCTGGTTCCCTGTAACCTCACTTCTCGCAATGAGGGAACCGCCAGAAGGCCCTCGGCGCTGGATCTCAGCGTCCGGGCAGAATGATGGGGGTGGAGACGCTCCTTCAGATATACTGGACCGAGGCCGTTTAGGGCTTTAAAGGTCAGCACCAACACTTTGAATCGTGCTCGGAAACGTACTGGGAGCCAATGCAGATCTCTCAGAACCGGTGTTATGTGGTCCCGGCGGCCACTCCCAGTCACCAGTCTAGCTGCCACATTCTGGATTAATTGCAGTTTCCGGGTCACCTTCAAAGGTAGCCCCACGTAGAGTGCGTTGCAGTAGTCCAAGCGTGAGATAACTAGAGCATACACCAGCATGCGCGGCTCTTGGGGGAGCCTTAGCTGCGAGCAGCCTCTCCCAGGCATGGAGAGCCTTCATCGCACCAATCCCTCTTGCCCTCCTGGCTTTAGGGATAGCCCCGCAAAGCCTCCTGAGCGAAGATGGAGGAGTGCTCCCTCTTAGCTCAGGATGCTTTGTGTTGCTTTCTTATTTCTTGTTTTCCTCCCCTAAAAACTAGGTGCGTCTAATAGAGTGAAAAATACAGTAGTTTAATATAATGGATTGGGCTAACAAGATTTGTTTATTGCTAAACACATCCAAAACTACCAAATAGGATGGGCACGTACATTGCCTAAAAAAGAAAGGAAATGCATCATATTATAGCATTGGTATGAGTTGGTGAAAGTTATACTTCAAATCGTTGGCTTTCCCTGTCCAGGAAACTGCCTGGCAGAAAAGCCATCAAGAGGTAATCACGGGAATGCCCTAGTCATTGACTTAAGAAAAGACACACAGAGAGAACAGATCAGTAAAAAAAGAGAGAGAGAGAGACACTATTCCGCTGGAGTGCAAGTGGGGAAGTTCCAGATTTGCAGTGGACAGTGATGTAAGCGAACGGTAAAAAAGTGTCAGTTTTGCAAGCTGGAGTGGGAGGGCAGAGCTCAAGGTGTGCTGTCATTTCATGCTGCAGAGAGGGTCAGACACGGTGCTTAAGGTCTATGAATCCAAGCCTGTAGCAATGGAAGGAGCAGGACCCTCTTGGCTTGAGAATGCTCTGCATTCTCTCCATATAGGCTCGGGTTGCAATAAGATAAAGCATGATATAAGAAATAAAGGGAGCAATAAAAAGCACTAAAATTCAATAGGAGTATTTAATGGATGGCTATACCATCTCCTGTCTTCACCCACAAATCCAGAGACACACCACAGTTTACCTAAATGAGACTGTTATGTACTGAAGTTCTCACCCTGGGCCAGCAGGGGGATACTGTAGATAGTTTTCACTCAGGTCCACGTCAGTTATTTTAGGTGGGAAACCCTGGGTTGTTGTTGCTACAGTTGACATCCGGCTGCCTATAAAAGCAGGCCGGCTGAGCTGTTTGCGGTTCAGTTTCTGTAGCAGCTTACAAAATAAAGAGCTGCTCTGGAGAAATCGCTGTGTCGTCTGCTATGTTCACCCACAACTTAACAGAGACCTTGGTCCACTGGTGGTCCATGGACCACAGTCTGGGAACCCCTGACATATTCAACTTTGCTGGGATAAATAGCTTTTCTAGTTTACTGAATTCTCTTAGCTTCTGTATTTGTTTCTAACTTCCCTGTGAAGTGCAGCTGTACTAGAAAGAAAACTGAGCAGCAGAGACTTTTTTCATATACAGTATAATACAAAATGACATTCACATGAACAAACATACCAGCTATAAATTAATACTCTCTTTTGTCTGGAAGCTTAATTTTTATGTTATCTGGTGGACCTAAAATAATTTCTCTGACAAGTTTAATTAGAATAATAAAGCTCTAGGGACCATATAACCGTTTCTCCAGATTCTTGCAGTTATCCAAGCAGACAAAATGAACTTGAAATTACCTAAGGGTGGCAAATATGCAAAGGTTTATGAATGAACAAGATTAACATTAGTTAAAGTGAACCAGTTAGTTAACATTTGGTAGAGTGAACCACTCTCATACATTAGTAAACTTGAGGCAATATTTAGTCCAAGCAAAGTGTTCACATTTATCCTAGCAGATCTCTTATTACAGAAGATAACAACATTGTTTGGTAAGCAAGATGAACAAGCAAGTAAAAAAACCTAAGAGCTCTTACTATGCTGATAGTGACTCTGCTTTAACTGAAATGTTTAAAATGTTAAAAACAGATGCCTACTAATTTCAAAGGCTGGAAAACAGAGGCTTTAATGGTTAGACCACCATGTCAGCAGGTGACTGACTACAAGGAAATACCGTAATTGTTTCAGATACAGGATTTTTTAAAAAAACTCTCCAGTTAACAAGGTGCCAATGTGGTTACTAGACTCCTATCATTCTTGACCATTTTTCATGCTGGCTAGGTCTGCACTATACATTTAAAGTAGCATCATACCACTTTAAACAGTCACGTCTTCCCCCAAAAGCATCCTAGGAACTGAAGTTTGTTAAGGGTGCCGAGAGTTGTTGCTATTTGCACCCACCCCGATACAATTCCTAGAGTGGTTTAACAATCAATCCCTGTTCACAGGAAGCTCTGGGAATTGCAGTTCTAGTAGAGGAATAGGGGGTCTCCTATCAACTCTATTAACAAACTACACTTTGCAGGATTCTTTGGGGTAAGATGTGGCTGTTTAAAGTGGTATCCTACTGCTTTAAACGTATAGTGTACATGGGCACAAATGGCAGACACGCCCCATCATTCATGGAAATTCCCACACCAGTCAGTTGCCAATTTATTCACAATGAGGATACTTCAGGTGGTGTTCCCTAGCAGTGGCGTAGCGTGGGGGGTGCAGGGGGGGCCGGCCGCACCGGGCGCAACATCTGGGGGTTAGGGTTAGGGGGCACAAATCCACAGGTTAGGGGGTGCAAATCCACGGGTTAGGGGGCGCAAATTACTTGCCTTGCCCCGGGTGCTGACAACCCACGCTACGCCACTGTTCCCTAGGAACAAGCAAATACAGTAGGACCTTGAAAGTTGAACAGAATCTGTTTCAGAAGTCCGTTCGACTTCCAAAACGTTCGAAAACCAAAGCGCAGTTTCTGATTGGCTGCAGGAAGCTCCTGCAGCCAATTGGAAGCTGCGGAAGCCCCATTGGACGTTCGGCTTCCAAAAGAACGTTTAAAAACCGGAATAGTCACTTCCGGGTTTCGATCGTTCGGGAGCCAAAACGTTCGAGAACTAGGCTGTTTGACTTCCAAGGTACGGCTGCATGTCGATTTTGGCTTCTTTCCATTTCTGACATTTCTAAGTTTGATTTGCCACATTTCCACAAATGGCTTCAATTTTTTTTTGAGGGGAAAGGCTTCATTAAAATTAATCAGCATTTTAGGACTAATTTCTCTTAATACATTCAAATGCAATTTTACGTCATATACAGATATTTGCAAGGCAATTCCCCCCAATATAATGTACATTTATATGCACACTTTACCTTAGTATATGCATTTTTGTACATTCTACTTGGCTGGAGAATTGCATATGGCTAATGGATGTTTCAGTTCCCTATTGTTTTGGTTAGCGTGGATAGGCAAGTTCAGCTTTAAATGCAAACTGAACTGAATACAGTGGTACCTTGGGTTAAGTACTTAATTCATTCTGGAGGTACGTTCTTAACCTGAAACTGTTCTTAACCTGAAACTGTTCTTAACCTGAAGCACTTTAGCTAATGGGGCCTCCTGCTGCTGCCGCGCCGCCGGAGCATGATTTCTGTTCTTATCCTGAAGCAATGTTCTTAACCTGAAGCACTATTTCTAGATTAGCGGAGTCTGTAACCTGAAGCGTATGTAACCTGAAGCGTATGTAACCCGAGGTACCACTGTATGTGTCTCCCATCCATGGTGTCAGCTCTACTTTCTACTCATTATGGAAACCTTTCCCCAGCATTTTAATAGACTGAAAAGCTAGTAGAATTACACCAGGCTAAATTATTCTGACAGCATCAAATGGCCTGTGGGGTTTTTTTGGGGGGGGGTGTAGTAGACTTATAGAGTTGAGGAAACAGATTCTACAGAGAAATGGCAGACTCTACAAAACGCAGTCACCAAATGTAAAGATACAACACCAATGTATAAAACTGGATAAAAGACCCATCAAATGCTCTTGGTTGTTGTTGTTGTTATTATTACTACTATTACTACTACAGTGGTACCTCGGGTTACAGACACTTCAGGTTACAGACTCTGCTAATCCAGAAATAGTACCTCGGGCTAAGAACTTTGCTTCAGGATGAGAACAGAAATGGTGTGGTGGCTTCGCAGCGGCAGCAGCAGGTCCCATTGGCTAAAGTGCTACCTCAGGTTAAGAATAGTTTCAGGTTAAGAACGGACCTCCGGAATGAATTAAGTACGTAACCAGAGGTACCACTGTATAACAGTTTTCACTTTGCTTTGCTTTACTCTTTGGTTAATAAGGTATACTGTGGATGCTTCCACACAACTTATTTCAAAGCATTATATTTTAAGGAGGAAGAAATAGTTTTACATGGCCAGTGGATTTTCTGTACACCAACTTGATCATTAAATCATACAAATTAGACTGAAGAGGCAGAAAATATATACAATGTGACAATGAAGTAGCCCCTTCTTTTGAAGAAACTTTGTATTTTAATTACAAAGATTCTTGCATGAAAAACACCACACTTGAACAACACAAAAAAACAGTTGTAAGTTCACTGGGACTTGCTGCCAGGTATGATTGCAGCCTTAATTGGGAACAGAAATGCAGACATTTATGCTAAAACATACAACTCTGGTCAAAGCTTGCGACTTTATCAAAGTTTCAGTTAACAATCACTTTAAAAATATGTTATGATAACCAATATTAGGATTTCCACATAACTGTAATAGCTACACAATAAGCAGAAATCTAACAGGTGCAGCTTTCCCTAGTAGAAAGCTGCAGTTGTTGAATTTCTGCATGCTCGGCCACTGTTGAAAACACTGGGCCTCTGTCAGTCACAAAATGGCAACCTTCAAGAGGAGCATAAGAGATTTATTTTCAGAAAAGCAGTCAGCTTCATCTGAAAACATAGCATCAGTCTCCTTGATTGTTATTGTCACAACTGACACTGAATATTTGTCAGCTCATTCTCCCCTGACTTAAGTTTGTGTTCACCTCTGTAAGCTTTCCCCCCTAAATTATAAAAATAGAATATAGTTTCCCTTTTTAGCTATCCACTTCTAAATGTCTGGGAACAGGAGAGTAATCCTCCTTGTTGGATTTGGAGAAACTATAGATTTGTTTGGCAACTCTAGCATTCTAAAGGTTTTTGAATGCTCTGCAATTTACTTTTAAACTGTGAGACTAGACGCATGCTACAGAGGATAGTTATTAACATCTGAACATAATTTTAATTATTCTTCAGAACTATGCATTTTAAGGTGTGAGACAGATCTGCAGTCAGACAGAAGCCCAAAAGAAGGCTGACTTCCCTCTACCTTCCATCTCTCTACCTGTATTTGTGTGTGTGCATGCGTATGTGTGTGAGAGAGACTGTTCCTTATTTTTAATTCCTTTTCCTCTGTTCAGATAGGCAGCATTTATCTAGGGGGCTAGTAAATAATTGGCACTTATCTGCAAGGCTGAAGTGTTGCACTAAGCAGGAATAACTTTCTCCTTAGCACTACTGTGGCACTAAGCCTAATCTGGCATCAGTAGCTTGATACCTATACAAATCTAATGAGCAAGGGATTAAAGGGTGGAAAGGAAAGAGGCTGTTCGCTCCATTGTGGAAATTCCTCATTGCACGTACAAAAAGAACTGGTAAACATCAGGATAGCGGATTGCAAAACTGCTTCTGATAAAATTCAATTTCACTTCAAACATTGAATCAATATGCTTGAATGGCAGAATATAGCTGGAAGGAAGACAAAACTCTACATTTTTAAAAATTAATTTAGGAGTATGTGCCACTGGAGTGCTCAATAAAATACAGCATTCCTTTCACCACCGGTCTACTTCTATATTACTACTGATTTTGAAAGTAAAATAAATAATTCAGGGAGACGGGAGCCAATAGTCTCTTCTAACTGCAATATATTGGGATCTGCAGATGAGGGCCAACATCAACCCCTCTTTATCAGAGGGCAAGGAGTACGACCTTTTCAAGAGTGGCACTTTATCTTTTCAATTCTCTTCTCAGGGGGCCGCTAAGAATGGGAATTTAATTATGAGGCTAGTTTAACTGTAAAATGTTAGGTCACTCTCCAATCAGGGGCATATCTAGGGGCGACCAGGTTTACCCCCACCAATGGCACAGACTCAGGGGGCCACAAACATCATGCCTCTCCACTCTGGCTTGGAGTAGCTAGGAGCCCACCCACCCACCAGTGTGCTCCTGGGGCACCTCCCCAGCAGGGCACCAAGGGTGCAAGGGACAGCGGGCACCAATACAGCTCCTTGCCAAGGGCACAAGGTAACGCCTTTGTCTCCAGTGAACACACATGCCACTTAAACCTTTACTGCAGCAGTGTTGGCCATCTTTCTGAGGGCTGGATTGAGAAATTCTAAGGTACATCTTGAAATGGGGAATCATAATTTGCACAATTAGATTGGGATGAATTCAACTTTCAAACATGAGGCTGAAAGAATGACTAGCTGCAGTCATTAAATGGAATCTCATGTGTGAACATCGGTTTGACTGTGCATGTAATAGGGCTTCAAGACAACAAGCCCTCCACTGAATGCAGGTCTGTAGTGCTTAAACTGCACAACTTGTTTGATCAGAGAGCACAAAAAGTGAAAGTGCTTACTACTGGAAACGATGGCTCTATGTAATGCAGTGCCAACACAGCACCTGTGGGTACCCCTGCATAGCCTTTCTCTTGTGCCTGCAAGGTCCTACTCTCCTGTTCCTACCCCTGCTAGAGTTAAGCTTGAAAGAAGCCTTTCATTGTAGCCAATAGAGGGCTTTTTCAAACTGAATTGTGACTTTGGGGGAGCGGTTTAGCTGGAGAGGGAAGTGGTAGCTTTCCCTAGCGGTGATTCTACCACCACCACCACAAACACCCTCCCATCACAATTAGATTTCAAATATCCTTTCTACTGCAGCCAATAAAAGGCTCCCCGCCAGCCTGAGGAAAGGGTGACAGAGGAAGGGGGAATACCCTTCCCTTCCTGCTTGCGGCCTCCCCCCTAATTCAAACCTAATCGCTGATGGCAGCGTGGAGTGAGTGTGCATGCACGAGTGCCTGCCTATAGTGTGTGTTTTGTGGCTATGCCAGTTTTTCAGGTTTGCAAATATGCCAATGCACTGGCCCCAAAAGGCTGGCAAGCCCTGCTATAGAGTACTGCCTCCAAGTATTTGAAAAGCTGTTGTCTGTATGCAATCAAACTCACTCCCATGCTTTTAGGAAACGAAACAGTCAGTGATGCTACTTCTAAATCTGTTTCCACTATTACAGTATTAGAGCTGCATGTGTGATTATTACATGTGGTAATTCCATGGCTTTTTCCCAGCATGGTGTAGTGGTTTGAGCAGGGGTCAGCAACCTTTTTCAGCTGTGGGCTGGTCCACCGTCCCTCAGAGCATGTGGTGGGCTGGACTATATTTTGAAAAAAAAAAATGAACGAATTCCTATGCTCCATAAATAACCCAGAGATGCATTTTAAATAAAATCACACATTCTACTCATGTAAGAACACCAGGAAGGCCCCACAAATAACCCAGAGTTGCATTTTAAATAAAAGGAGACATTCTACCCATGTAAAAACACGCTGATTCCTGGACCATCTGTGGGCTGGACTGAGAAGGTGATTGGGCTGCATCCGGCCCACGGGCCTTAGGTTGCCTACCCCTGGGTTAGAGTGTTGAATGAAGACCTGGGCGACCAGGGTTCAAATCCTCACTCCAGCCATGAAACTCACTTGGGTGACCATGGGCCAGTCAGTGTCTCTCAGTTTAACCTACCTCACAGAGTTGTGAGAATAAAACAGGGAGGGAGGGAGCAATTCACACAACGTTGAGCTCTTTGGAGGAAAAGTGGGGTATCTGCGCAATAAAATAAAATGTGGGCATGAACGGGAAATGTGTAACATCTGAATCAGTGCTGAATTAGAAATACCTCCATTCTTCTTCCTATAGGAGCCAACTCCTAGGGGTCCCTTCAGCCCCCCTAATAAAATATTTGAGGGGACTGCCCAAATTAATGGGCATTGCCATTCAAATCATGCACGTGTGGACAGGAAAATCGGCTTTCAGGTGGAAAGGTCGAAATTAGAAACAGAGCTTTTGGAATCCAGTACTAAGAATCTGTCAAGAATGTATAACTTGCTGTTGAAATGGAATACACAGGATGAGATGGTTAAATCAGCTATGATTAAATGGGCACAGGACATTGGACATGACATTATGTTTGCAGACTGGGAACAGTTATGGACCACCGGTATAAAGTTTACGGCATGTAATGCCTTAAGAGAGAATATTATGAAAATGATTTATAGGTGGTACATGACCCCAGTCAAGCTTGCAAAAATTTACCATTTGCCCAATAACAAATGTTGGAAATGTAATGAAACTGAAGGTACTTTTTATCACCTTTGGTGGACATGCCCAAAGATTAAGGCTTTCTGGGAAAGGATCTATAATGAAATGAAAAAGGTGCTTAAATGCACTTTCGTGAAGAAACCAGAGGCCTTTCTCTTGGGCATGGTAGGCCAATTGGTGTCAAAGAAAGATAGGATGTTTTTTATGTATGCGACAACAGCAGCAAGAGTACTTTTAGCAAAGTACTGGAAGACACAAGAACTACCCACACTGGAAGAATGGCAGACGAAGGTGATTGATTACATGGGACTGGCTGAGATGACCGGCAGAATCTGAGACCAAGGGAAAGAGACGGTGGAAGAAGACTGGAAGAAATTCAAAGTTTACCTTAAGAACTGTTGTAAAATTAATGAGTGCTAAAATGTTTTGAGTAATGCAAAATAGAATTGCAGCGATAAACAATTGGATATGGGAAAAAGGATTTAAAGGAAGTGCCATAAGTAAATAAAATTAGAGGTTGCTGGAAAAATTTAAAACAAGGATGCAGAAAAAGGAGGTATGGGGAAGTCGTTGAAAGAAGGTTTAAGGAAAAGAAGGTTAAGAAATTATACATGTTTATATGTGTGTTTGTTTTTGTATTGTCTTGTATTGTTATTTAATATGTGTTGGAAAATTAATAAAAATTTATTTAAAAAAAAACAAATCATGCACGTGTGCCACATTATGTGACTGATTATGTGGGGTAGGGCTTACCTGCCCCCCAGTATTTTAGTCAAGTTGACACCCCTTCTTCTCCCTCCAGATAAGATGCTTAGTGATCAGCAACTGCCTTTTTAAAAAGTTCTTTTTAAAGAGCGTGTGAAATAAGGGTTTTTTGTGTGTTTAAATAAAACAATAAAACAAGGATAATACCAGATACCTACTATGCACTGTGACCCAGAAGGGCATCAAAACCAGTGCTACAAGAGGAGCCTTCATCTCAAATACCTTCTTTGCTTTTGGGATTCCCCCAAGAGAGGCGGGACCAGGGGTTTAGGCTGGGCAAGGCATCCTTGCCGCTGCTCTGCAAAAGGAGCTGCTCAGACTGTTTACAAGGAACAGCAGAGGACAGCCTGCTACACTATGCGCCCTCCCAAGTCAACTGACGTCCCCTCAAGCCCCGCAAAGGCGCCTTCATCCAATGGGGAGGAGGCGCCTCCCTTGCCTGCCACCAGCATCGCCGCCGCCTCGCCGGCTCCGCCTCGCTTTCCCCAAGGTTCTGCCCTGACGCGGTTACCTAGCAACCGCCTTCTTTCCTGCCAGCCAATCACGGCCACGCTGCTCCTGCTGACCCGGAAAAAGACGGCTGCAGCCTCTGGTGTTCCCGCGTGCTGCGCTGGGGAGGAAGGCGAAATTCAGATCGCTTTGAAACCAGCGGCGGGGAGGAGCAGGGCAGTTGTGCTTTGGTGTCGGCATCAGCCGCTGCTTGGGCAGCAACAGAAGCAGCAAGAGGGTGGTGTTTTTCGCCCCCAATCCAGGGGCTGGGCAGGCGTTTTAAGGCAGCAAGCTTAATGCACACCAGCACTCTTGATGCATGCAAATCTTGGGGGGGGGGGGCACCTGGAGTTGCTGTACTACAAGTCCCCCATATTCCCTAACCGTTGGCCCGGCCGGTTGTGGCTGATGGGTTTTGTAGTCCCAGCAACACCTGGACCAAACCAAACCAAACCAAACCAAACCAGGAAGAGTGCAGAACGCAGAGAGCGGAAAATAAGGACTATTCTATAAGCTCTCTTGAGAGATCATCCGCCCTTTGGCTCTTCTTCCTTGTCACCTACCATCAGGCTACCTGAACTGTTTCCATTCCAGCTGACAGGGATAAAACTAGGATTCATTTCACCCGGGTCAAAGACCCAGTTTGGCTCACCCACACACCGATGCATATTTGTATACACACACACATGGGTGTAGCCAAGGGAGGGGCAGCTGCCCCCCCCCCAGATCAGTAAAAATCAATAAAAAGACATAGCTAATTGAGGGCCTGCCCCCCCCCCAACAAAAATCCTGGCTACACCCATGCACATATACACAGGTTGGGAGCCTCAATGGCACCCCTCTGGAGGCTTCACCAAGGGCAAAAATCCTGGCTCCCCCCACCCCGTAGCTACAGCTCTGCAGCTGGTCTTTATAAAAAATTGTAACTGATTTAAAGTGCTCCTTGAGTTTGCAGCCCCCTCCCTTTTCATTTTTGTGCCATGGTGTGCTAGAATGTAAACCTGAGGGTTGGCACTGTTTATTTATTATTATTATTATTATTATTATTATTATTATTATTATTATTATTCTGTAAGGTACTCTGGTATGTTTTGGGCTAAAGAGCTGATTATAAATGCTCTAAATAAATACGGTAAATCTGCTCTATGATTCCACAGAATTTTAGTGTATGGGCTTACCAAAGGCTGTGTGGGAGTATGGCCATGTTCAGAGAACCTTTTAATACACTTTTAAATCTGCACAGCTTCATGAAGAAGAATGAAGTGGTAGAATGAGGAGCGAGTAAAACAGACCACTGCAGACTGTAGGAGGGCAGAATGCATGGTGTTAGAAGATTGGGCAGAATGTTGCCCAAACTGGCTGGCCAGATGTGGCCAGGCACATCCTTTTATTTATTATTTATTAAATAAATAAAATTTATACGCCACTTGAGTGTAGAAAAACCTCAAAGTGGTTTACAAAAGACAAAAAAGTAAATCAAGAAAAAACTGCAACCATGTTTTAAAATATACTTTTAAACATACAAAAGTTAAATACTAAAATACTGAAACAGATTAAAATTTAGCAGGCATACAAAAGAGTACAGTGAAGGCACCTGCTTGATCTCTGCCACACTAAATGAGTGAGTTCTTACCAACGCTGAACAGTATTTTGTAGCACCTCTAGTAAATTCTCGTTGGGTTGCCGTGGGAACTAAATGGTTAGACAATTGTTACTTCAGAATCACTTTGGGAATGTTATGAATATAAAAATCAGAAAAGGTAGCAGAAGACCCCTAGCTAAGGATGAGGTAATGCAGATGTCGCTGTGTGACGAGAATCACACACACATGAAATAGCACAGAGAACTGACTTTTGTTAAGCATCTTAAAAGTTTTGGATGTCCCCTTGAGATCTGACATCAGAGCAGCGAACTTTGGTTAGCCGTGTTATTAAGTATGTCCACATCTCTGCTCACTCTGTATGTGTAAATAAGTGCAGATATTACAAAATGTCAATAAAACTCCTGCGACCTTTTAACTGTGACCTACTTCCAAAGGGAACTAAACTCGGGCAACTTTAACAGACCTCAAATTTCTCAGTGCTTGGCGAGAACGTAATGATATTTTTAATACCTAGCTACTTGCTCCGCTTGCAAGTAACGTCCCTACTTAAGTTCAATAAGTCTTAAAGTTAAGGTACGGAGCTGCAGCCTAGCAGTGAGTGGCTCTAAGGATATGTGCCCAGAAGGTATTCTGCAGCTCCGAAACCCAAGCCTTAAACCCATTTTATTCTTCTTCTGGGCACCGGGATGTGCCTTAGAGCAACCTCCACTTCAGGTGCACCCTTGTCACTTCTCTCACACAGGTAGCACAGAGAAGCCCACTCTTCCTGGGGCTGGCCCACCTATGAGGCAAGGTTTGGGTGCCTCGGGTGGCAGGATGCACAGAGGTGGCAGACCCCAATGGAGATCTAGCTCCTCCCCTTTTGTTCCCTCTTGCCCCTCCCTCCCTCGCTCCCCCTGCCTGTCAGGGTGCCCTGCCTGCCGCCCCTCCTCCCGCTCCCTCCATTATGCCTCCCTGCCCCTTTAAGCAATCGTTGCTGCGGCGGCAGGGGGGCGGGGCGCGTCGCTTGAGCGGCGTCTGCCGGGGCCAACGGGCGGCGGAGGCGGGCGCTGCGGGGGTGTCTGTCGGGTTAGAGCGAGGCGTGACCCAGTCGGCGAGCGCTGTGAGGGGAGTGTGTGTGTGTGTGTGTGTGTGAGAGAGAGATAAGAGGAGGGAGGAGGCGAGCGGAGGAGGAGGTGCCCAGCAGCAGCAGCAGCAGCAGCAGGGCGACGAGCATCACCGCCGAAGACGCCGCCGCCGCCGCCGCCGCCGCCACAGCGGAGCAAGCTGTGCCCTCTCGCTCGAGCCCCGCAGCCGGGTCGGCGCGCTTCCCCCGTCGCCCGTGAGCCTGGGGAACCTGCAGCTCAAAGCCTCCGCCAGCCACAGCACCATGTATCCCGGGAACAAGCGGAAAAAGGTCTGGAGGGAAGAGAAAGGTACTGACACCCCCCTCCTCATTCCTCCATCCGCGCCCATTAAAGCGCGCCCCTCTTCGCTCTCCTCAGGCAAACGGTTAAAAGGGGGGGAGTTCGCTTTGCCCCCCCTCCTCCAGGATGCGCGCGATCCAGAGCCCCCCCCCGCGCGCCGCCTCTTTCCTGGACAAGGTCTCCTTCCTGTTACCTCAGGCTTACCTTGGCGAGGCAGCGGGGCTCCTCCTCCTCTCGCTCATTCCCTCAGCCTTGCCTTTGAATGTTGTGGTTTTTGCTTCTTCTTCTCCCTCCGCCCCCCCCCTTTGCCACCCTTAGTTCACTTTTCCTCTCTTATTGGGTCACGCGTTTCTTTCCCAGGGACAGCCGAGGAGGAGAGGGCATGAAAGAGGCGCTGGCTTTCCGTTGGGAACGTTGGAGGCGGTTGGTGGGGGGTGGGAAAGAGAGAGAGCCAGAGCAGGTGACGAGGAGACGGCCGCCTTGGGGTTTATCTTGTCCCTTCCAAGTGCTACGACCTTGTCAGGGGCTCTGTACGAGTTGGGCTGCATCCTGTGCATGGCCTGGCTTTTTGTTTTGCCGGGGAGGGAAAAATCATAATAGCTACGCTTTCCTCTCTCTCTCTTATCCTCTTGACTTTGTTCTCTCTTCTGGAGTTGCATTTTATTTTTTGGACTTTGCCCTTCTTCTCCAAAGGTAGAGCAACAACAACAAAACTATTGATTGCAAACAACATTCATTTAAGAAAATCCCCATTTATTTTTTTTAAAAGCAGATGTCCTCTTCATCGGGCTGCCTGTGTTACTTTCTTTCACTGGGTGGTTCTGTTTATAGCTTGTCATGGTTCTGTGTTTGGGTCGGTCCTCTCCTCTGTTCTCGCTTTCTGCTGGGTTGCCTGTGTCTCACTCCGATGTCTGCAACACAGAGCAAGAAAAAGCATGGTAAAAATTGATTGCTGCCTTCTGTCATTCACGTGTCACTGCAAAGAAATGCAAGGCATGGTGGCGTGTATTGCCATCGGTGCAAAGCACCTAACCTTTGGGACGTGAATTTTGAAATAGACCCCTCCCTCATGCACCAACCCTCTCATACCTGTGTCAGGAAATGAAAGTGTAGAGTGCCTCTTTGCTGCCTCCTTACAACTTTAGTTTCTGTACTCTGCAAAGTTAATGATAACTGCTCCTGTTTCCAAAGTGTTTCGATTTCTCCCTATTCGGTGTTAAAAACCATTGTCAGGATACTGCAGATGCAGTGACAGCACAGCTAAAGCTGGCTCTTCTAGCGCAGGAAATACTTTGAAATAAGTTTCATTTCAAATAACTTGTCAGTTGTTGAAACTAACAGAATGAAAGTTTGTAAGCTAATCTCTGTTGGACCAAAACTACTTCTGTAAACAAAAACAAAGTATCTTTGAACTTAGACAAGCTTCCATTGGTCAGAGTACAACACAAAATGTGCTCTCTTTTCTCTGATGGGCTGATTGCAGTACCCCAGTCTTAAAAACAGTGGTTATTAAAGAGTGGGCCTGTAATTTAAAAGCCACAGAGATGGACACAATTGTTTTGTTCTTGTTTTTGTTATATTTTGTTTTTATTTTGCATTTTTATGCTGTGAACCGCTCTGAGATCTTTGGATGAAGGGTGGTATACAAATGTAATAAATAAGTAAAATAAATAAATAAAATGGGGGAAGGCTTATGTTGACCTGCGCATTTATGCTGACTAAAATGTAACTATTCAAAAGGAGAGAAAATGATTGCTAGTATGTGTAAGGGCTATTCTCTAATGGTGTGTGTTTTAACTAACAGACTTATAAAAGTTCTTTCATCAGCAAATACATTAGCTGTTCAGTGGAAAATGTCACTACATTTTTGTGATCATTGTTTATGAATGGCTTAAATATAATATAAAAAGCTTAAAATAATATTTAAACTCATTGTATTAATGCTACTTAAATCAAAGTTGTACCTGTTGGACAGGGCTGTGCATGTTAAAATTCTTCCTAGATTTAACAATGCAAACTTCATTTTGCACTTACAGTACCCAGTCCAATCCTGAGCTGTGAATTTCTTGCAGATATGTTGTTAAATAAGATTTAGTAGGAGTACTACTGGTAGTAGATGTGACTTTTCTCATAGTCAGATGAAAGCAAAGCAAATCAGAAGTCATTTGCTATTATAAAAATAGGTGTTGCCAAGCTTTTTAGGCCCATGGCCACATTTGAGTTTTAAACTGAGTGTTGCGGGCATAATCCTCTCTGATTGCTACTCTCCCTCCTATCCTAGCCTTCGCCTTACAGATGGAAAGAGAAAGTGTTCATGCATAGACTTCACTTTTCCAAGAGATCTGGGTGGAAGTTGCATTAATAGAATTGATCTGAGCCCTGAAAAGCACATGGAATTGGAAGAGGAAGTAGGAAAGCACAGCACTCCTCTGACTTCCTCCTCCAGGTCTATATACTTTTCAATAGTGAAAAAAGTAATTATCCTCACCACTGAGGGGGCAGTAATTGTGTCTCAAGCTTCTTGGGCATCAGGGAAGACCGTGTGCCCTGTAATAGTTAAAGACAGAGCAAATGTAGAATATTTGTCCTCCTTCTCATCACTGTTGGATGGACTCCACAGTATTGAGAGCTCCTGTTGTTCTGTTGATTCACTTGCTAGATCTGCCACAGCTACATCAGACTAGATTCATCTACTAAAGTTGTGAGCCTCCAGCTTCATGGTGGATTGCTATATTTCTTCCTAGTTAATTGCTGTTAGGTTTGCTTTTGCACATCACGTTCTCAAGAGCAGCTGTGTGAAATCTCATTGTGTTCAAGAGGATTTTGTTAATTTTCCAACATGAACCGCCTAACACTAAAGGGTTGTTTTTATAAACGTGGAAAACTTTATTCTTATTCCTATTGGTAGAAACATTTATACCTAAAAGTTATAACTTAAGGTCCTTAACATTTTTATTTTAAGGCTGATGTTTTAGCTAATGCAAATAAAAACTTCAAGAAGAGTAGATCACTTTTTTTTCAGTCTACATCAGTTATATTTTCCTTACAGATTGACTAGAGTGTGGTGTGGGTTTATTCTGTAGTTTTGAAGCAATGCTAAATTTTAGTAGAGCAAGCGTCTTTGACCTACTTCAGAAATTATAATATATGAGGAAATAGGAGAGTACAGTGGTACCTCGGATTACATATGCTTCAGGTTACAGACTCCACTAACCTAGAAATAGTACCTCAGGTTAAGAACTTTGCTTCAGGATGAGAACAGAAATCGTTCTCTGGCGGCGCAGCGGCAGCAGGAGACCCCATTAGCTAAAGTGGGGCTTCAGGTTAAGAACGGACCTCTGGAACGAATTAAGTACTTAACCCGAGGTACCAATTTATTTATAACAATACTAGATGCTGTTGATGTTTATGAGGTAGATTGGAGGCATGGTGCAAATGCCTTAAATTAGCTCTTGCCTTGAGTAAATATCTTAAGTGTTTTATGTGAACTGAATGTCTTTGATGGTGTGGGTTTATTAGTACATATGTGTTGCCTGTCAAACTAATATTTCAATAGCATTTTAAATTAAGTGATAAGTCCTAATAGAAGTCCTTGATCACTTCAGTTTTAAATAATAAGCAGCCATGAAAACCAAAGCAAGTTCTTAAGCGCTGCTTCAAGTTGCATAAGAAATGGCACACATTTGTTTTGTCTGTTTTTTATTTATTGTAGGTTGTATCCAACTAATGCATACTTGAAACAAACCAATTGAAATAAATAGACATGACTGACAAGTTTGTTGATTTCCGTGAAGAAGTATGGCTTAGTTGGATACAGCCCAGAAACACTAGAAAGGAAGCCTGAAATGAAACTCGGCCACAGCATCAAGAACTCATTGGAAGCTTGGTTATTGAGAAATAAAGGTGTTGATGGATTATGCTTTCTGAGTGTAATTGAACTATTTTATCACAGCTTTTTGTGCAGTTTGCCTGTATTCTGAAACTGGTATAAGATGCAATAAAACTTAGATAAAAACACACTCTTGAAATCTCATATATTCCCCCAAGATAAATGTTATTCCATCTGTAGAAAGAAAAAGTGGGTACTTGTAGGATAATTCGTGAACCTTGCTTCAATAGAAACGGATTAACTTTAATACTAGTAATGTATACTTACTTTTTTTAACAGAGCGTTTGTTGAAGATGACACTAGAGGAGAGGCGTAAAGAATACATACGAGATTACGTTCCTCTGAAAGACATCCCAACATGGATGGAAGAAATGAAAAGCAAGACCCAAAGTGATGGTAGGTTAGCTTCTAATAATTGTGCTTTAGAAGATGAATCATGGCATCTATAATTTTGCTTTCCATGCTGGAGTAGTTTTGGTTCCTTGTGTTGTAGAGGTTGAGGGCTGAGGATTTGCATTAAACAATGTTGCAGATTGCTGCATTGTGCTGTTTTTGGCCATATTCCTATAGGAGTGCTTCACTCACTACATTTTAAGGTTTACACATAGAATTCCTTATATAATAATAATAAATTAATTATTTATATCCCGCTCATCTGGCTGGGTAAATTAGTTGAGCTTAGTCTCATATGTAAATTAGTTAAATGTCGTCCCATTTATTTAAATTGGAACTATGTACAAATAAAACTTGTTTGGATCCAGCCCATTGTGCAAATGTGACGTATGTTTGCAAACAAATATATTCTACTGGTACCAATTCTGACGTGCTCTGCTCCATGGGGTCACAAAGAGTTGGACACAACTAAAAACAACAACACCAATTCCCAGAGTTCATTCCATCCTTTCTTCAGCCAACTTTTTTCGCTTGATAATATGAACTCAGACTGCCTTAACACTGAAGAATAACCTTGATACCGTTCTGAAGAATAGCTTGAGGTGAAACATATAAAAGTTTGGAAATAGTTAAAACAAATTCAGATTTTCACATATCAAGTTACATAAAGAACAACTGTAGATTAATTATGCCATAAAAACTTTTGCACCTCATATTCTTTTGTAGTTACTAGTTTTATGGCGAAGCTGAACTTCTGTTGATTTCTGTACCGTATTTTTTTCCAGGGACATGCCTACCTCTTTGGTACTTCATACTGCTTGTCTTCAGTGGCTTGGATCCAAAGAGCAACTTTAGGTGCACACAGTGGGACGGCATACTCACTGTGCAGTATCAAACAATTTTTAAAAATCCCTTCACTTTTCAAATATGTGTTGTCATGATGCATGGGGGAATTACTCAAGAGAAACAAACCTGAAGCTGCCTCTTGACTGCAGACTTTCTTGTACAGTTTTTAAAATATTGGGTTATAACTAGAAAGTATCCTTCAACTTCTGAACAGAGCTCTTCTTCTGTAATGAGAAGAGAATAAAATGGAGTAAACGACCAAACTAGAAATGGTCAAGGCAAGGGTAGAAGTCTATTTTGGTATTGTTAAAATTAAATGAATCATTGCATGTTAAAATCTTCAAGCTGTACTCTTCCAAGATGAAGTCAAATTAAAGTCAGTGGTGTAGTCCATCTTGTGTGTATTGCAGATACAAGGAACAAGTGTAATCAGCGTAAAGCTATTCAACTTCTGAAAATAGCCTTTAGTTTTATGTATTAATTGTGGAATATTTATTTTGAGTATTTATATATCACCTCTCATGAGAAAAGATAAAAAGCAGGTTGCAAAGTGCCTTTACAAATAAATATAACAGTAGCTTCTGGGTATCTGGTGTATATAATGAAATTAGATGGCTTTCTTAGGGTTGCTTCTGATGTCTTTCAGCAAGTCACTTTAGTGAGTAATGTCTACATATTTAACTGCAAGTCAGACATGTTAATAATAACAACTATAGAGCAGATGTCACTCACGAGTACTTGCCAGAATGTAGCTATTTTAGTTATATGCAAAGGAATAATTTTTTTCTTCCCTTATCTAGTCACCTATATAATTGAATCTGCTTCACAAATACTGGAGACTGCTCTATTCCTAGAGTTGGTGTAGGGGAGGGCAGTTGTGTTCCTTTGGTTCTTGAGATCTTGGGGTTTGATTCTACATGGTGCTGTCACATTTATTACCGTGTGTCACCAGGACAGTTTGTGAAGATGTCACATAATGTTGGGTTTCAGTTAGTGTCTGCTATGCATTTTATTCTGATGTGATTTTAAAATTTCTTCAAATGGAATAACTGAAGCAGCTCCTAACCACCACATTGATGTAGCAATATGAGCCAGATTTCTTATTAAAAGATTAAAGTACTTTTAACCCCAGCTTCCAGTGTCCTCTCAACAATTTAAAATGGAAGCAAATGCTTCTGAACTCACAGCTGCATTTGAGCGGGGGAAGCCAGCCCAAGTTACTTTTTTCATCACACTAAATGCTGGTCTAATGTTAATATCTGAACCATCAGTGTCCCTTTCAAAGTAAGCAGGCTGGTGCTCAGTGACAGACCCAGTGGTTTTTGTTCTATGATTTACTGTAATCACCTCATTATTATGTAAAATAATACGTTTGGTATTTTACACACCCCCATGACCCATTTTTCTCAGTCATGTTTTATGATTCATGTGTGTACAATTTTGTAACAGAAAAATAAAAATATATATTAAAAGTTACATTTTAAAATATCAAACATGCATTAATATATAAACACTGACAACATGATTCCATGGGCCTAAAATGCCAATCCTCCCACTTTGGTTAAACATAAGGGTCTCTGTAGGTAAAGCTCTAATAAAGAGAAAACTAGAGGCAGTGTTGATGAATGAGTAGCCAAGACTGGTTTTGCACTACTGTTGCCTGGAACTCCAAAACTAGAGTTCTATGCCACTTTGAGTTGAAACTTTAAAATTCCTTTATTCAATTATTTTGTGTCCCTAGAAACAAACTTAAATGAAATATTGGTCTTATGAAACCGAGGCAGTACCTTTTAATACAACAAGCACAATGTGATAATTTGACAGGGCAGAGCAATCCAAGACCCTGTTCTGCCATGCTGGAAGACTTGAAAGGAGCAGAGGTGTACAGAAACTGAGGGTACAGTAGCTATGGGAGGTAGCACCAGGTGATATGAAGTCTAGATACTAGGGTGACCCAGCTGGTCATTATAGCATTTGAAGCCACCTTCAAGTCCTTCTTTTTGATGATTTAATGCAGTGGTTCTCAAAAGGTGTGATGTGCCACACTGGTGTGGCGGGAGAGGATGACAAGTGTGGCAGGAAGATTCAAGGACAATCAAAGAAATATTTCAACGTTTCAGGATGGTATCAAAAAATAATATTATTTTTTTTGCAGAATATGTAGCTACATTGTTCTATACCTTTTGGGTGTCCCATGATCATCTTATAAAGTAGTTGTTTTCTATGTTATAAATCAAGCACTGCTAGGAGTTGTTCCTTTTTGTTTTCCAATGCATTTCTTAGCAATAAAAATTTTGGTGTGGAATGAGCAAATTTTTATTCTGAAAATATGGCCTAGAGAAAATTTTTTGAGAACCACTGATTTAATACATTAGCTCAGGCATAGGCAAACTCGGCCCTCCAGATGTTTTGGGACTACAACTCCCATCACCCCTAGCTAACAGGACCAGTAGTCAGGGATGATGTGAGTTGTAGTCCCAAAACATCTGGAGGGCTGAGTTTGCCTATGCCTGCATTAGCTGCTGCAAGTATGGTTTAATGAGAAAACTTGTGCACCAGTCTTTCACTTAAGAAAAATGGTCTGCTTTTTTAGCTGCTCATGAAAAAAGAACAGTTTTGGGGCAAAACAGTTTCTTTTGTTCTACCTGTTTACACAATAATTGTTTGGATACTTAGGGAGAATAATTAGGTCTATACTGCATAAATTACAGATGCAGTCTTTAGTACAAAAAGGAGTCTGTCATTTTAGTCTAGCTTATTTTAACTCCAGCTTTCTATAGACTGACTCCAGCTGCATAAAAAGGTGATAGAAAAGTGTGTGTGTAATTATACACATGCAAATTGGGGTAACACTGGAGTATGAATGAAGTGAATAACAGGAGAACAAAAGGCAATGGGGAGGAAGATCTTCTTAATTGCTGGGGTATGGAAATAACACCTGCTCTGAACACTCGCTGGAGCATTACACACTTAGGCTAAATGCTGCACTGCTGGTCACGAATACAGTGCATGATCGCATGTAAATCTGATTGGAGTGAAGATTCTATTAAATTGCTGTCAAGATGGAAGGACAGACATGAACTAATAGATTTAAATCCAAGCCCTTGTGAGACTGCATTGCCTAGCCACAGGTAGCATTGGCTGGTGATGGTATATCATCCTAACAATTTCACCCACTTTAACAGTTTCAAAATACAGTGCATATTAATTTTTTTTATATATTCTCCCACATATTCATTGCTGGCATCGATTGTAAAAATGTCACCGTGGCCGCTGGGTTCAATTACTTCAAAAGCTTATATTTGAACATGGAAACAAACCCCCATCATAGTATGTTAAGGCAAACAAGGGATAATTCTTGCCATGACACTCTTTGAGTGCTACCCTGAATTATCTGCTTAGGCACCAAGGAAAATGGCATACTAGGCATACACCTAATAAGGCAAAGTAATACAGCGAAGAGTTGAGCTGAGGACATAAACAGGTGCAAGCTGGGCTCTGAGAATGGAATTCAAAAACTGAACCCTGCTTTGTAATTTTTCAACTGGTTTATAAGTGTTTATAAGTATTATGACCATGATAAAGAAATGTTCCTTATATTTTTCATTTATAGATTTAAAGGCTGCTTTTGGTTTGGTTGGTAGGGAATGTATGTGGGAAGAAATTGCCTTAACTGGTATAAAAGACTGATTGCTTTATTTAGTTATAAGGCTCAACAAACCAACTCTGGTAGACGTTCAGGGAGGACCCTCTGGAGGATTGTCCAGTAGCATTCCAACTCTTAAGGGAGTTTGACAAGGTTGCTTGCTGCCTCCCTGATTAAATTTATATATATACTAGTTCATCCAGTATATTTGGGGGACAGATGAGCTTTACTCTTGCTGTTTGCTGATAATACAGCCCTTGTGTCCTCCTTGAAAATGGGTTGGAGGAAGGTTATAAGGGATTTTTCTAGCTACTGCATATCTGAATTATCAGTTATAGTAAAACACATATCATAGTGGTTGGAATAAATCAGAGGCAACGTAGGTAGAATATCAGTGGGAATCAGATTGCCCAAGTTAAGCAATTTACCGTAAATATCTAGGTATCGCCTTTGCTAGTTCATGATCGCTTACAGAGGGTGTGGAGTTCACTGGAGGAAACATTGACTTAAAATGGGGGGAGTGGCTTATTGTTGTGGGTTTGGTTTTTGTTTTTATTATGTATTTTGGGTTTTTATATTGTATTT
The DNA here is from genome assembly GCF_027172205.1 of Podarcis raffonei. Classification (NCBI taxonomy): domain Eukaryota; kingdom Metazoa; phylum Chordata; class Lepidosauria; order Squamata; family Lacertidae; genus Podarcis; species Podarcis raffonei. The sequence goes on along the minus strand of NC_070604.1, from coordinate 13,569,032 downwards.
TTATGTTGTGAACCACCCTGAGATCTATGGATGAAGAGAGGGGTATACAAATTTAATAAACAACGACGACAACAACAAAAAGGAAGTGAACGGAGGCTAATTCCCCATTCACTTAAAAGTTTTCAAGCAGAAATAGTGGGATAGTTGCTCTATGGAACACAGTTTTGGAGTCACATGCTTTAGTATTTATTGAATCTATTCAATATCAAAATAGAATATTCTAGGGACCATATGGTACACCCTGCTTGTTGTGAACTGAAGCAAATCTACTGAAGTTGGCATCTTTAGTAAATAGTGGGATGATAGCATAGTTGGTTAGGTTATCCTATGTAGAAAACCAGAAACTTTAAAAGTTAGCCCGATTTGTATCCTGGACTTTTGTTGTTGTTGTTTGGTTGTTTAGTCGTGTCCAACTCTTCAAAATCCCATGGACCAGAGCACGCCAAACACTCCTGTTTTCCACTGCCTCCCGCAGTTTGGTCAAACTCATGCTGGTAGCTTCGAGAACACTGTCCAACCATCACGTCCTCTGTCGTCCCCTTCTCCTTGTGCCCTCCATCTTTCCTAACATCAGGGTCTTTTCCAGGGAGTCTTCTCTTCTCATGAGGTGGCCAAAGTATTGGAGTTTCAGCTTCAGGATCTGTCCTTCCAGTGAGCACTCAGGGCTGATTTCCTTAAGAATGGATAGGTTTGATCTTCTTGCAGTCCATGGGACTCTCAAGAGTCTCCTCCAGCACCATAATTCAAAAGCATCAATTCTTTGGCAATCAGCCTTCTTTTATGGTCCAGCTCTCACTTCTATACATCAATACTGGGAAAACCATAGCTTTAACTATACAGACCTTTGTTGGCAAGGTGATGTCTTCTTTTTAAGATGCTGTCTAGGTTTGTCATTGCTTTTCTCCCAAGAAGCAGGCATCTTTTAATTTCATGGCTGCTGTCACCATCTGCAGTGATCATGGAGCCCAAGAAAGTAAAATCTCTCACTGCCTCCATTCCCCCCCCCTCTGTTTCCCAGGAGGTGATGGGACCAGTGGCCATGATCTTCGTTTTTTTTATGTTGAGCTTCAGCCCATATTTTGCACTCTCCTCTTTCACCCTCATTAAAAGGTTCTTTAATTCCTCCTCACTTTCTGCCATCAATGTTGTGTCATCTGCATATCTGTGGTTGTTGATATTTCTTCCAGCAATCTTAATTCCGGCTAGGGATTCATCCAGCCCAGCCTTTCACATGATGAATTCTGCATATAAGTTAAATAAGCAGGGAGACAATATACAGCCTTGTCGTACTCCTTTCCCAATTTTGAACCAATCAGTTGTTCCATATCCAGTTCTAACTGTAGCTTCTTGTCCCACATAGAGATTTCTCAGGAGACAGATGAGGTGATCAGGCACTCCCATTTCTTTAAGAACTTGCCATAGTTTGTATCCTGGACAGTGACTAGATTAAATAAGTCACTAAGCTGATAGCAGCATTTTTGTCCATTGTTGTTGTTGTTGTTGATGATGGATTATGCTGTTAGTTTTAATTAGTGTACTTTGCTTTAGCTGTGTGCTGGTGCCCATGTTGTCTGTTCGTATGTGATGGCTTTTGGCTGAGTAATGAAAATTTGCAGTTTGTATGGGGTATAAGGGTGTTGAGTCAGCAGGAGCTGTAGTATGTCCTGTGGCCCTTCCTGCAGCCTAAGTAGTAGTGGTAGTAGTAGTAGTAGTAGTAATAATAATAATAATAATAATAATAATAGTTATACTGCACCCATCTGGCTCAGTTTCTCCAGCCACTCTGGGTGGCTCCCAACAGAATTAAAAGCACAATAAACCATCAAACATTAAAAACTTTCCTAAACAGTGCTGCCTTTAGATGTCTTTTAAAAGTCAGATAATTGTTTATTTCCTTGACATCTGATGGGAGGGTATTCCACAGTGCGGGCGCCACTACCGAGAAGGTATTCTGCCTGGTTCCCTGTAACATCACTTCTTGCACAGAGGGAACCGCCAGAAAGCCCCCAGAGCTGGACCTCAGTGTCAGGGCTGAATGATGAGGGTGGAGACGCTCCTTCAGGTATACTGGGCCAAGGCCGTTTAGGGCTTTAAAGGTCAGCACCGACTCTTTGAATTGTGCTCAGAACCGTACTGGGAGCCAATGTAGGTCTTTAACTTGAAGATAACCTCATTGCCATGCCCACACACTAATGTACACAGGGTTTACTTGACAAATCAATTGACCGACATTCTCCAAGCATAGTTTTTAGTCTATTTTAAAATGGGTGTTAGAATACAGTATTGCTGAAATATAACAAATTGAGGGAAGGATGCTGTTAGGACCACAGTTAGTGCTGTATTGAAAGTTGCAGTTATTTTCTCCTCTGAGGCTGTGCTCCTGAATATGTATACTTAAAGTCTTGTTAGTTTCAGGAGGACTTCCAAGTGATCTTAAAATGTGTTGGGAGTGGATAATGAGAGGATATTGCTCATAAAACGGGCGGAACTCAAGAATGTCACTTATTAATTTGATTCAGGCATCAACTTTGAGCAGCATTTTTCAAAAGGCAATCATGTTTCCCATAGGCTGCCATGCAGTAGGGAATCTGAACTAATAACCAAAAGTTAGAGAAGCCGTATGCTTACTTCCTTGAATATGGAGTAGTATTGCAGCTGCAAATGCTTCTCTAAGATGAATTATCAGCAGTAACACCTTTTAAAACCTCACTACAAGGCAGAGCTATACTTCATATTCAAATTTTTCCTTTCTTCATAATGTGCTAAATTTGTGTTTATAGCTTTTTCTTACTGCATTTCAGTCGGTCATCATAACTGACTATATAGCTATTGCAAATTCAATAGCTACCTTGCTAGAATGGAAATTAGGGTAGAAGGAAGTATTCTCTTTAAATTATTCAGTTATCTTGTGAAAACAGAAATGCATTCTTTTTCTAGCCTCCCATGATGATCTAAATGTTGATTTGCCAGTATCCTAGCAACTGAACTTTGAGCTATTACTACTACTACTCCCAGTCAAGACATCAATAGTACATGGTGACCAATGGGGCCAGGAAAGGACTAAAAGTGCACTTACATCTTCTTTAAAATGTTATCAACATTTTATAGATCTAATACTTAACTTTCTTTCATGTATTAATAAATTTTCCATGTGGAAATATGATCTTGCATGTTAAAGTCATACCTCAGGATAAATACGCTTCAGGTTGAGCGCGTTCGGGTTGCGCTCCACGGCAACCCGGAAGTAACGGAGCGTGCTACTTCCGGGTTTTGCCGCTTGCGCATGCGCAGACGGTCAAAATGATGTCACGTGCATGCGCGGAAGCGGCGAAATGCGACCAGCGCACGCGCAGATGCACTGTCACGTCTTACATTATGTTCAGGTTGCAAAGGGGGCTCCGGAATGGATCCTGTTCGCATCCCAAGGTAGCACTACATTTTTTACAGCATGGATCTGTCCTCTTTATGCATGCTGTCCCTCCCCCTCCCTCCCTCCCTCTGTTTCTCTCTTTCCCCACCCCCCTTCAATTTCCCATTCTTTCCAGTCATATGTTGCAGTGCTGTGTGCTTGGTGCCTGTAGGTTGAACAGCGTTTTTTATTCTTTGAGTTTTTGTTTGGTGTGTTGAACCCTGTTCCCTGGGACTCTTCTCAAGCTTTTAAATTAAAACAACTGGGCGCTGGCTTAGAATTGGCTTTCATCTTTTTGGCTTTCTTCCAACTGAGCATTCTACCCATCCCATTCACCTTGAAATGTGCAAGCTTTGCTTCAAGCAGGGTTTCTTTGAATTTGTGCATGTTCATTTGAATATTTGGCAAAAGATGGGGCAATTATGGCACACAGTGGAATCTTGAGAGACAAGATTTGCCTCATTTGTTGTTGTTGCTTAGTCATTTAGTCGTGTCCGACTCTTTGTGACCCCATGGACCAGAGCACGCCAGGCACTCCTGTCTTCCACTGCCTCCCGCAGCTTGGTCAAACTCATGTTGGTAGCTTCGAGAACACTGTCCAACCATCTCGTCCTCTATCGTCCCCTTCTCCTTGTGCCCTCCATCTTTCTCAACATCAGGGTCTTTTCCAAGGAGTCGAGCCTCAGCTTCACGATCTGTCCTTCCAGTGAGCACTCAGGGCTGATTTCCTTCAGAATGGATCAGTTTGATCTTCTTGCAGTCCATGGGACTCTCTTCCAGCACCATAATTCAAAAGCATCAGTTCTTCGGCGATCAGCCTTCTTTATGGTCCAGCTCTCACTTCCATACATCACTACTGGGAAAACCATGGCTTTAACTATATGGACCTTTGTCGGCAAGGTGATGTCTCTGCTTTTTAAGATGCTGTCTAGGTTTGTCATTGCTTTTCTCCCATGAAGGAGGCGTCTTTTAATTTCGTGGCTGCTGTCACCATCTGCAGTAATCATGGAGCCCAAGAAGGTAAAATCTCTCACTGCCTCCATTTCTTCCCCTTCTCTTTGCCAGGAGGTGATGGGACCAGTGGCCATGATCTTAGGTTTTTTGATGTTGAGCTTCAAACCTCATGATTTCCTACAAATCTTCACTATATGGGCAACTTCATGTAAGCACCAAGTCCAGTCCAGGTAGCCCTTCTCTCTCAAATGTAAGAGCAGTAGGTCTAACCAGAACCTGGCAGGTAGAAAGACAGTTAAAAGGCCTCTTCTAAATTAGTTTTTCCCATGCTAAAGCCTCTTTGCATTGCCATACTTTTCTCTATAATCTGTGTATAGCCCTCTTAATTGCTGTAAACTTTAGTCTCCAGAAAATCCTTTTTTGTTACATTTATATCCCATCATGGAAGGGAGGGGCTGTTACTTGAGTAGCTCAGTTCTGCTGGAACTCTGTACATGTGCTGTAAGTATTTGTGCAGCTTGGCTTCTCTTTGAACAATGAGAGCATCATTGTGGTAAACCAGTGAAAGCAGGCCAAGAAGTCTTCCCTTGGCCAATATTTCCCATTTAAACTAAAGCAGGAAGCTTGAGATTGGCAGCTTTGGAACCAGCCAAGATGTTAAAAGAACTTCAGACTCTGGTTTTGTGTCCTGAGTCAAAGGCAGTTCACCATAATTCTCTGATTTGGACAATGTGAGAGGCTGTGGTTTGTGGAATACTTTATTGTTTAATTGCTAGCTCCAGACCAGAGGGAGGCCTGTTCATATCGTGGCTTTTTGAGCTGCAATATGATTATTTAACATGGCCAGAGTGGTTGAAATCAGGTGGTGATCAGTGGTGTATGAGATATATTGACTTTCATAATTCTTTGCCAGATCCTGAGCACTTTATGTTCAGAAAGCATGCTACACTACTGATAGCCATTATCAACCTACTCATAATCCATATAAAGCAATAAGCTACATTGACTTTTAGCTTTCTTTTTTCCTTTTATCTCCCTATTCTTTTTGTGTTGTGTATTTTTTGCATTGTAGGTCTGAGGAGTAGCACTGTCTTCGTTTTGTTTTTTGTTTGTTTCTATAAACTATGCTGGGAAGTATTTTTTGTTAAAAATAAACAACATTTTAATATATAAACATTACTCTTATTTAAGATCCAAGCAAAAACATTTCATTTGTCCAGGAGTTTTGAAAGATTATACTGATTTTTAATTTGTGCAAATGTTTTGTTAAAATCAGTTTATGATTTATATGTTGCCTTCACTGGGTGTGACAATGAGGAAAGGTGATATAAAAATGTGTTAAATAATAAATGGGTTGTGTTTTTACTCGTTTTTGTTGGGAGCCACCCAGGGTGGCTGGGGCAATCCACACACACACACACTCACACACACACACACAGATACATACCCCACCCCACCCCCACACACCATGATCCAACTGCAGAAGAAGAAAAAAACCACAGTATCATGTTAGCAAAGGATGTAATTGAAGAGAAAGGTGTACCTCAAGGAACAGATTTTATCTAAGTGTCTAGCATGCCATGACAATCATATTTGAATTGCTAGTTTGCACAAAGACCCCTGGACAATACCTACCTTAATGACTTTGTATGAAACCCTTCCCAAAACATTTTAAGAAATGACCCAAGCTAAGGACTATTGATCTGTTCTAGAGTGTTAATAGTGAATCACTTCCACCAGTAAAGAACAGCCCATGGTTGTATCAATCACTACCTTTGCTTGGCGTTTGCTAATTAGTTAACAGTTGTTTACTATAATTAGATGATACATAGTTCTTCATTCAAAAAACTTTTTAGAATGACTTATAACAGTTGAAAATAACTTAGACTGGATATTACTGCATCAGCATTTGTATTAACCAGAAATATAATTTTAGCTACTTTTGTTACTTAGAGATCTTTCAAAACTTCTCTGTACTGGATAAAAAAAATGAAAGAAACTGATACACAGAAGCTCCATAATATATGAATCCTTAAAATGAAAAACAGTTGATTTCATTCTTTGACAACATTTGATCTATCTGAGAAACCTTTGTGAAGTTAAAATGCAATCTGGAATAATCCAAGTAACAAGGTGTGAATGTCTTGCCCTTGCAGCTGTCATAGAATCATAGAACTGTAGAGTTGGAAGGGACCATGAGGGTAATCTAGTCCAACCCCCTGCAATGCAGGAATCATTCACTTAACGTGGGGCTTGAAACCACAACCCTGAGATTAAGAGTCTGAGCGCAGTTTGTTAGAGGATAGTGCTGATCATGCCAAGGTCGCAGGTCTGACCCCCACTTGGGACAGCTGCATATTCCTGCGTTGTGGGAGGGTTGGACTCTGCAGCGTCCCTTCCAACCCTGCAATTCTAGGATTCTAAGGTGTATGCCAGGGATCAGCAACCTTTTTCAGCTGTGGGCCGGTCCACCATCCCTCAGACCTTGTGGGGGGCCATACTAGGTATTTTGGAAATGGGAAAAAAATTCCTGTGCCCCACAAATAACCCAGAGATACATTTTAAATAAAAGGACACATTCTACGCATGTAAAAACACGCTGATTCCCAGACCGTCCGTGGGCTGGATTGAGAAGGCGATTGGGCCACATCTGAAGGTTGCCTACTCCTGGTGTATGCTCTACTGACATGCTTTGATGGAATGCAAACTGTAATCATGTGCATTTATGCACTTCTAGGACTCTATATTTGCTCTAAGCATCTTGAGGAGAAAACCTCAGTACTAAATGTTTATTTTAATTCATAAAATTAAACCAGCACAATTGTCCCAAAATTCAATATTCGTTCTCAAATGTTATTTTCTTGACAAAGGCTCCCTCTAGTGGTGTATGTTAAAGCAAAATGTTTTGGACTTCTGCAAAAGTTCCCTTCGATTTTATTCTCACTTTACATGAAAATTTGGAATAGTCAGCTGCTTTGCTAGCAAGGCACCCATCTGATTAGCCTGTGCGTGTTCACAGAATGAATAAAGAGGTCATTAGGTGAGGATGGATAAGAGGCTTTGTCAGCTGAAAAAGCTGTCCTTTGCATTTTGTTGATGTCTTGCAGTAGAATAGCCTTTGGCTTTAGATTTGTCTGTATTGCTAAAAATCAAATGACCTCTACAATACAAAAACAAAACAAGAATGTGCAAACAGTTCTAGAAGTCTATCCTTGACCACAGTGTGTTTTCATTTAGTAAAGATCTATGCAGATACAAAGGAGATACTTTTATAATCTAGACAAAATAAATATTTTATGGTAGTTGAACACAAAGCTGTTTCTTGCCATTTTGTGCACCCTATTCTGTATGCAGCATTAAGGGCACTAACTGCAATATTCCTTATTCTTTAAGGAATTGCACACCTTTCATTTGTATATTTCACACCCTATCTTACATTATCCAGTAAATAGTGAAGCCCTGAAGGAGATTCATACTTTTGATTCTTTCTACAGGGGGACGCGGGTGGCGCTGTGGGTTAAACCACAGAGCCTAGGGCTTGCCGATCAGAAGGTCGGCGGTTTGAATCCCCGTGACTGGGTGAGCTCCCGTTGCTTGGTCCCTGCTCCTGCTAACTTAGCAGTTCAAAAGCACGAAGTGCAAGTATATAAATAGGTACCGCTCCAGCGGGAAGGTAAACAGCGTTTCCATGTGCTGCTCTGGTTCGCCAGAAGCGGCTTAGTTATCCTGGCCACATGACCCGGAAGCTGTACACTGGCTCCCTCGGCCAATAAAGCGAGATGAGCGGCACAACCCCAGAGTCATCCACGACTGGACTTAATGGTCAGGGGTCTCTTTACCTTTACAAGGGGTATGGAGTGGTGGTGGATGACCCAGTTCAGAGGCGTGTCAGTATGGGGTACACAGCCACTCAAAGGGGTAGTTGTTAGCATGTGCAGAAAGTATTAAAGACTCACCTGTACGCTATGAAGTTTTCAGCTTTGCAGTCATGTTCTATATCCCAGTTACCAGGATTGGTTTTAGGGAGATGAGACTGTTATGAAAATAAAATATAGGATTGACAAGGATTTAGAGCTTGCCTAAAGCACTGCTGTCAGCAGTGAATATCTATATCACACCCTTATTGTGAGAACAGAAGGGGGCTGGATCTAGACACATCAAATAAGTGTTTCAGTTTAAAGTGTAAATTTAAACAGGGATCACAGCTAAAGAAAAACAGGACTCCATGTCACCATCTGGTGGCACAATGTTGTATCGCATATACAATGCATATAAATTGCTTTTTCTTTACCAGTCTAGCTGAGTCCTGGGTCAAGTACTACAAAACAGTATAAAAGAAAATGGAGAAAGAAGTAATGAAGAATTATAAGGATGACTGAGATGCAGAGCACCCCAACCTACCAACCACTTAACTGCAGAGTGAAATTGTGCCCATTCAGCTACCAATTTTGGAATCTTTTTTTGCCATTATTTGGTGGTTGGACTATGGGGCTGAGTATTCCTCTTCTGGCTTGCATATTCCCTTCCACTGGTTTTAACCATGATAAAGTGTTACATTGGTACTGCCATTAACCATGGACTGAAGCCATAGATAAATGAAGCAAACTGGTTGGTATTAACAGCAGTTAATTGTAATATACAAATAACTGTTAACCATGATTACGACAGTTGAGGAAGATTATTTGCATGAGAGAAGAGGCGCTATGGAAAGATGGTACACATTCCTGTGCATCACTTGTGTTCTTCTAAACCTGGGCAAGAAATTGAGGGTCTAGGACTGTGAAAGCACAATAAAGTTTTGTGAAATACCAGTGGCACGTTTCCCCTGGCAAATATAATGAACTTCCTTTGGGGTGCCTTTGTACTTAAGATAAAAATGTTGCGTTGTTGGTTACATTAAGTGGCAGGCAGTTGTGTGAGGGAAATTACTTCTTGCCTTATTTTTTTACTATATTTTCTGTTAAATCTCCCCCTTTTTGAAATGCATTGTTTTATAAAATTAATGAATGACCAAAAGAGAAATTAAATTGAGCAACTGCTTGTGAAATCTAGAAATCAAACTTGTATTTTTTTCTAGAAAGCACATCAGTCTATATGTACAGGTTTCAAGCATGTTAAAATTATGTCAACAGTTTTTGGTGTCTTCACTTTTTAAAATTAAAATCTATTTTTTATTAGTATTAACTATCAGGCTTAATAGTTGTTTGTTACCTAAAAGGCCTCTAAGCAACTTGCATTTTAAAACATAAACATACATTATATCATAGAA